>NC_134289.1:5642555-5962833 GCF_949628215.1 Phalacrocorax aristotelis
TCAGATGGCGATGAGCCAGCATCCATAACTTACAGTTTTGGCTCAGATGAGCATTTACATGTTTAGATATTGCTGTCTAATTTTATGATCCTCCCTTGCCTGTCCTATCTTCATGGTATATCTGATGTAATGGTCTAAACGTCAGGCCACTGGGCTGTTCTATCCAACTATTAACATAGCATCAAGAAATGATGCAACACTCTTCCTGAAGTTGGCTCAGCCTGGTAGCTCACTGCAGTCCTCAGACAGATTACGCCATGTGCGCATGAACTGTACCTTCTCCTTTTTGTCTTCTGCTCCTCCTGTTCTGTACACAGTTGATAAGAAACTTCCATATCGGAAGTTTAAGAGTATTTTGTGAAGTTCATTATATGATAGTGAGTGGAACAAGCTGTAAATCTGATTACATTTGTTAAATAGAGACAATGCACTTCAGATGTGAATAGGGTAGTAAGAATCTGAAGGAAAATTATAAATATTAAAATCTATCCTATTGAAAGTTCACTTTAAGTGAACTTTAGTGGGAACATGAATGAACTGTAAAACATTTTGACATATCAACACTATCTTTCCTGTGTAAAAATACTTAACATTTGAAACATTAGAGAGAAATGTGACATAAGGCTGAGCTTTTAATACATAGTCATGTCCTAAATGCATCCTGTTGTTGCTATTCCCTTGTTCCCCTGGTTTCTGTGTCTCCTACAGAAAGCATGACTTCTAAGAGCCAGAGGAGAAGGCAGCATACTAAGAGTACATGGAGGAGATTAATAAAGTTAATTTTCAAATACTCCGGATGAGTTTCTTGGCTGTCAGCTACTTCCATTAGGCAGAAACCTGATGAGTTCCAATTTGTGCCTCCACAAAAATGCTGAAATGTATCTGCTGATACGTTATTAAATCTGTAAGGCCAAATTTTCTGCCAGTGTCAAAATTCCGCTGATGACATTTACAGCATCAAAACATTTGGCCCGTTATTAGCTAGTTCCTTAGGATTTAATTTCTTGTATCAGCAATATAATTTATATGGGAGACTGTGACACCAAATTACAGCTTTTTATTATAAGAAAATGCTGTGAGATACCTACTTAATCTCAGAATTATTTTCAAGTCAATGAAAACTAGTGATTGCTACTGTGAGAGATGCCTGTATTGGGTAAGATAACAGAGGAGTGGCTAGTAAAATTCAGCCAGTAATCTGAGATAGGTAGTACTCACCAAGGCTTTCAGTATCTTTTAATGCTGTTATCAGACCACAAAGAAGGAAGACCAGTAATAGCATAAAGTACTAATGGACTACTGCCCTAATTAAGACCACTTCCTAAAGATCTGAAGTAGAGCAGTGCAAAAATTTGTGGCATGGTTGGTAAAATTGATTACTTTGAAGATGTTACTGATTTTGCATACAGCCTAGAAAGTAACATGTTCTATCTAGTATTTTCTTGAGGCATCAAAGGCTTTTGTCCTTCTGAACTTCCAGCATTTCTGCCTCACATTTTCAGCTCAATCGCATTGATGTTAGTCTTGAATATTTCCACTGCATTCAGTGGAGTTATGTTGTGCTTGTTTCGTGGTGGTTGAGAAAAGAATAAGGCTAAATGTTGGTAACTGTTTTTGGAAGCCACAAAAGGCATTAAGGAAGCTGTATTTTATTCTATTTTATGATCATTGTTAATTTTAGAGTTTGCTGCAATGACTTGTTTGGTACAGGTCATAAATGGTTTACTGGGGAGTCAGATTATAGAATTATCTGATTGATATAGGCAACAACACCTTTTTATCTGTCTCTTCTTTTGCTGAATTAGTGAGTCTAACACCTTTTAAAACTCTGATTATCAGCAAGGCAGTGGTTGCTTATACTGCAAACAAAGGCACAGATTTAGAGGTAAGACCAGTAGATTCTTCCCTTTAGTGAGTCTGCTAGTGTAAAGGAAGCTTCAGCTAATGAAAAATCCTCATGTACAGAGGCTGTTTGTGAGGGAGAGAAAGCAGTATTGCCAGGTCGTACTTCCTTGCCTAAATGGACAGGGAGGATTTAATCAGAGTTAATGCTCCTGAATAGCAGACTTGCCCATCCTCCTGCTGGGCCTATTATTTAATGAACATAAAGGCCGTTAAAAAAAGTCTGGCAACACTACAGGCTCTGAAATGGCATTTCCTGTAATTTTTTTCCATCTTAACTTTTCTCAATCAACAGCAGTCTTAAGAAACATCATGAATAGTAATAATTTTTTTACTTTTTTATTGATGAAGAATGAAACATTTAAGATCCACTGGAGAAGCAGTCTTGGAAAAGGCATGCTGCAACATCAGAGGTTAGGACTCGCGAGTATTCACAGAGCTCTATGGAAATGTACGAACAAGACCTTCCTGGCCTTGTTCATTAGTATCAATGCCTCAGTTTCATAAAGACTACGTTTTATATCTACATTTACTATGCACCAAAGCTGTGCTTCTACTAGCGATCTGCTTCTAGTCCTAAGTCTTTTGAACTCTCGCTTTAAAGGTGGAATTATTGCAAATCAGTTGGTTTTGTATTTAATGGTTGATATGATAGAGTATGCTATGCCCATATAATAGTGAAACTTCAGCTGTATAATTTTGGCTAATCAAAGAAAGAGACACTTCAGCTGACTCTTTATACAGTTACATTATCCCGAACAGGTAAACAATTTACGTGAACTGACATGTTTCCTTTTTAACACCATTGCTTGAGTTTACAAAGGATCAGTAAGCCGTGGTGGGATTTCTGAGTTGTATCAGTTCGGTGCAGAGGGTATGTGGTGTAGGAAACCTGGCTTCTATCTCCTGCCTCTGCCAATGGCCTGGTCACCTTTGGGACTTTCTGAAACTCAGTTCCCTCATCTCTCAATTATAGATTGTAACGCTGACCTTTGGACGGTGCTTTTTGATTTACTGATGAACTGAGTGTTATTAGTTGTTACCTATTCATCCATATCCACATCTTTATAAAACTGTTTTGGAGATAAGTAGTAACTGCAAATTTTAGGCTGATGTATTATGGCATGAGAAATCATGAACTGAAGTATCAGACCCAAGAGTTGATGTGTACAGCACAACAGGAAGGGCTGCGAACGAAATGGGAATGTTCTTGTGAAAGCAGCCCTACAGAGACACAGGACATGCTGTGGTGGTTGTCCGGCTCCAATCAAATAAAGAGGCAGCTGGCATCAGAACAATTAGAAGGTAGAAGAAAATACTGCAAGTGAAAGTACAGCTATCTCTAATGTGATGTAGAAGAGTGATGCTTTGAATCACACTATCAGTGGCCTAGGTTAATGCCTTGAGTATGAGAGTTATGCTGTTCATTTATTATTCAGAACTCCAGCATCAGAGTTACGTTAGTCTTCATATGAAAAATAAAAAAGTCTCTTATAGCAAAACAAGCATTAGTTGCATGGGAAGAAGTTCCTGACAACTTAAGCCTCCCTGTAAGGGGTTTTGAGGGCTTGCATTGGATACACTTGTGAAAATAAAAGGTGAATGGGTACTTTACGGTTCCTTCAACAATGTTTTGCCTTTTTTTCCTGATAGGAAGTAAATTTATGCTTGTCTGTGATAGCTTGAGAATTAAGTGGTTCTTCACCTTTTTTGAAGTCTTTTTGTCCCGAGTTGTCTGTTGGCTTAAAATATATTTGATTTTATCACCCAGGGAAACAAGCGTAACTGAAGTGAAAAGCTTGCTAGGAATAAGTTTGCACCCCTTTTTATAAAGTGTTAAATAAGATGAATAGAAAGGTTTTCTTAACCTCAAGCTCTTCAGAAGTATTTTGAGCCTTTAACTTCTACTGGCGTGATTCCATGTGTCTTCTGCTTTCTTATGTTTCTTTTCTCATGTCACCCCTAAAATTATCAAGTCAGAATCAATGTTAAATTGAAGAAATGTATCTACTGAAGACAGAACTTCACGTCTTTTATGCACAATGAAAATACACATGGAAATTGCTTTCTCTGACTTTAAGCTATTTTTCATACTTAGAGATCATGGGGAAGACCTTAATCCAAATGAGATTTTCAGCTTCAGTTTTTCTGTAGTATTCTTCCCAACATCAGTCATGATGTTTAAGGCTGAAAAAACCGGTGTAGGACACTTTCTAATGAGCTATGTGTGACAGTATTCATTTTCCTTTGGAAGCAGGAAATGCAAAGTGATGTTAAGAATGAAATTATAAAATTCATAGTATGGACTGAGTTATTTATGATTTCCATTACTCTAGTGCTGAGGGAACACCAGATCAGCAGATGTCTTGTTATCCTAAATGTGGCAGAGAAAAGACTTATCATGGGCACCTTTTGCTTTGTTTCTTGTATGAAGCACTGGCAATTTTTCAAAAGTGGGAAATGTTTAAAAGTCAACTGGACTGTCCAAAATCATAATATAAGGTTTGGAAAAAGGTGAGGAAGGAATGCATTTAATAGTTATTTTTAATTTTCACCTCAATTTTGGAATCTTTATTCTCAACTTATTTCATATCTTTACTCTTTTCCTCACAGCCAAGACAGCAAGTCTTGAATGATTTTTTTAAGTAACATATAATTCACTTTCCTCACCATTGTGTGCTGGGAAAATACACACACAGCAAAATCTCAAGAGGTGGGAGACTCAGTTATATTTTTACAAAGATAACAGATATTGCTGAAACATTTACAATACTCATGCTTAGGATGAGGATAAGTGCAGTTTGGATACTACTTAGTTATGAAAAGGAAGTGTATTGTGTTAAGTTTGGACATCACTCTTAGGTTGTAGACAAGCTGGATAAATAGGAATGATAAGAGGCTTAGAAAATAATACTGTGAGAGAAGATTGAAAGAGCTGGGCTTGCTAAGTCTAGAAACAAGAAGATGAAAAGTGATGAAACAGTTCTTCAATACATAAAATACTGTTGAACTTGCTCAATGCCTTCAGAAGAAGATATGTTCTAGCACTTTGAATTTAACCCTTGAAGTCAAAGGGCCAGACTTCAAGGCTAAAACTAAAATATGAGGCACTTTGAAGTCTTATGCAGGTGAGATAGGGAAAACAATTCCAGATTTGATTGTCTCCATTTTAGTATTCTATTTCTGAGATACATAAGACCACATTTTGAGGTTGTGAATGATAAATATTTTTAACTGAAAATCCTTGGTCTTTGGGTGAACCCTTGATTCTCTCATGTTGGATTCCAAAATAGTGATTGAGTTTGGGCAGACAGGATGGGTGTCAACATAGCCCGAGCACTCTGATTTGGTTTTCTAGAATTTCTTCAGTGTGTGCTGTCACTGCCATGTAGAATGTCACTCAATATTATTTCATTTACACGAGATCAAACCCAAACAGCTCATGTCCTTATACTGTAGCTGTCATAGAATTAACAGAGTAAAGTTGCTTCCTGCAATGACTAATGGATGCAGACCATCTGAAGATGAAGCTATAAAGAATGAAATTTCAATGGAGATTCATCCTGAAATACCTCAAGTGGTCCTTTAGTTATTTCTTAGGATTTGAATAATCTATCTTCATTCCCTCTTAAGCAGTAGAGCTCCACTAATATAAAGGAAACTATCTTAATTTAAACTTGCTGAGGATATGGCTGTGAAGTGTTTGAAAGAGACATAAATAGTTCTTATTGTAAATTTGATTTTGATTAAAATCTCTTTTGTCAGTGTAGTTCCTTATCTGGTGTGTTGGTGGGATACCTTGAACAGTAGTTTGTTTGTTGTTTTTTTTTCAACAAGAGCAGGCACTGGTGTGTAGGGAAAAAGGTAATGGAGACATGTATGCAGCATAATGTATCAGGGCTGAATTTAGCTCTGGATCCAGCTTTGCTGGTTGTGTGGGTATTACACGTTAGCACAGCTTCTCTCTGACGTGATCTGAAATACATATTTTGGAATGGCAATACTGAAATACAGCCAACATCTCTTCCATCATTGGGAGGTTCGTCATGGCTGCTTTATGTACCAGTTACAGGTAGTTGTCAGTAACAATTCCCCTCTTACAAGCATCTCCATAATGTTTCTGACAATATATGCTAGAGACGATACAGTCCCACTGAGTAAAGAACTATAATACTTTAAAGTGACTCATGCATAGTAATTTAGAGGGTGGCTGCCTACAATTTCCAGGTGCCATCAATCTCCTTGGTAAGATAATTTCCTGCCTTCATATATATGGAGGAGAAAAGGATACACCATGAATTTCTGATGATAGGGATGATACTTAGCCTTCATATAGTGTTTTTTTTGCCTTCAAGGCAGTTTACAAGTATGACTTACTGTTCATCATATCCTTTGAAGTAGTTAAGTATTAATATTCCCATTTTATAGAGAGGGAAATTGAAGGAAATAAGTTAGATAACTTTCCCAAGACTTTGGAAGAAGTTATGGGAGTAATTTTCAGTCCTCTGCCTAGACTTTGCATCCCTTCTTTTCCTCAGATGCTTCTATATATTATCCCAGTTTCCTAGTGTAAAGGACTGTACCAGTGTTGGACACCATGCAGTGTCAGAGGGTGTGCTGACAATTAGAGTAAGTAAATAATTGCTCTTGGACTTTTTTTTAGAAATTCATAAGCTAAGAATTTGAAAACTTTGGAAAAATGTACCCAAAAAGGTATTTAACGTAAGCACAAGAGATTTACATCAGGTGGTTAGCTCACTGGGAGACATGAAAAAGTCTTCAAAAACCCTTCAGCCACAAGAATGAAGCAGTATTTCAACCACTTGGTTGAAATCCTACTCAGTTCAGTGTTGCTGAGTTTCTTCCATTAACTTCAGTGAACTTAAACTAAAAACTTGGAGGTAGCACTTGCAGAAGTTTGCACATACACACACTCACTCACACACTCTGCAGATACTGAAGGTTTCTTGTGAAGCAATGGGGAGTCTGCCAGGGAGACAAAAGTGGAAGACATTGGTATCTGCTTACGAAACCCTGGTGTCTATCAGAACATGTTTTATTAAAATAAGACAATTCATAAAAGTTCAAAAAATAAGACAGAGCTTATTTGCTCCATTCTCTTAAGCAAAACGTTGGCACAGTTGAATAGGAGTGCCAGATCTAATCAAAGGTTGCTATTTTTTAGTATGTGCAGATCTAAAAGCTATATTTTATCCTGCGTGTTCTATGTGATTATCATTATGGTACAGAAATGTATGTGGTTTTGAATGGACTGTTCAGGAATGTACTGAAGTAAAAGACCATGGTTTCTGATGTGTAGATAACGGCAATTAAATGTTCTTTGGCAAGAGCTACATTTTCCTACGTGATTTGACTCCTGTATGGATCTTTTATACATTTGAGTCCTTTCACTTGCCAAACCAAATGCACATACAGTTGAAGGGTATGATTTCTTATACACATGATGAAAAGACTACACTCCAAGTAAAAAAATTGGGAAACTAAACATTTTATTTGTATGAATTCAGTGGTTGTGAAAGCTAGATTTGGTATATAGTCAGCTATCAGTTCCTTTCCTAAGCTAGCTTTACTAATGGGTTTTGAGTCCCAAGTTTCAAACTTTATTTCACAGACCTGGATTCCTAAAATGAAGAGAGATTAATCTATGCTGAATTAATTCAACTAACTTTGGTAAGGTGAATATGTTTTGAAATGAGTTTTGTAGACTGGCACACCTTTGTACTGCCCTCAGTATAGTGGCAGTTAATGCAAAAGTTCTGTGTGTGATCCATGAGGTGACAGGAGGCCAAGGCATTTAGGTTGTGTTCGGTGTGCTAGCGCAGGTGGAGAGAAGGGCTCTAAAGCAAATACGCAACCTTGACTGTCCACAAATGAGAGAAAAAGGGAAAAAATACAGGCAGGAAGGAGAACAGAAAACAAAAAGGCTTTTTGATTCAAATCCAGAAGGGTTAGAATGGTTTCTTAACGATTTATTGATTCCAAATATTTTTTAGAACTAAATTTGTGATTTCAGATTGAGGTTTCAGGTTTAGAAAAATAAGTGTTTAGGTAAACTAATTGTGTGCCTTTTGCACACGTTTTGTGCCTCCATTACACATATACAGCTATATTTGTGCATCCATTTCTAGAATTTAACCTTAAAAAACACCCTCTTCTTTCACTTCAGTGCTAGTGTGGTGAGCATAACCTCGAAATACCTGAATGTTTGTTCTTCTCCTGAACGGTTTATACTGTTCTTTGGTCATTAGGAGCATTTGAGCCCTCCTGTCTTTGTGCAAGGCTTTGTTGGTGGTTTTGGGTGGGCTTTTTGTTTGTTTGTTTTGTGTTTTAAGAATGGATCTAGTAGCTTCTAATTCATAGTCACATCATGGTGGGAGGTTGGCTATTTTTGAGTTTAATGTCAATTTTTTCTTTCTGGTAAAACAAGATAATGATCATTTGGGTTTGAAAAGTAGCTTTTTGTACTGATGTGAAAAGTAATTTTTAGTCAGCCTACTTTTAATTTTTTTCCATTTATTAATACCTTTACAAATAATGAATAATAATGTTTTAAAAATTTGAAAAATTGAAACATTTAAGAATTTTTTAGCCTTTCAGCATTTTATTCCATTTCTGAATTTTTCCAGGATTTAAAAAATAGTGAAAATATTTTCAGAGCTCATTTTTTTTAGCAATTTAGTTTCACAGAATTCCTAAGGCTTTAATGGCAAGCATTGTAAAAATCCAAAGTTTTTAAGCTTCATGTTCATTTGACTCTCCTGTAGAACTGATGTTTCTAATGACACGAATTGTTGTGCCTCCTGTCTTTCCAAAATAAAAATTACCTGTGTCAAGTTACTTCTTTTCAATTCTGTTGCATTTAATGAGCTAAATAGTCCACTACATCTTTCCTTCAACGGGAATATTCATACAGTCTCTCTCTTATATTCTGCTCCCAATATTCACAGAATTTTTAAGAACTTTATATTTTTAAGAGTTCTGTCCTCTACTAAATTAGGCCAAAATAGGCTAGTTGGCTAAAAACTAACAAGAAAGGAGACAAATTGGCACTTGCGCATATATAAGCATGGGAAAACCAGGATGATTTTCTAAGGAAATCAGGCTTAAGATATAGGCGAAAAGTAGCAGAAATCTTTAAACCCCAAACACAGCTCTGCTCCTCTAAACATCCTCCCCTTCTCTCCTCTTGAGAGCATTACGGGAGATATGATAAGACAAGCTTCATATAGCTGTTTACTAAAGCTCTTGGGGAAAGTCTACCAGAATATGCTTTCATAAATAAAACAGAGTTAATTAAGAACCACTTGAAAAGCTAGCACAGGGGAAAGTTGGGAGAAAACTACCGTGTAATGTGTATGTGGTTAGCAGAAGCGTAATTATAGCTGAAATGAGTCAGATACCTTACTGGGGAAAAAACCCACCCTTGGGGGCTTTAGAGAAGCTTTCTTTTGGGCCTTCAGTGATTGAAGGTACTAGGACATGTCAAACATAGAGGAGAGGTTCTCAGGAGATTGTGTCTTTTAATGTCCTCTGGCCTTGTGGCTGGTTTCTGCATGCGTTTCATGCACGTGCAACACACGTGCACTGATGTTGCATGTTTTTATTAGCGCTAAATTTTGGCGTGTAAAAATCTGTACCATCAATTTTTTAGTACAGATCTGCTCACAAATTGGCTAATATTGTTTCAGTGCTGCAAGGCAGGTTATGTAATGGCACATATCTGTCTGTCTCACCTGTTGGGAAAAGCCCGCAAACCACACATTTGGAAACAAATGTGAAGAGAAAAGCTTGCAGATACCTTGTCTCCGGCAGAAAATTTTTGTACTTGCTATGTTGTGTAAATGCCTTATTTGTTAATCCCCTTTGGCATACTGGCACATACTTACTTCATCCAGTTGTGCTAACAAAATCAGTCATGATGAGGATGGCTTCACCTTCAGAAGGGGTAAGTTACTTTTTCTCAGCTTACATGCTAACAGGCTTCTAAGTAGAGAGGGGTCACAAAATTTGTAGAGATATGTCTTAGGAGTACTGCTTGCTGTCCAGTATTGGGACTTTCCAAAGGTTGGGATGCTGATCAGGTCTAGGATTTTGATCCAAGAGCATATCTCTGACTTGTATGTAGGTTTTCCGCTACTGCTTTTTTCTGAAATGTTTTATTCAGGCATAACATTAGACAAGCCTAGCTGCCGTATTGACTTTTGTTCTTGGTAGGAAGCCTGCACACTGACAATACTGCTCTGTAGGAGGGGTACTTTCAAGTGACAGTTTCTGCTGTAGCATTTGGCAGAGCCTCAGTAGCAGCTGAGCTAGGAGTAGCCAAGCCTTTTCTTCTGGTTTAGGTACAGGAGAGAGACCTACGGGACTGACGAAGGCCAATTTTCTACTGAAATGCATTTTCTCCTGTATTACATAAAGCAGAGATGGGTTACAGCAAGACCTGTTGGCTTGTGAAGCGAGAATTTTAGGTAAAGATCAAAAAGAGAAACTGTTCAAACATTGAAAAACAGACAGTTGTAGCAGTTCTAGCTGCAGCATATGGTATAAGGAAGTGGAGAGCTGGAGTTGTCTCTTGATATGGAAAAAAAAAAAATTTACTAGCCCTATTTGCCTAATTATACAGGCGAAGGACAATTATTAAGCATTGCAGAGTTCACATGCATGACAGCAAAAACTAATATTCTCAGAGGATTTCTAAGACTTTGGGCTGTGGAAGAGCAGAATGGAACTCTATGTAAGACCTAAGAACCATCACGCTCCCCTGATTGAGGTGGGCTGTCCTGTCAGAGTGCTGCTGAGCCATCCATTTAATTCAGACAAATGCTGTCTATTCACATTTCATTTAATGAAATATACTTGTTAAAGTCCCTTGTTTTGAAAAAAAATCCATCTATATTTTCTTTCACAGTTTTGGTATTTCTGATCACATTTTATGTTAATATCCTGCAGTTTTTCAGCTCCAAAGTGTTGCCAAGTTTCATGATTTCACCAAGACCCCTAGGTGGCATTTCAAATCAGCTGTTAAGAGAATAGTATATAGCACAAGTGAGGAAAATGAAACTGATACCTGTTACATTTACACAATCTGCTTGCTGAATTAATTGCACTGACTGGCAGCAGGGGAAAGGAAGGTGTGAACATCAGAAAGGTTTGGTTAAATCACAAGCCTTAACTTTATTTTTCAATGTAATGGTCAGGTTTAAAATCTGCCGTTATGTCTGGAGGCTGTGCTCTATAGTGGGGAGATGGGAGGCAAGTCTGATTCCATTTGCTTTAGGGATTTGGGGGGGGAAATGGAAAAAAAGGTACGATTATTATAAGTTTTAGTCCCTTCATGCAGAGTTTAGTTGCACCTCAGGACTCTCTGTATTGATCAGGTTTTTTATGTTTGGCGTTTTTTTAGTTTTTGGTTTGTTTTGGGGTTTTTTTTTTAGAACTGTTTAACAGATGGGCTATCAAACTGGACTCCACAGCTAACTGCCATACACATCGCTTTTCCTAAGTATTATCTTTTTGTATCTGCCAGGATCTAAATACCTTCCAGCCATATGTATTTACACATGATAAAAACCCATAGTCATCTCTGAACAACTTTGCACACTTAAAACACCTGCTACTGTATTCACTCATGTTGCTGCCAGATTCCATGCCATATTAGCAGCCTCTCGACTGGGCTGCCTTGAAATATGCTACTGAATATTGCCATTTCTGTGGAGAAGGATGTGCCTTGAAAAAATTGGTTTATACCCAGGTTCATGGAGGTTCAAGGAAGTAAGAATCTGTGTTATCCCTTCATCATGTTTCTTCATCTTGCAGTTAGTGCATAGACTTGATTTATCCTGGAGGATGGAACCAGCTTGGCCTGTTATAATTAGGTTTAGGTAGATTTTAAATGAGCTTGATGACATCATATCTGGCTACTTCTGCTTCTTCTATATTGCTGAGGCATCCTTATTACTTATTGTGCTGAGCGTGTGATTTGTGGTTTATTGGCACGGTTTCTATATTTAGTGGTTTAGAGTCTCTCTTTACTGGAATACACGCTGATTTTACCCTTTGATCCAGGGGAGAGAAGCTTTTAGGACATCTTGTCATTATTTGGTCCTAGGACCTCACTGTTCGCCTCTTTTCCGTGCCTATTGACAATCGCCCATCTTGCTCTGTATTGTTTATATGTCCAGCTGTTTATGTTTGTCATGTGCAAATGTTTCTTTTCAAAGCCTAGTTTTTTACTTACACTGGCAAATTTGTAATCCATTTCATTGCTTTAACCTAAGACCACTTAATGTTTTTGATAGCCTAATATAGGAAGTATTAAAGTTGCATAGAACCTCAGATAAATTGTGTTTTTTTATTTGTGGCTTGTAAGAAGCTTATGTGTTCTTTGCCAACATCTGGCAACTCAGAAGCATGGATGAAACCGAATGAAAGTTGCTCTTAGCTACGAATTGTGTTTGCTTCAGTGCCTAACAGTGTGCTTTTACACAGTGGTCTTTCTACAGATCAGGCTTTCTTCCCTGGGCAGGATAGAGGCAGTAAATACTATTGCTGTGAGAACAGGATGAAGAAAAAACTGCAAATGGAGTTTGAAGAAGCGGTGTCTGTTGCCTACCCTAAATCTTTATTGCAAATTACTGGATTTTTTTTCCCTTGGGTTTTTTTCCCATTCGTTATTGATAATGTTGATCATTAGTCCTTTTGCTACAAATTTTTAGCAAGTGGGGGATTGTTCTCTCGTTTCCCTCAGTCTTTTCAAATTGAACCAATTCAACACATCATAGGTAATTTTAACAATATTTCTTCTCATTTTCTTTTTTCTAGATTATTTTACCTTTTTCTTTATTTTCCTTAAAATGCAGTATCTGCAACAGGTTGCAGTGTATCAGCTCAGGTCAGCTGGAGTGAAATAATTCTGCTAGACTTCCTATGCTTTATATAAAATATCCTGGAGCCAACATTAATTGCATATCCTATTTGAAGGTAACTCTGGTATCCATTGTTTCCTCCAATTCCATTTTTTTAAATATAATCATTCTTCATGAGTACTATCTCACTCAGTTTTCCCATCAGTGCTATTTTCAGCTTTTCTTGAAAATATTTTTTTCTCCTATTCGTAAGTGTGCTAGGCTAATGAGAACCGTGGGGCAGAATTTTTAAACAAAGATGCTCCCATTCATCTGCGGTTCTCCTGAAAGGTGATTAAGTAACAATAGTGTCTTCTGCTTAAAAAGTCTAGCGACCCGTATCCACAGCACTTCTGCACCATGGATTAGGTAGTTTTGATGTCACCAACCCTTATTCTGACCTGTATTTCAGATATTTTAAGTCTTCTGGGTGAATTATTAGTGAGAATCATAGAATTCTAGAAATATTTGTTATCGGAATCAGTTGTCAGATAGTTATTTTCTTTGGCTGATCAAAATTAGTATCTCTTCTGGGCCATTAGAAATCACAAAGAGAAAGGACTAACGGTCTCTGACACAGAAGCACAGATAAGGCACCACCCAATTCCCATAAGAAAACACTAGCAAGTCTCATTAACTTTCATGTAGGTTATTTCAGAGAGACCAGTTTTCTCCATCAAAGAGCAGTAGGATTATTTCTCTAGACTTGCAGCTTGAACTGTATTTGGGTCTGATCCTGTATTTGATTTATCCAATATTCCCACTGAAGTCAATGACATTTATTGTCAGTATATTATGGGGTTGGGGATTTTTCATGTTTGACAATTTTTTCTGCGTGGCAGTTAATTGGTGTGTTATCGATAAATACCCCGTAATGCTTTGTTGGTTTGTACTACTTAAAATGAATAATATTTTTAAATTAAACAGTCATGCTTCTTTTGTATGAGCAAAAGGCTTGCATGCATCATAAATTCAAAATATTTTTCAAACTTGTTTATGAGGTTCATTTTGCTTGTCTTTCATTTGTGGCAGTGTAAGAACTATGTGTGTGTGAACTTTGGGCAGCAGAACAAGTGTGTCCCTGACTTCCAACACAGATACCACTCCTTTTCTTTCATCTTTATGTTGGGAAAGATTCCACTGTGAACTCATTTGCTTACTAATTGAGCAAATAAGACAACATAGAGTTTTAAAGCATGATAAATGAAACTGTGACCATGTCTGCTCCTTTGTTTATTCCGCCACTGGCAGCAGCCTAATCAATTACAGCCTCCCCAGGGGTGCGTTAAGTCTGCTGAGAGCTCCACTGGGGAATACATTGTTTCACAGGCAGTCTAGGGTTTCTCATCCAGCCTTACTAGAAGCTCTGGGTTTCTGTGAAGCTGAAGCTTTGTAAGGATCCTGCGTAAGCTGCTTTTTGGCAGAGGTCAGTCGAATTAACTGTTTTGCATTCTTTTTGTAAATTAGGCCTCCACACCTGTTTATGTGCAAAGCTGTTCCTCAGAAAGCTGCTTCCCCACTTTTCATTTTCCATTTAAGAAAAGACGTTTTTGTCCTCAGGGAGAAGGAACAAATGAATTTTTCACTTATCATATTCCAATTATATCTCTCCATTCAGTGGCATTTAAAAAGTTGTATTTTCTATAAACATGCTACTAGGATATTCCCCACTGCATGTTAACCTGGGTAATGAAATGTTGCACTAAATACCTGCTATGGTTGCATTACATAAAAACAAAACCAAACCCAACAAAAAAAATAACCAGAAAGAAATTATGTTGTCATTTCTCATCAAGTGTGAAAGAGACACTCTATAACAAATTGACTTTCATATTGAAAAGACAGAGAGTTCCTATTTTAATTCATGGTTATGTAATCATGTTAAAGATGATCAGTCAGCTCTTCAATGCCAGCTAGTTTTGAGCAGAGCTTGTTTGTTGTAAATCACTTCTGTCTATACTGTCTGGCAGATATTTAAGACTTTACAAGGTGCACACAGCACTAGAAAATTTCACAGTAGTTTGCAAAACTTTTCCACTTACTTCTTCCAACCGTGTTTCAAGGATTCAGTTAGTACCAGCCATCATTTCAGACCTATGGAGGTCAATATTTACAGCATTAGTTTTCTTTGAGTCACTAACTTGGCCTTAATATGAAATGAAAGGGGCAGGAATAATTCTTGGTAGTTAAGAAATGTGGGAAAATATGACTTTCTCTTCTGTTCTTATGAGAGTAATCTGATTCCACTTGCAGTAAAGCAGCTATGTTAGAGGCTGTATTTTGTCAACTCTCAAAAAAGATTTCATTAAATTATTTTTCATAACTTCCTTGTTTGTTCTCCGTGAAACCTAAGAAGCTTGTTTGATGAGATTAAGACATGCTATTTGGTGCACATATGAACTTTTATTATTCACCATGCTACACCAAATTCTACTGGAATTCATAAAGCGAAAAATCATCTTTCATAAAGGTTTTGTATATAAAGTGTTCTATGCCTACAGCATAAAGTACTTCCTCCTGCTATCAAATACACTGTGAGAGTACCGAGGAGACTAGACTAGGCTTGAGTGAGCCTGAATGGTATGGCATATTCATGGCAACAATGATCCAAGAAAACGCTGAACTATTTTCAGTTATTTTGGTGTTCTTGGGAAATACCAGTAAGGTAATATTTTTCATAGACCTATGGCTTAGGGAATTAATAGATAATCTGTGCAAATTTGGTTTTAAGTGAGTTCCTAAACACTTCTCTGCAAGGATGAGCTCTCAGTATTCATCTGCACATCCAGAGCAGTTTTAGTGTATGTATGAATTGGCAGTGAACATACTAAATTTCATGATTAAGTTCAACTAAGAGTTTTCTAAAAACTGTTAATGTGAAGGTAAAGGCAGATACGAGAGTGTTAAGGACAGATCTATCATAGATGGTATTTGTCAGTTGCTCTCTGCTCACTCCTGACTTATGTGGGACTTGCTTTCTCTGTTCCAGTAGTCCTGTTCCTGTCAGATTTCATTAATATTTCTGATGCACAGTAATGGAAGAATTTTACAGTTGGACCCATATGCGAAGTGGTGGCTTCCGTAAAGAACATTTCATGCTAATTTTTGGCAGTAGTGACTTTCTGGATTTGTCTTTGACTTGTAATTACTTCTGCAGTCTCAGTTCCAAGTGCCCTTGATAATCTCTCTGCTTCCTTTTCATCCTACACCCCTCTCCTTGTTACAGATGAAGTGAACTGTGATGCATTTCCTAAAAAGTCCTACAACTGAATCGTGTGTGTCTGAAGCCAGGTTGTTTCAGCAGGACCTCCAAATTATTGTTTTGGTACCTCTGTGCTTTTTCAGTTTAGAATGAGAGAGACTGGGGCAGTGGAATAAGACCTAAGAAAAACCCTGGAAGAAAATTTTGTCAGGTGTGGAGCTAAAGATCAGCCAGAAGTTGTGACTTTTAAGCGGTTAAACAAGGACAAGGGCCTTGAGAATTGCCAAAAGGTAATTCTTGCATCTATTTAGTGTCATTGAGAAACATCAAAGAGCTTCAAAGATGGCTTGTCTGAGCAGGTTCTTAAAAGAATTAAATTGCTTATTTACAGACAGATATAAATGGCAATTCTGCTTATAAAGAGATTCTTATTTAATTTTTGAATGATTACAGCTTGATTTGCAGAAATGGATCTGCTGCTATTTGATCCCTCTTTTACTTTATCACATGAATTAATTTCTGTCCATTTGTGTCTGTGAAGCAGTGCTCTTCTAGCACAGAACTGTGAAGACATCAACCTTAAATCTCAGAAGTATGAAGTTTGTTCTGAACATTGATATAAAATAATGAGATAAAGAGCTGAAAATAGAAAAGCGACAGATTTCAAGAACTTGAACAGCTTTTTTGCGAGTTAGCTATTTTCGGAAAACTCATAGCCAAATGTTCTTGCCTGACGCCTTGCTAAACTGTGTCATGTTACTGGAAGTCTAAAAATCTGTCTCCGCCACACATTGCATACGTTGTAACTGCTTGTTTGCAGTCTGGTAAGCACACAGAGGCTTTCTGTCTTGGAGCCTACTGCTGTGAATAAAAAAAACCTTAGTGATTTGAGCAGGATGGAAATGCTTGTAATGTAGTGGTGGATGGGACTTCTCTGCAGGGAGATGCTGTAAAGGTAGGAGAGTTGCCCAGGACTACGGGTATTTTCTGTCTTTCTAGGTGGAGCTGGGGCCTTCACTTGTGGTTTCGTGCCCTGCTTAATCTAAGTGTGCTCTTGAGGTGCTTGAGCTGAGCCAAACGAGGGAACTGATCTAGCCTAGAAGTAACTTGACAAGAATTTAAAAACAGCAGAAAAATGTGTTTTCAGTTGAATCAGTGCCCTGTGCGAAGCCCTAAATTCTGCTCAGTGTGCCCAGTGCCAGGTGTAGTGCCAGCAAAAGAGGAGGAGAGAAAATCCCGACTGTCTTTCCCATCCTTTCTTGCAGCAATGTGTAATTAGGTCAGTTTAATGTAACTGTGAAGCTGCAGCCTGGGGTGGAAAAGATCAGCAAATTCTCCTCCTTGATAAGGGTTTCTCTCTCATTATCTAGTCTGCTTATTTTCCTGAAGCCTTGCAGACAATACACAGACTTTTGATTGTCTTGTGTCAGCAGCATAGTCTAACTTGTCCAGTGAAAGCATGCTGAAGGCTCAGTCCTCTTTCCCCCATCCTTGCCTGCCTGCAGCACCCTGGAACTTCCCTCCGATGCTGTAAGCCTCCTACTGCTCATTAGCACCTTTCTCCTCACTTTTTGACTCCTATCAGCTACCCTGTTGCTGCTTAGGATTTATTCCTGCCTCTCACTGCTGCTATAGTTTGCAGCTAGAAGTATTACTGTGGTTAGGGAGCTTGGAAGATAAGCTTTGCATCTGCAGTTGCTTTTAGAAGCTGAGGTAGTTAGGAACAAACAAACTAAACCAAAATGACAGAGAAATGTGTTTTTGTCATGCTGAAATTGAAACATTTCATCAGCTGGATGAATCAAATCAAACAAATTATTTAAAAAAGAGAGTGGGTAACTGGGTAGTTCAGGCACTGATTTGGGACAGTGATGATGAACTTCAAATCCCAGCTCTGCCTAATTTGAAAATAACAGATTTAACAAAAAAACCCAACAACCAAAGCCAGCACCTAACAGTCAGTCTCAAGTTATCTACCTTAACAGAGCTCAGGACCTAAGAGCTGGTTTTCTAAGAAATGTTTAGAAAAGTGTCCCAGGCACAGGGAAAATATCTAAATGGTGTGTCTTCATCCTTCCCTAGAACAAAAATGGCACCAAAGTCTCACCAGTGTTTTGTTGGATCTGAAAAACAAGTTCCATCTGGAGAAGGGAATCATGAGCAGTGCTCACTGCCAAGTGATAGGCCTTGCAGTGGTTACCTAAGGGAACCATTTTAAAGTGCCAAGTCATTGTAAGCCGTTTCTTTGGGGGGTTCTATTTCAGCACAGTGACCTGCTGGCTGATGAGTGTTGGTTCTCTTACATGAAATACTGTTTGTTATCCTTTGTTCTCTGGGCAGGAGGAAGAGTCTTGAATTTGTGGGACCAGTGCTTATCTCCCCCCCCAATATATTCCTGTTCTTTTGTGTTTTCAGACCTAGATAGTCTAGATAGTGATGTCCTTAGCTCCTGCAGAGACAAGTTAATCATATGAGTTTATGGAAACACCACTGATTAACATTAACCGATATAAGTAACATTAACCAATACAAATAAGGGGATCACAATCTGGCCCTGAAGTTTTTTTGGTTTTGTTTTTGTTTTTTGTCTTTGTAACAGCTTTTAACACATTTAAAGGAGACATCACCCCTGGCTAATTCTAGATCTGGGCAAATCCTTCACAAGTCATTTGCTCTAGACTTTATTTTTGCTCTTGGAATCTTGGGGTGTGGATCCTAAAGCCATATTAATAAAGTTTTCATTTATATTTTTTTTAAGTGTTGTTGATCAGTAATGTAATGTTTCTTTCTTGATGTTTGATTCTGAAAATGAAAAAAAAAAAAAAAAGAGGGATGTTGTTTTATTAGTATTGGATGAGTCATGTGGGAGACCTCAAGTTTCCTGACTGCTCAAGTAGGTAGCCATTTTTGGCTTGCATACAAATATAAAACATTTTCAAAGAATAAGTTTGTGACTCAGGCCAGGAAAGCATAATCACTCATAAATGTATGGGAAGTAGAGAGAGGAAGGGTTGTTAGACTGGTAATAAGGAATCAATTTTAAAAGACTGTTCTGGAAAATCTGCACAATTTGGGCAGTCCTTGTTATTCCAATGAAATGCAGAGTGCATCTATGTGCAGAGCTTCTATATACCAGATCAGTTCAAGGATCACTGCAAGCAGGATGAATTCCTATTGCACCATTGATAGGGCACACATGCTTTCAGCTGATCTTTAAATTATGCACCTCCTTGAAATTATGTTAGTATAATAATGCGATACAAAGCTCATGAGAACATCCTTCTGAGCAAAATTATCTCTCCGATGTTTTTACTTAAATGTTTGGCTTGCTCAGAGACCCTGAACATGGGGCCCCTTCTTGGGGCTGATAGGAACTGTCGTGCTACCTTTCCGCTTTAAAGGGAACACTGCATCATTCCTTTTTGTATTTTTAAATTGTAAATAATTTTTAAAACATGAAAAACAGATAAATTAGTCATTCCTGTGTTTTGAAAGACTCTTGTTTTGACATAAGAATTGCTTAACATACTACCCTTGCTTCTCTGAACAGTAATGTTGAGTCACTGAAGGCTGTATGTTATTTAAAGGACCACATGTTTCTCATTAACATGAAGCATAATGTATTAGAGCTTTTCGGAAGTTGAAATTTGGAGCTACTTCTGTTTTATTTCATTGAAGCTGACTGGTAAATATAGTCAAACCAAGGAAATTTTTTTCCATGCACCAGCTGATCTGGCAGCTATAGCTGCATTAGAGCTCTTACTAAATGAAAGCACTGGTGGGTTATGGGCTATGCATTAACGCAGATATATTAAAAGTCTTCTGAAGATGTTGGCAGAATTCTCATATTGCTAAAGGAAATACAAATTAAGGTTTAATTGCTAAATCCAACTCTCTTCTGTATTATAAAGCTTTTTTTTTCTCTTACCATTATAAAAGAAGTGCTAGCATAGAATATTAATGTTTCTTCTAGAAGTCACAGTGGTACTATAAAAGTAGAGCTGCTCAAAAAATATCTTGTACAAGCTAATAGAAAAATATTTAAAAGCTTTGCAGCAGAAGGTTTAAATATGAGCTGCCCAACATGCCTGGGCAGGAAATGAATGTCCTTCAGTTCCTTCAGAGTCCTGAACAGCTTCACAACAGGGGGGAAATTATTTCTCCCAGCACTGTGTTTAAGGCTGAAGAGTGGGCAGGTGTGACTAGGAAGAGGGTTGAAGGTCTCCATCTCATCGACTCCTGAGACAGTGGGCAGCACAGTTAAGCCAGCTTGCCAGGCAAAATGGTCTACGCTAAGTACTAGTAGGAAGAGGTGCAGGCTGCAGCAGGAAGTGCACAGGCTGAGAGAGAGGGTTCAGGTCACTGGTACCCGTGGACATGTAGGATTTCTCCAAATCTGGGCATGCTGTCCAACTTTTAGACATTTAGGGTGTAGCTTTAAAACTGACCTAAATCAGTTCGTTTCATTCCCCCTAAGACTCTGTTCAAGGAAGTAGTGATTAAAGTGAAGATGGTGGCTGTGAAGGGTTGGTTTTGGAAAGAATGAGTGTATCTCTTGTTTTCTTCACTCTTGTTTTTTAGAACAGATTTAAATATCCAGTTTATTTTTTTTATAGAAGTGTACATGTGACACACTGTGCACAATTTTTCTTTATATTTATAAAACTGCAGTGCTTTAGTGAATCTCTAAGGCCTTTGTGCCTGATCTTAACACAGTGCCCTTCCAAAGAAGAAACTGCTACAAGGTAGAAGCAGAACACAGCCACTGTACCTGCATTTCAGTGCAATATTTAACACTGTTATATTAAACTGCAGAGCTACAGTCATCTGTTTTATTTTCTTTTAATCCCTTTGTGTCTCCAAAAGTGCTTGGATTATCCTCTTCGTTACACTACTTTCCCTCTTAGTCACCCCTCTCTGCACTCTCTTAACTTTACTCTTTCTTTCACTTCTACTTTAAAAGCTTATCAATAGGAACGTGCTGTACAAAACCAGGAGCTTGCTTTGAGGTCATGGACCTTGGCCTCATGTGTGAGTCCACCGGGAAGCTTGAAGGGGAAAAGGGCAAGAGCTGCCTTCCGAATCAGGCACAGGCAGCTTGGCTTTTGGGGGAGAGGGGCAGTAACAGATAGAAGCAGAGCTTCCTGGGGGAGCTTTTCACCAGGGTGTCCCCGTGCCCACCCGCCTCGGTGAGCTCTTACTTCAGTCTTCCTTGGGGGCATCCACTTACATACAGCCTTCCCTTTGCTTAGGAAAGGGTGAGTTCATAGATCTTCACTGCCTGGAAACTGGCTGTCTTTCTCATAAAAAACTTTAAAAGTATATTTGTGTTAGGTGGCTGCCATGTTGTCAGCTATCAAATACCTATTGGAGTGTGATGAATAAGGGCTGGGAGACTTTTGAAGGTAGGGGACCAGTGATGGTGAAAGAAAAACAATATGTCTATTTTAAACCAGCCACTTGGGATTTGTGTAATTATGGTGTTCAAGCAGCAAAATAACACCACTCCAGGAATTAATTTTACCTTGAAATAACAGAACTGAGTTGGAGGAAGTTGTTAGTGGAATGGCTGGAGCCAACTTTGTCACAGAACCACATCACAAAACATTAAATTTCAGTATTTAAAGTACCACCTAGCAGTGCCCAATTCTATTAACCTTTGAAAATCCCAGCTGAGGGAGACGGTGTTGGAAGTCTAGAAAGCTGGATTTTATTCTGTGTGTGTGACAATTTTACATTTTTCAAGTCAATCTCTCCACAATGAATATAATTTTAAGTTTTCTAGATTTTTAATTAAGAACTAGTTGTAAAGGTCTCCCAGCTGTTATTGGAGTCCGATGTGAAGTTCTAATGACTTTGTGAGGTGTGACTTCGCTTTATGAAAGTCTCTTTAACCCTTTGTCAAGACTGTAGTTGTCTATTTGCCCATTATTTTGGTTCTTTGTTATTGCTCCTACCACTTCACCTTCTATGGGCATTGTGTGCACTGGTCCCCAGTTCCTTGTGTTCAAGGCTGCTTAATAAGAACCTGTGTCACACATGCTGCCCTCTGATCTGATACAGGTGTGGTTTCAAAGCATTAGGTGGCATGCCACAGTGGTTAGTTTACTTATTTTATCCTTGAATTTCTTTTGAATTTGGGGGTGAATTCTGGCTGGTGCTGATGAGTTCTTACAGTTTACTTTTTCAATTTATTCTGCAATGAAATGTCACTTCATTTTTGCTCAGATTTTCAGCTGCATCGTCCTTTGGGAAGGATTAATTTCTGGAAACCACCCAAAGATTTTCTGCACTAAATGTGCAAAAAGACTCATGTAGTTTTCTTGCAATCACTGTGTCTTCTGTGGATAGTCACCTTGATGATCCCACAGACTTTGACAGCCTTCCTGCCCTTGATGAAAGGATAAAGATGATGTATTGTAGCTTACTGTATTGTTGCAACTTGCTCCTTAAATTCTTTTCTGGTCTGTCATCCTGTGTTTTTTACAACTAACCTGCCACAATTTATATTCCTTTCTGTTATGCTGATATGCATGTGCCATGATCTTTTTTGACACTGTTGTTTCTCATACCCACTCTTAACCTGCCATTTAAACACAAAGGCTTTTTTGCTCTTAGTCTTTCAGCTGTTTTTTTTTTGAGGTTGGTGGTAAATGCTATGCTTACATACCCTTCATGCTACTTGCCAATACTTACCTTTTGATATTTTGTTTTCTTTTAACAAGCTTTAATTTTTATTTAGCTCACCTTTTTAAAATCAAGTGGATTTTTAGGGCTTTTGTCTACTGTAGACAACTGTTGAATCTAAGTATATCCGGGTCCCTCTTACAAACTGTCTTCCTGGTAGTAATAGTCTCAGTGAAGTCCTTGGCATTGCTGATGACTGTGTCACAAGTTGGTTTTCTTGTAGTGGGTTCCCTGTCTAGCCACTCCATGAAGTACAATCTACAAATCAGGTTTGGCACCACAGTGTGTCTAAAATAACTAAACCCTACCATTATTGCTGGTTTTCCTGTGCTAGCAATTATTCTCATTTCTCTGGGCATGACAGGGTCACTGTTGCCAAATGACAGAGATAAGATTGTCCTTAATAATATATTTTTCCTGTATTTGGACACGGGCTTTCAATTTTGTGGAGATTCTCTGTTATTTATTGCTGCATTTCACCAAGCTCTGATTTGATTCTAAGCTGTTTGTAATATGATTTCTTAACACGATTTCTCAATTGACATGAGTTATCACATCTTTTCTTTATCCTTTATGCCCACGTACTAATGTACCAATAATCAGTGTCCTTCCTCCAAGTGTTTGACATGCTTCAAAACATGCTCCCTTAGAAGTAGGTGTTCTACTTTACCTATCTCCTTTTTAACTGTCTCGGCATTTGTATAGAAACACGTGTATGTTTGGTTTGGCTTTCTTCTACCTCTTTTAGAATCATAGAATCATTAAGGTTGGAAAATATGGGAAATGCTCTCACTGTTTCATGTTTGACTTTGGCCAATGTCTTTGTACCTTTGTGCCTGTGGACAGACGGGGGAAAAGAGACATGAAGTCTCACCACGCATGGATCTTTCTCTGGGGATCCTCTACTTCTTTACGAAGTGTTAATGCTCAGACAACTTTGCAGGTAGTCTGAATGTCCGTGCTCTATTATGGGTTTATGTTTATGGGGGCGGGTGACTCGAATGAAACTTTTAGTCAGTGGCTTAAATCCATTCCTGAGTCAGCCTTCATTAATCTGTTTCTCATGATTGATTTTGAGCATAGTTGCAGGTGCTGAGGCCAAAGACTTACCCTGAAATCTGCAGAAGGCCATGGGACATTGTGAGGCATGCTGCTTGTTGATAGCATTAGATAAATTTTTTGATACTGTTCCAGTTTCACTTTAGAAATACCAGGCAGGTGATGCAAGGGCAAGTGGGAAGTGCAGTCATTTAGTGAGAAAAGAGAATATTTTTGTCATTATGCACACTGGCTAGTGAAGAATAAGCTCCCAAACAATTAAGATTAAATGTTTTTCCATACTATTTTGCTCTAGAAATTTGACTGAATAATTTCCTATAATAATCTTAAAATTATTGGCAATAACTTATACTAGAAAGAAGAATGCAAGACAATATTTAATCTTATTTTTGCAGTGAGATGCATAAAGCAATGTGATGAAATAGGATTTTGAACCACAGGAAATTCTGAGCTCATACGGCAATCGTGTTCCCTCCTTTCTGTCACCAGCATGTGCTGTTTTACAAGTACATAACATTTTCCATGCAAGCAGAGAACAGCTGATTTATTACAGAAGTGAGAGAATATTTAACCTTCTAGGGGGCTGTAAGGACAACATTAGCACAAATACATCCAATCTTGATCTGATAATAGCAGGCAGATGAGCTAACAGTGTTCTGTATTACATTGAAATGTAATGTAACCTAGTTGCAGATGGTTTTTCATTTATATTCTGTTTGCTTAAATTGATTACAAACAGAAAAAATAAACCCTTCTCTTTTGGCACCTGCAAGATAGATATTTCTCTGGCTTTTTTGGTAAATAAAAGTTTGCATTTTATTGACATTGAAAATTGCGGTAGTGCACAAGACAGCTAGTTTTCTGAAGCTTCTCTCTGAACAGGTGTGTTTATAATGGCTTCGTATCTTGAAGAGATATGCCTTTTCTAAATACATATCTGCAAATATTTGAAGTTCATTAAGAATGAACACTCCACAGAACTGTGAAGGGAAAATGTATGTGAACAATGTTCAAACCAGAGCTAAACTTTTAAACCTCTGTTTTAGCCCACTAAAGAGAATTTGCCTGTGGAGACCTGGATCTTAAAAAAAACCCTATTAAAGTAGTCACCCAAATGTTATTTTAAGAACATCCATCACCTCATTCAATTTGATGGAATGAAGCAGGACTATTCATACCACTAAGATTTTACTGTGTCTAATTTAGATGGATGGATGATAAGAGACTTCATTCATAATTTAGGGATCGAGTTTGCTCTTCTGAAGTTAGGTGTGGTTGCCAGGCCTTTCGTCTCCCACATACCTCATGCCAGCAATATACCTCTGGAATAGGAGTTAAGGTGCTCGTGTTTGGATTTGGTAGCCTAGCTATAAGCACACAGGCTTGTAGCTGTTTATGTGGATTAGCATTCAGAAGCGGTTGGTCTGTTTGGATTATAGTGCCATGAAGATAGCTGAAGATATAATTTAATGGTATTATTGTCATTAATAGCAGTGGCTCCTGTTTTTATATACGTAAGATGTATAAAAATGTGTTTACTTAGAATGTGTTAATCTTTGGGTCTTTATTTGTGGAATAAACAGGGCAAATGAAATTTTTGGTGAAAAATAGCTCAGAATAGACAGTATTAGTTTTTGAAAGATGGTGTTTTAATGGGATAGCCACAAATGTGACTTATCTCATATATGTGTTTTATAAACAAATAATTTATATAATTATTTTTCGCTTTTACTGGAGTGTGGAGGCATTCATGCATGGATTGTTAGAATAACAGACATTACTTGAAGTAAATATGCCTTTATCTGAATATTGCCTGTCTTGTAAACTTGCATGCTAGTGTTACATACACTTATATTAGCCAACCACAAAATAAATAGATTTTAATTTTTGTCATTTACATGCTTTTGCATTGTACATCAATAAGACTCTAATCAAACTTAATTCTACACCCATTACTGAACTTTTTGACATAATAAGTCTTGATTTTCATATTCATCTTACTGATTTCCAAATGGAAAGTGAAAGAACTGAATTCTCCCTACAGAATGATAGCTTTGTAATAAACTTTTCTATATTTAATCCAGTGCATATGAATGAAGAGAACAGCTGTATCTTTACACTCTGTTAAGCCTTAGTGCTTTGTAATACATCTAGGCTAATATAAGCACATCCTGTTCGAAACTAGCGGTAAGCATAATTAAATCAGGAAACAAATAAAGATAACATTATGGGGTTGACCCGAACTCACCAAAGAGAAGAATTCAGGACCACTGCTGGAAAGTCCATCTTATGTGTTTCCTGGGAGGTGGTATGGTAGATATTTTAAATATTGCACGTAGCTGCTTTTTATCAGTCTCCTAAATGTCATGTCAAGTAGATGTGCTAAATTGGGGGCTAACTACTACTGTCTTAGGTGCTTAAAAGTCGTGCCAACACAGAACTTTTTTTTTCTAGCACGGCTTTACCACAGCAGCTAATGAGTACTGGCTGAGAGGGTGAAGAAGAGCGTATTGACAGACTTCATCTGGGCTCTTAGAAAGCCTTTGCTAGGGTTCCTCATAAAAGGCTATCTAGGAAACTAAATAGTCCTGAGGTGAAAGGGGAACTACTCTTCTGGGGTAGGGACTGGCTGGAGACAGAAAACAGAGAAGGAATGAAGTGTCAGTTTTCCACTAGGTGAAAGGTTAACAGCAGGGAGCCCTCAGGTATTCAGGTTAGATTCTTGAGGTACAGTCTGAAGTCTCTGTGAAGGGGAAAATGGCAACAAGTGCAGATATCATACATTTATTTAGGTCTGTTAAACCTAGGGAATGCAGCCAGGTCCTTCCAGATCTCAGCGGAGATAGATGAATGAGCAATACCACACCAAGCAAAATTAATTGACAAACGTGAAGTAATGCCTGTTGGCAGTGGTAGGAATAATTTGAACTATAAACATCTGCCGTTAGTATGCAAGCGAAGTGTTAGCAGTGAAAAAAGAGTGTATGGTGTCCTTCTGGACACTGTTCAAAAGGCTCGTTCAGAGTACAGCGATGACATAAATTGGCTTATATGTGATAGACAGAAAATACACTGAAAATTAATAAACGCCTCTGTGTAAATATTTCACCTTTTCTCTTGAGTCTATATTCAATTCTAATTATATAATATCAAGGAGGATTAGTTGAAACAGAAATGGTGTGGAGCAAAATGTTTAGAAGCATTTGATTCAAGGTGTAGGGAATCGATTTTTAAAATGGCCTATTAAAATCTTTTTACTCACAGTCCATAATTCATTTGTAGAACTTGGTGCCAGACCTCAGTGATGTTAAGGTTTCAGTAGAATTTCTGTATAAAAAGATTTCATTTTTAAATTTATAATGAGAACACTTAAGGTATGTTATTTGAAATGAAAAGTATGATACGTGATCCTCATGCCTGAAGGGATAATACATTAAGGACTAAGACAGCAGTGGCTTTTCCTCTAACTATTGTAGCCTGTCTCTTTTTTTTTTTTTTTTAAATATCTACTTCTACCTGTTGTTAGATACTGGTTACTTGCCGTTAGAAAGCTTTCTAGGCAGGTCTAGTATGACATTTCCTAGTGTAATTGTGATAACCTGAGCTCAGGAGAAAGCACAAATAGTTAAATGCCCTGTGTATATATTCCATCAATTTATGAGGTATTGCAATTGTCTGTGATTCTGCAAATGCATCTCTGAATTTAAGGTAGATTATTGTCGCTTTTTAAACAGTCACAATGGGGTTAAAGAATTTACATGTTGATATTTGCTCCAGTTTCATTCCGAGTTTCTCTAGAGCCATAAACTCATTAGAATTCCAACTCCTTTGTAATGCTAATATGGTCAACGGAAGCTGGAACAGAATTTTCAGCTTGTTAAACACCACTTACAGCCCCTCCTCACCTGCCATCATGCTTTGCAGGCAGAGATGGAGAAAAGCAGCATTTGGCAGTTTGTGGCTGGTCCCCATTTAGGAATGTAGGGGAACTCTCCTGAGCTACTTCTGCTGTAGAGGATGTGGTTTCTTCATGCAGTGGGTAGGGTAGGACGTTCTTGGTCTAGTCTGGTTCTTGATGATCCCCTGTTCCTTCTGCATGGGCAGCCTGTCTCTGTGTGCTCAGCATGTGTCACTTTCTTAAAATATTTCTTATATTTTAAAAAAAAGTTGACTGTTTCTTTCAAGTTGTCCAGTTTTTGGATGACACATCTTTCATTTCTGGATGTAGTATTAGTGGTGAAACCAGGATAGATCACCGCTTGTCTTTATTTAAGCTAGATTTCATTCGTTTATCATGGACAGGTGTGTTTTAATGCTGCTTGTTGGTACTAATATAAATACTAGGATCAAAACAGGTTGTTTTTGAACAGTAAACTTGAATCTTTTGGAAATGATAACCACAACATCAGCATGCTCTTGCTGTCATGTTGGGTAGGATAAGTAGTAGAAATCAATATTCAGGGGTTAGCAAAAAACCTGAATTTTATCTGGCACTATGTACAAAGTTATTATTTCAGCTGTTGTTGATGAGTAATTTATTAATGCTAAATACAAAATATGATTTTAGTAATTTTCTCAACTTATAGAAAGTATTCATCTGAATAAACATTCACAGTAATAATTTTACAATGACCCGATTGTACATGAATCTCCACGCAATTATGTATTCACATCAGATCATGAGCCACTTCAGAAAGAATAAGCATAATTCACAAAGTGGAATGATTCTTTTAAAACTAAAAAACCTCAAACTCTGGATTCGTTATGGTGGTCATAATTGCTGAATTGGACACTGTGGGAGTTTTGGTTTGTTTATTTTATTGGAAGATATACAATACTTTTCAATGCAGCGTTGTTCTGCTGTCAAGCATTATGTTTCCCTAAAGTTCTGTAGGCCACCATCATCTGTTTTATATTTGTCATTGTAGGAGGAAAGCCTGCCAAACCACAACAGCCCAACGTGATTTCTGTGGCGATTCTAAGCTCTGAGTAATTTTATTTTATGGTTTGACAGGCTATAGATCTTCGAGCAACACTTCTAAAAGTGCGCTATTATGGTATTAAGGTTATATCTTAATTTAAAAAATTCTGTTCCTTTCTAAATTCAGATAGTAGTGTCTGGGGGTGCTCTCTTGCTGCTGCATAATCCTTCACTCTCACTTCATCTGACTCATGTCTCCTACCCAATTTCCACTTCCTCTGTGAGTAAGAAAGAACAAAATTATATTAATGAATAAACTTTAAAAAATGGAGTAAGGATATAGAAGGAATACTACATAACTTTCACTGTATAAAATGAGATTATGTTAATCTGACAGGCAAAAACGTGATCAGCACTGCTGCTGAAATAGGGGCTAGACAGTAGCTAAGATGAAGACGTATGTTGGGGTGAAGGCAATTCCCGCTAGGGTTTTCTGAACTGCAGCTATGAGCTACACAGTTCAGGAGAGCCAGGCTCCCTTGCACATTTAAAGCTGTTTGGCACGTCTGTGAATTACAGCATACCTAACTTTGGGAAAAACCTATAGGGTTGCTCTGATGGTTGTGAGGCACCCATCACCGTGTGCGATGGGTGTTCTTCCCACCCATCTCACAAAGAGGTCGCTGTTTGAAAAAGTTCTTAAAATGCAGTGAGGAGTAGCCCTTTTCCCAAGTACTGTTAATGTACAAATTTATTTGAATACTAGTTTTAAGGTATGACCAGAAATGGGAACCCACTCTGGCTCGATTATACAAAGTTGCTCTGAGTTGTGTGGAGTAGGCTGTCAGACAGATCTGATGGTCAGAGCTGGGGACTGGTGGTGGGAGGCTGAGCATCTGCTCCTAATGCTGCCACGGTCTTTAAGTAAACAAGATCAGGTGTCCTTTCTGTAAAAATGGCATTAATGATGTCTTGTAAAGTGTTTCAAGGCTCTCTAATGAAAGGTGCTTCAATATTTTTGTTGTTAAGATTACTTTAAGGAGTGACATTTATTTCTAATTACCACTAATTAATTCTATTATGAAGCAGTTGGGGAGGAATGTTATGATCTTTAATTTATTGATTAATAGATACCTGACTTGATGAACTGTTTATTTGCAGTTAGAAATTCCTGGAAAATTAAGTGCGTTTTCTTATATTTATAAAACTCTGAGAAGAATAATTACTTGCCAGATTGATGAGTTTTATTTCTTCATTCAGCAAGCAAAGAAAACAAGAGATGTAGTTCTGTTTTACTTTGTTCTTGTTGAGGGTATAATTTAGAGGAAATCTTTGTCTTCATGTCCTTATCTACTGCCTTCCCAAAACAAGCAACTGTGAAGGTGAGCAGACAAGCATCACAACAGATACTGGGCTCACTGGGGGACTGACTTGGCCTGGAAAAGTGAAAATAATGTGGTGTTTTGTGGCCTGCTTTGGTTTGGGAGGAATTGGGGGCTGATGGGCAGTAGCCTGACTCCCCTGCAGCAGCACACTGCAGTGTGTCAGAACATTGCCTCCACCTGGAGTATTAATGACAGGAAAGACAGTGATATAAAAGATTTACAGAATCCATTACTGAAAGGTATCAGCCTGTAAAACTCGAACAAAAAAACCCAACCCTTTTTAGAGTGTGTGGTGGCTGTAGGTTCTTCACCATGAGGAGGATTTGGGACATGACATAAAGGGTATTATCAGGTGTTTCTCACCTACTGGTCAAGATGGCCTGAACCCCCTGAACCTAATTTCTGGGAGGCGTGAAGAATCAATGGGTGCCGTCTTCCTTTCCACTGAATAGATTGGCCTGCTTGCCCTTTTCTCTAGGGCTTTTATGTATAATAGAAGCTAATGAATATTATTTAATCAATCAAGCCTTTGAAAAGTAGAATGCAAAAAGCACTGTTTATGATGAAATCATCCTTTCTCTGTAGTGCTGGCTTCTCTCGCACCTTGTACAGTCATCATGAATTTTCTAAATCTTAGACTAAATAATTCTGTGCATTTAATAAGGGACTGTAATTTCAACAGGAATAACATTACGTGTTGCCTTAGTGTAATGCACGTCTGTGGAGATCTATGTAAAGTATAGGCCATTCATGGTTTCTGGGTCTATCCCTCAACAACAGTATCGTAATGTTTCAGCTTCTCCAGCCTGGTCCTTGTGCTGTACAAAATTGTATAGATGATATGTAAAGGACACACTTCAATTGCTGTGTGTTGTGTTGAGAAGGGAAGGTGGCATGTTAGGCTCTTCCCTGTCTCCTTCCCTCTCTCAATGGCTGTGCTGAAAAGCTGATACTGAGAAGAGTGGATTTGTTGCAGCCAGAGCAAGTCATGCTTATTTAGTGAGGAAATTGCTAAATGCTAAGGCCTCTTGTCAGCGTGATACCACTGTCCTACTTTCATACTACTGATTTACAAACTGCAGCATATGACAGTCTTCTGTAAAATTCAGCTAACCTTTTGGAACACTTTGTATGAATTAGTTATGAAGGGTAAACTTTCTGAAACACCCTTGTGGCTTTATGGTAACCATACCCACAAAGTCCATGTGCCAGTGCATTCTTAATCAGTTCTGTCTTCGAGTTTTGTGGAACACTTGTCCTTTGGAAAACTCTTAACTTGTCTTGAGCTCCAGTGGACCAACCCAAGTCAAACAAAAGGAGAGAATGCAGGTACAAGAGTGATTTCCTGCTTTTTAATAGCAGTAGAGTTTGCTGCTGTATTCATATGGATGGCAAAAATGGAGAGATGAGTATGCTGTCCTAGCCATTCCTCCAGCCCTGATCCATCCAGTCCACTGTATAGAAATTCAGGGTTTGAAAGTTAGTCAGGTGTTTGCCTACTCAGCATGACTCTTTGGGGGGCAGGGGAGGGGAGGGTGGTCTGGGGACACACTGACCTGGCCACTAGCAAACTAGGAAGCACTTTGTTACAAAAGAAGATAGTGTTTGTGGTGCAAAGTTAGTGGAAATTTCACAGGACTACTACAGAATCATAGAATTGTTTAGGTTGGAAGATTGAGTCCAGTTGTTAACCCAGCACTGCCAAGTCCACCACTAAACCATGTCCCTAAGCACCACACCTACGCATCTTTTAAATACCCCCAGGGAGAGTGAATCAACCCCTTCCTTGGGTAGCCTGTTCCAATCCCTGACAACCCTTTTGGTGGAGAAATTTTTCCTAATAAAGCCATAATAAAGGTTTTCTGGACCTCCCCTGGTGCAACTTGAGGCCATTTCCTCTTGTCCTATCACTTGTTACTTGGGAAGAGAGACCTTAGAGATTTCAAAATATCTCTCCCTCATCTGTCTGAAATCAAAACTCTCACATCTACTCCAAGTAGGGAAAAATATCTGAAGTGCCTTGAAATAAAATTTGCATTAGGGCTGGGGGAGATGACCAGGGATTTCAAAAAAGAGCTTTTTTAACTTGTGCCATATGTTTGTTTCTTTGCTGTATTTTACTTCAGTCTCAACTCTGCAGCCTGAAGGCGGCAAGCCTGAAATTAAACTCCTGAAATTATAAAATCTTAAAATAAAGCGAAGGTTAATGGTCCCTGGCTTCTTTCCCACAGCCTCTGCAAGCTTTGATTTCTGGAACGTTAATAGAATAGGAAAGCATAAAGCTATTGGTGTTATATATTGTTCTTACAGTCAGTGTTACGACTGTCAAGCAAAACAGCACTTCCTAAAAAATAATCTAAAAAATGAAACACCTGAGCTGCCAGTTAACCTGAGAAAGCTAACGCTAGTCTTGAAGAGCCTGGGAAGTGCACTGTTTTGTCTGTTAAAAAGCTTAAACAGAATTAAACCAGTAGAAGAGATCTGTGTTGCTTCAGTGGCATAAAAAGAATGTAAAAGTATTTGCAAAGGTAATTGAACAGCCCTAAACACCCATTCAGTATGGTTTTGCCAAAAAGGGGCCCTTTTGCTGGCTGCACCGTAGAGATCTACTTCAATTCGCCCACTGGAAAGGAAAATATATAGCTTAGAGGACAGCTTCTTTTCAATTTTGGTAGGCTCATTGGGCAGCCGAATGTAAAGTAGGTGAGACCTAATATGTAATCTTTCTCCAAAGGATACAGAAGTGCATCAACTTACTGAAGGTTTCCAGTACCCCTCAGAAGAGATACATAAGCCAAGCCAGTCAAGGTATTTGACTAGAGGTCTTGAGTTAGAGGTTTGAATTAGAGGATCATTTTAGACTGCTGTCTCAAATGATCCGCATTAGCTCTGGGTGAACGACCAACTGGTCCAACATGTGAAGGAACTGAGTCAGATACAGTCAGAACTGAAATTGAACTGAAGATGTATCATTTTCAGATATCCACGTTTTACCATTATTGACTAAATGGACCTTTTAATTATCGCAGTGATTTTTACTATGTATAAACAGAAATAGGGAGGGGCTGCGTTTTCAAGTGTCCACTAGTTTTGAGTGGTTGAGTTTGAGGCATTCTTTTATTCCTGGCTGTTTTCCAAACAGTTTAATGCCTATACATCTTCAAAGTTAATATTCCTTTGCAAATCCCCTTCTTTCTCTTACTTTCATTAGCATGCAGCACCACTGCAGTGTGCTAGCGAATGCTACATAGCAGGTGGATTTCCACTTTCTGTCCTGCTCCATTCTCTGCCTGGCACAGGTTTTCTATCAGCTTTTGCAGCTCTCCCAGTTACCCTCCCCCTTCAAAGCTGTTAATTCTCCTGAATTCATTCAACAGAATTGGACTCACAGATTATTATGCCGGAAAAAACATGCAGTAGTGTTGTTTATTTTTTTTCTTTTTGTTCGGGATGCAGAGAAGTGGAAGAGGGAGTATTAAATTGTATAAAACAAGCATTAAACTGAATGAAGGCGCAGGTAAGGGGCACAGGCTACAGATATTTAGAAGGGATCTCTATGAAAATGAGTGTTTTATTTGAAACCTTTTAAAAAGGGAGAGACTCCTTGTTCCACAGTGTAGATTGGAAATCTTTGATTAAATCCTGAAACAGCCCTATTAAATAGATGCGAAGTGTTCTGTGGTACTGAGAAAAAAGGGGATCATGGGTTATTCAGCAGCAGTTCTAAGAGAGCCTGTTATAACCATGCATTTTAATTAACCAGATCAGCTGAAGGAATGTTGTCTATATACTGCAGCATAGCTGTCAGCCTTGAAAACTATCCTATCGATAAACAGAGAACTTCTATTTGCTAAGGCCTTTTTAAGTACATTAAAAAATGCATTTGGGAGAGATTTAATAAATAATTAAGCTGTTGTGGAATTAACCTTAGGCAAATCTGCTTCCTTTTCGCAGTGTAGGGATATGTCCTGTCTGTCATATCCATATAGTGCCCCAATAAAGCATTGATACAAAAAATACAATTCTTTGAAACTAATCAGCATGCTGTTATGGTAAGGCCTAGAATTTGAGACAACTTTTGGTTTTTTATGCAGAAGAACTTTTGAACATTATGTTCTTTTTCACTTAAAATGTATAGGATATAGGGTTCCTGCAGAAGGTACAAGTATTCAAAATAGCTTTTTTTTTTTTGCGTAGTATTTGAGCATAAATCACCTCACTGTATCTCATTTTACTTGTTATTTGATCAATGAGTCTTCTATACTGGGGAATTAATTTAAAACTGTTGTGCAAATGTCTCTAATGCTTCTTTGCTGCAGAAATCTTGCTTGCTGTTGGAGCTGAGGTTGTTTGTAAACAAGGCTTTGCAGGGGCAGAGCTTGGTAGACTTGGTAGAAATTCAAGGGCATCTGGTACACTTGTATGTAGCCCTTGGATTCTCTTTTTATTTCTGGGAAGTAGATAATCAAAAGAGAAGAGGAGCTCAGACTAGAGGAAAGAAGGGGAGGGGAGTGGGAGAGAGAAATCTGAAAAAGAAATAGAAATAATGATTCTTTTCCTTTCAATGAGAAGTAAGCCTGATCTAGGGAAGTTTTGCAATTGGGAAATCCCCGTAATAACCTCCCTTAAGGTTATAGGCACATACAGAAAATCCTGCAATCTACAACAAGGATAAAAATTCATGAATCCTGATGCTGCTAAACTGAAATTAAATTTGCAAGTTTCTGAGAACAGGGATATCTCCCTCTGACCCTCGTGTCTCCCCCATCCCGCTGTAGTAGTTCACCAGTAGCTCTGTAAACCTCTTTCCAATGCTCTTCTGAAATAATTAAAATATAGGATCTATCCAAAGTCATCACAAAAATTTGTAAGCCCAGGCATGCTGTGCAGTCTGCCACTAGTATTCATATTATTTATTTGAAAAATCAAAATGCTGGGCAGTTAGCCTAAAAAATACCATTTTGACAATTTCCTCTACCTTACTTACGGCCTTATTGCCCATACAGTGTAACAGACTGACTCTTCTATTTTGATTCTGAGGCAGAATTTTGGTGCCTGCCAGGTGAACTTTGTTATCAGTTTTGGATAGCTGTGCTGCTTGTTGGCTGAGGAAGGGCTTGGGAACATGGAATACTTTTTCAAATGAGCTGTTGGGACTGTGCAAAAAAGTTACCAAATAGCTCTAGCAAGCTCTGCACAGAAGGAGTCTCGAAGTTTGAATTGACAGCTGATTACAGCTGGTTAGTGTGTCACACCGGCTATTCTGGGAGCCCTCGAGGGTAGGGAAGAGGCCATCTCTCTTGGAAATGGCTGTCAAGGCCCAAATATGTACCCACACACATTCACAAAGAAACAAGATTATTTTGGTATCCTTTTTCTGTTGATATTGGTGTGTTGACGTAAATATAGGACACTTTCTTAAGTATATGAACTGGGTGGAAATAATGAGTACTTGTAATACATTCTCAATACCGAGTCTACATGTAGGAGCATTTTCTTTTCATCATCTCATTAATGAGTTTGAGCCATTAACAGCTTAGAGTGCTGAATAAGGATTTATATTTAATTGAAGTCCTCTGTTCTTAGCTGACAAAATGTATTTTACACACTTGATGGATGTAATTAGTGTGATGAGGCTTTAAAAGAAATTGGCTTTGATAAATTTAGAATTTGCCATGTCAGTTTATACATGAAGCCAAAGCATACATATCAGTAGTTCTGTGGCTTTGGGAAAAAAAAGGCATTTTATTATTATTACTATAGAGGTGTTTTCAGTTTAGGATACTGTTACAGTCCAAATACAGCATGCTTTTGGATTTGAGAACGCAATCTATTATGTTATGATTTCAAATGGTTTTGTACAGCTTCCAGATATTTCTTACATGTCAGAACTTACTATTGTATGCTATGGCTACAGACAAACCTGTATCCTTTGGATATTAAGGAATTGTGCATAATTGTTTAAATTACTGTGCTTTACTAAGCTTTCATTAAAAAAAAAACCTCCATGAATACTGCTGGACTTCAGTACATGCAAACTAAGGGCAACCATACCACTCGCAGTGACTTCTTCCCCTAAATGCCCCTGAGACGCCATAGCTGTGTACTGCAGGCTTCCTTAAGCTGTGAAATAAACACTGGATAGAAGTTCAAGCTCTCATTGAAAAGAACTGTGTTCTTGGCAAGTCTGTGCAGACTGTCCACAAAGTGTGTTGCTTCCCCTGTGGCAACAGTTTCCTATTGGCATACGTATTTTAAAAACAGGAAGCCACTTATGCAAAATGGCGAATGTATAAGGATTTGATATATAGGATTCTGATTTAGAATGTTAGAATTTTTTCCCCCATATTCTCTGTGATTGTGACTTATTCACTAAGAAAAAGGAAAAATTATTTTTGTGTTGCGAGCGTCACTAGGGATTAATAGAAATATGCTGTCTGGCATCACGAATGTTTGAAGTAAAGCTGTTCTTTAACAAAGGACAACTTACTGGCCAGTAATTGGAGCTTCTGAGCTCATGTAATAATACTGCTAGTTTTTGCTGCAGGCCCACATTTTGTATCAGCAGTGTAGCCTGGAAACTGTTGTTAAGGATAAATGAAAGTAGGGAAAAATAAACATTTAGTCCCAAAAGTACAGAGGCTGTTCATGATAGGTACAGTTAGCCTTAGGAAAAGTTCCCACTGAAAGGTTTCTATCCCTGTCTGTTGTGATCCTTTGTTTGAAGGTGGATGATAAGTGTATTGCACTGTGAGTCACAGGTCTAACGTTACGTGAAATTCATTTTTGAATTGGAATTTGCTAATATATACAATGCTTATATATTCTGGATAGTACAGTGTGATTTGGGAGAAGCTGGCTGGTATGAAGCCTGCACTGTTCTGAGGATATGACTCATATTATAGATGGCTGGAAGGCTAATACTGTGATATGAAAGTGTTATATTACAAGTAATAGTGCACTGCTAACAAAACTCTGATGTTCTGGAATGATTATTTGATGTTATTCGTTTTTTAAGAGGAAAAGATGATCCTTTTCTCAAACTTTGGCTAAATATTTTTGTATAAAATCGCTATGATTGTTATTAGTGAGAAATGTGGGGAATAAAGTCATCCGGTTAAAAACCAGACTCCAGAATCTGTAGCTGTTTTTAAACAGGTAACTAATTTTCTGAGGTCAGTTAATTTGAACTGTGTGCCAGGAATCAGTGGCAGTCCCTGTGGTAGTGGGTCAGAAGGCCTTTTCCCAGTGTGTCCCCTTTTTCAATATGCATCCTGCCCAATGTTAGTAAGATACGTCTGCCACCATCTGCATATCATTGAGGTACAACTGCTTGCTTTCATGTTCAAGAAAATTTGCCAAAGTCTCCAGGAAGGTAGTTTTTTAGAGTAGCTTCATAAAGCTGGTTAGAGCACGTCATAGGCCGTACAGTCTTGTTCAAATTTCAAATTCTGGGGAGAAGGGGAGAGGAGATAATGATCTGTCACAAAGCTTGAGTGCTCAACTCCTGAAAGAAGTGGATGGGATCGGGGTGTTTAAATGCCCATTTGCAGCTTTGAAAATCTTTCCTATAGTCTGTTTTAAAATAAACAGGACAATCTATAGAAAACTTAAAAATTAGTAACAAAACACCAATTAAGATGAAGTCTAAAGTGTTTTTCTGTTTGACTCCAGTTTTGTAAACTGTATTCCCTTTTTTAAACTTTTAGTGTCTGCAGCTTTTGCACAACTTGCCACAAGCCAAATAGAGCTTCTGCATAATGTGTGTTTAAAAAAAACAAAAAAAACCCAAAACAAAACAAACAAAAAAAACCCCAAAACAACAACAAAAAAAGGCGAAGCAAACAAGAAATAACGTGTATGCTAGAATATGCATTATAAAGCGTATATTTTGGAATAACGACTCTGTTTATGATGGTTGTATTTTCAGTGGCTCAGAGATTGTATGACTAATGTATTATTATTGCTTATTATCTACACTCTAGCAAAAAACCCCACATGTTCAGCCTCAACATTTCCTTCATCTACAGCTACTTTTAATCTTGAGGGCAGTGAAGGGAAGAATTACAAAGGCAGTTAGGATGCCCAGCTTCCACTGGAGGTCTTGTTTTGTACTTTTGAACATTTTGAGCACTTTTTCTTCCCTGAGTTACAGCTGAACCAGGAAGGGGATGGTAATCTCATTACATTATATTGAAGTTGATTTGTGAGTCTTGCAGCCTTTAAGGAAGTGGAAAATATAAGTGCCTGATTTAAAATCAAAACCGTGACTTCTACAGCATCCATTATTATAGACACTAGTTAAAGAACTGGTATTCAAACATTCAGTAGGTTGTTCCTGACCATAAAGGGCACATGTAAGACCCAACAACAAATTAGACATGAAGCACAAAATAAATGCCAGGAGAATATACTCAACTAGAGTAATGTACGTGTTAGCAGTATCACATCATCCCTAGTGGTGTTGAATATAATGATACAAGAAACAAGAAAATAGCAAGATGGAATATATTTTGATTATTCCTATATCAGCTCAGTCCCTCAGATTCATAAAAAGGTGTCTTGTAAGAAGGTATTTTCTCCCTCTCATGAAGTTATGTGTGAAATAAAAGTTAGAGAATTTGTTTGATGTTTAAAGATGCCCAGAACCAGAGTAGCAATTTTTAAAAAACCAGATGCTTTAAAAACTTCTAAGAAATGCACAAACATTTACTTAACATTACAGTTTTGCTTTTGAATGTGATTTTCTCCCTTTTAAAACCAGTTGTTTAACTTCTCGAAAAGTTGAGTGATCTTCCTTAACTTTTTACTAGGACTGTAAGCCATATGCAGTCCTTTTCTTGAGTCTCTTCTGTTTTCCATCTCTCTAATTATGCACGTGAACAGAAGTGCCCATAAAAATGCAAAGTTTTCATATAGTTAGTATTAATATACTATAATATACACTATGGGATATAGTGCAGGTATAATACATGACAAGTGTAGGAGGTACGGCTGGACTTCTAGTGAGAATAACTAATAAAGTCTAAGTATATGATGACAACTTCTTCAGGCTGCTGCCAATATCAGCGTGTTTAGGTTTTTTTTTATTTCAGCACTAAGCAGTTAGGTTCCTGGGAGACCTAGCTAGGTAAGTGTTGTTGTTTTCTTTAGTTTGAAGAAGTAAAGGATTTGCACACAGAACTGGGCAGGTGATTTTCTCAATGGTGTAGTGAAGCAGTAAACCTTGTAATGCATTTAGATCCTTGTTTGGAGTGTAAGTAGGTGAGTAATTAGGATGTTTTATTTTGTATGTCCTTATGATGTATTAATAGAGTCTGGCTGTGCTGCCACAAAACACTCTGAGAATTTGCAAGGTTGAACTGTAATTACGGAGTCCTACATGATCTCAACGCCACTGCTAATGTTGAAGTAATAGAAATTTAACATTCAGTCGAGAGCATAAGCTGTGACACATAGTCAATGTATTAGTCACACAGGAACATAGGAAGGGAATGGTTTTAGTGGTTCAGAAGACATGTTTTTGATGAACTCTTTTTCAAGATTACATCTCCAGTCATTCAGTTTCTTCTTGGCAAGTGGAAGATTTTGTGAGAAACAAAGAATGAAATATTTTGTTTTATGAAAGAGTTTGGTTGATTTCAGTAATGAATAATCTTAAACTTGTCATTTTTCACATTAATATAAAATTTTTCCTGTAATAACTTCAGTAATTTTCCTTAAGCTATTCAGAAAGGAAAATAAATAGAGATGAACTGCCCTTTTGTCCCTTCTCAGTAAACAGTGCTCATTCTTACATTAGAATGCTAATGCTATGGTCATGATAGCCTAACAATCAAGCGAGACAGGAGTTGTAGGGAGATCTGATTTCTATGATGGGTTGGTCAAACAAAAGGTACTACTTACTACTTGCAAATCTTTTTTCATTATTGCTTTTACGATGTTTGTGCTCATTCTAAATGAGACTTGCAGTTTCTCTCGTAGGTAAAATGTTGGACATCAACTCACAGCTAGCCATCCCAGAGTGTCTTGAATAAACCCCTTTTATTACTTTACAACCTCTTTAGCGATCTGTTTATAGCTGTTGAACATAGTCACTTTTTACTACTTTTGCACCCTACTGTGTTCCATTCAGTGTTATGCCAAGAAATAGTTTGGCTATAACCCTGAGGATCACATCAAAATCCTATACTGTACCAGTGTGGTAGTACCCATTCTAGAAAACCTAGCTAGGAATAAAAATCAAGGCTACATGTTGTGCAGTGGTAGGTGACCTCTAAACACACCTAAGTACATTAAAAGTTAGAAATACTACTGCATTTCATTCAATGTGGAGTGAAGTGAGTTCTTGTGCATCTTAAGGGAAATGAAATCTGTAATCAACAGAGCTATAATCCTGATTTCATTGGCTTATGTCATTCACTGTGGTTTAAAATTACTGCCAGTAACATTGGCATAGAGTTACTCTGAGGCCTAAAGTAGTTACTGCAGAACATACTAGAAGCAACCTCTGCCCAAGGAAATATGCTTCATATTCCTGTCACTGGTGAGTTTCCCATTGTTTGGCTTTATTATTGCTTGTGAATTTGGTCTTTCATCATTTGCTTCCTGTCCCTTTTGTACATTGTGTGTTTTCGAGATGAAGCTGTTAGTTTAACTCATTCTCAGGTGGTGAGTGCCCCTCCTTTTGATGTCTAATAATATCTCATTATTGTAAAAACAAACTCCAAAAAATTTAATTTTTTAATTTGCTCTTAGGCAGTTGACTTAGTTGCTTGTAGTCTGAGTTTATTTTAGAATGTCTTAAAGTCACTTTGTGGTGTTTTTTAAGTTCTAAATCAGTGGCCACAAATCTGTTACAGCTCCTATCCTAGTTTACTTATATGCTTCTTGCCTTTTACTGACAGTAGTGACTTACACACTGGATAGACCATTTCTTGCTAGCATTCATCTACTCTTCTTTTCTCTACTTGTTCACTACATTCAGGTTATGACTCCTATACACAGAAATGAAGTTAAAATACAGTTGAATACTTAGTATGCTGAAAGGATTTGATGCTAATATATGATACAGAAGAATGCAAAGTAAAAAGGCAAACACATCTGTATGTGAATTGATATAGACGGTAGATACCTGTGATTAAGCTAACTACCCACTGGATGTCACTATTGTTCCACAGAAATTCATCTAAGGGAATATTTATCTAGAGTTGAGTGGCTGACAGCAAAGACCATTAGCTCACAGCCAACTGAAAATTTCTAATTGTGTTTGCAGTAATATTGTACATTTATGTTCATTTTGCAATTGAATTTTATATCAAGGTTCACTATTTCATAATAATAATAAAAAAAGAGCATTGCCAAACCTTAAGCTGTGATGGCTGTGTAAGTGCAGATAGTGAGTAATGAAAACATACCAGCCAGTAGAGAAGCTTGCATTCGTTATACTCAAGCTACTTGTTCTCATTATTCTCTTACTCTGCAGTCGCTGGAGGTAATCTCAACACAGTGAATGAACATTATCAGTCTCCTTGAATTTGCTTAGTACATTAGTTATTTTCTTTTTCCAAAGATCTGCATTCTGTGTGGTTTATTGTTCTGAAAAACCACTTGAATATTCCAGGAGCTAGGTCATTTAGTTAAGAGGCCTAGTAGTCCACTGGCTAGGAGGATATCTTGGTGTGAGGAGGCTGGATTATATTCCCAGTACTCAACTGGCATGTTGCCAGGAAGTTGCCTTAAATCTGTCATCTACATTTGCCATCTTCTGTCTGTCTTCTCAAATGTCCCTTCTAAACATTTAATATAAGAGGTTGTTGGAAGGTGTTTATACAGTGGCTAGCAGAGGAAGTGTGACTTCTTTTTAAGATTTTTGGGGTGCTACAACTACAAATGGAACAGTCTTGTTTGGTGATTCCACCTAACGTTTATCTCCACGTTGTTTAAATAAATGTAGACTGCAAAACCAAAGGAAATGAAAACAGGCATGGAAGAGTACTGTACGTTGTCTGTGACTTGAAAAGCCCTGGTCTTCGAACGGTAGCCCCAGAACACCATACTTGGCCCAGGAAAAGGAACCAGAAGTTCATTAGAAAAAACAAAACAAACCCCAAAACCTTCAAAATGCATTGTTGCTCTCCTAAACTTGGAATATGTAGGCAGCATTAGATCCATTAAGGGATCGCCAGGTTATCAGAGGCACTGAATCACAGCTCCTCCCTCAAGTTGGTGCCTACAGCACTCGTATGAAGGCTTAGGGGTTTGTAAGAGCCATCGTATCATAGCTGTTGCACATCCTCTGAGGATTCCTTGGCATCACCCCAGCAAGGTTTTAACAGTTTTGTGGGAGCATGGCACCAAAATATCCAAAACCCAAGACAAATTGGGATCGGAATTCTAGATACCTGCTACCCAAACTGGAGAGAAGCAAAAGAGAAATTTCTTCTCTGGGATGTTTGAGGCTTTAAAACTTAATTTCTATTCTGGAAAGGGGCAGCCTTGCACAGGGACTGAAAGTTGCTCAGCTAAGACCTGGTCACTTCCTACAAATTTGTGACTCTGGAGGCCTAGCCACCCAAACCAAGTCACTTCCCTAGTGCTTAATTTGGCAGTGGTGGGTCTAAGTTTAGCTTAGTTCATATGGTCTTTACACAGGTGAAAGTATGGGTTTTATAATGTGTTTTAACATGCTGTGAAGCTGGTTTAAAATATTCTAAGCCATAGGGTCTAGAGGGGGTTTAACAACTCGGCTCACAGGCCTCAGGCTGTGCAAGAAGATTCAAAGAGTTACACTGGGCATCTTATTTTGTGTAATCACACAATGGTTTCATTATCAATGACTATCGCAGCAATTACACGTTCATCTGTGTTCGGTATGTGTTTGGAAATTCCTGAAAAGTGAATCTATAGTTTTTCATGCAATAAATGAATTAGTTGATCTGAGCATGTCTGTGCTTGAATATAGACATGCTGGATTTTCCTTATTATTTTTGTTATCCATCTGTGCTTAATGACACACTGGCCTTGCTTTATTTTTCAGGCCCACCATTAAATATTTTTTTCAAAGGGAGCTAGTGATTATTTTACAGGTATTCCTTTCTGTAAAAGGTTATGGATTGGTTCTTTCTGAGTATTGTTATGGTTAGAACAAGTCATTAAAGATACATAAAAGGAAACATGTAAAGTCAAACTCAGTTATATACAACTCATTGACAATCACACTCCATTTAGAATTTTTGCTGTTTGAAAATATTCAATACACCTTCTAAAACTTCTTAATTAATAGTATGACATTGCTTTCTGATGGCAGTTAGCATTCCCAAAACTAAACAGCAAAATTTCTTATATTTCTTTTATATATATATATACACACACAGGTGCCTGTTTGTATATGTATATATGAACGTATGTATGTTTTGGGCCAAATCTTTGTTGTTTTGGCTGTGCCTAATATTAGTCACCACTGCAGACATTAAAGCCCGTAGAAGTACAGAGATGGTTCTTAACATGAAGTTTACAGCAAACTCTAATCCTTCTGTACAGAGATAACCAAGACCTTCTGGTAGAAAACTGAATCGCATAATAGCTAAGATAATTCAATGTGTATTGACTTTTTAATGGCAACTTTCAAGGTACAACTCAGGTTAAAAATCACAGCCTGCTCAGTGCTGCTGAAGCGTCTCAAGCACTTGCATTATTAATTAATTGTGTGGGACCCTCTTTGTACTCAGTAAAACAGGGTCTCAGTGTTGCAGCGTTCAGTATAGTCTCAAGTTTCTTGTCTTGGATATTTCCTCACTACAGTCCTTGAAAACGAGAATGCTTTCAGTATATGAAAATAAACAAAACAAACCAAAATCTCTTCAAGTGTGTTAGTTCTTTTTAAGACATGCTTTCTAGCTTTGTTTTCATTGTATCTAACGTATTTCAAGGTGATTAGCTGTGATTAGGTTTTTTCCAGTAAAAATTCAGGAGAACATTCTGCTAAGGTTTTGCTTTTTCTAATCTGCTGCAGTGAAACTGCTCTGTAGAAACATTCCCTCCCAAGTGATTGAAGTCGTGCAGTTTACTAAGCCAAATCAAGTCACAAAATAGAGATCATTAAATTACTGACTTGCTGCTGTACTATTTCAAGAATGACACCCTTCCACCCCTCCCACCCCCCCACCCTCCCCCCCCCCGACAGTCAGAATAGGAGGTATGATTTATTTGGAAACATAGAGGGGGGTATTATATTCTTCTGCAACCAACAACAATACATGACTTTGGGAAAGGGAGGGCAGGGAGTCGCCGGCTTACAAATCTGTATTTTGTCCAGAACCACTGATGAATGATTACACATTAAAAATTAGTTATCTGTGAATTCTTGTAATGTCATTAGGGTTTTGCTAAGAGAGAAAAATAATTTGTCAGATTTCTTTAAGGATTTTTGGATGCGCTTTTCTCAGATCAGTGAGTAACCAGTTTTCTCTGAAAGCTCTTTGCAGTTGTAGTATTTCTAAAATGTAAACTGTTTGGCTTTGAAGTAATGAAGCTTTATTTAGTTATTAGAGGGACAGTGTGCAAAACACGTCACAGAACCCTGAGAAGCTCAGCACAGCAAATAAAAAGAAATAGAAGAAAATGACAGATTTAATGGTTTCCTCAGCTACATTAATGTCTTTGACAGTCTTGAAAAGAGAATTTCTAATGAGCGCTGAAACAAATGTGTGCAGGAAGTGGTCTTGCTTTTGCTGCTGCACATTTGATTTCCTCTAATTGCATCAATAAGGAATTTCTGCTTCTCATTTAATGAATGCCTTTTGACTACTTTCTGAAAGGCAACTGGATGTAAGGGATAAACACTGGCACCTTTTGTATGAAGTCACATAAACAGGTTTCAATTAATAGTTATCAGCCCTAGAAACACTGTATTATAAGGCAGTACACTAAATCCCATTGTACTTTTTTATTTTAAAATTTTTATTATGCCTAGATTTCCCTCTGCTCTGCTTTTGGTGTGATACCTCATGTCCTAAGACAGTGCTTTAACTCCCCGCTGGCTTTTTATTATATCTTGTGTTGGGGAGAAACCAGGCATGCTTTCACAGCTGTTCCTGCACCATCTCTCTCCCCAGACAGCTCAGAATTTATGTGATGCTACAGTACCTCGATCCTTAGTTTGTTCTTAGTTCAAAAAGTGAGTTTCAGAGCAGGGGCTGGGGTTAGGTTGGGGGGGTAGGGGGAAAGGTGAGTTTGATGTGTTTTTTTAAAAATTTATTTATTGTTGTCATTTTTCTCCCTAAACAGAGTCACAGTTGCTGCAGGTGCAGTGGATTACTTATGAAAGAAGTTTTCTATTTAAAAACAAGAGAGACTTTAATGAAATCAGTAGAGGGTTTGTACAATAGGTATTGTATTAAACCAGAGCTCAGGCTTCACATTGATTGCGGTATTTAAATTTCAATGAGTTGATTATGTATGAGAGTAAAATGACCAGTATTATGAATGTACAAAAAAGTGACATGGAAGAGCTGTGCCAGAAAAGTGAGAAAAACGTTCCCTTTATAGTCCCTAGAGTTCAATAAAGCACCACTATTTCCCAGCTTTTAAAAGCTCTTTTATCACAATGGTTCATACCTCACATTCCCTGGAGCCTGATTTGTTATACGTGCAGGGTCCTGTTCCATTCAGCAGCATCTCACTGGTTTCAGTGTTGGTAGGTTTGTAATCTACATAAAATTCCTGTGTGCTTGGAGTCATTTGCTTCAGTGACTGTCTTTTCTTTTTCCTGTGCCTTCGCATGAGAGAGCGCTGCTGCAGCTGCTTCATACTGGCTGGGTAACGCTTCCATGACACATAGATTACCAGCAGGATCACAAGCACAGACAAGAAAAGGGCCACGCTGCCTGCTATGATTTTATGGAAGGAGATGTGTTCTGTGTCGTGCTCGGGTTCGGAGCTCGATTCAGTGGCTCCAATAGTTGGGGGCAGAGGGGGCTTGCTGTCATGTTTAGGCCTGGTGAGTTTTGGTTTAAACGTTGGCTTTGGGAGAGCTCGTGCTAATTCAAACCTTTCCGTGGTACTTTTGCTACAGATGCTGTAATTTTTCACTGCATCAATAACATTCACCCCTTGCAGCTCTTTGGGGCTGGCACAAATAATTGTATTTTCCCTCAGCCCTTTAAAACTTTTAAGCCAGTTTACCAGAGAGCAAATGTTTCTGCTGCATTCCCATATATTCCCGGCAAGGCTGATGTCATTGAGGGATATCCAAGAATCCAAAATTTCTTGACCAATAAATGTGAGCTTGTTTGAATCCAGGTTGAGGCGCTGTAAATTGGGCACACACTGAAAAACACTAGGTCCACTGAAAGCTTCTATTTCATTGCCAGATAAATCAAGTCTTTGTAACGAGCTCCAGGTCCAGGACATAGTTTGTCCTATCACACTGATTTTATTCCACTGTAAATAAAGGTTTTGAAGGCTGACTAGCCTTGGAAAAAGTGCCAGGTTGAGCTTAGAAAATTGATTGTGCTCCAGATGAAGCTCTTTCAGTCTGATCATGCCTGCAAAGACATTCCTTGCTAAACTTCGGATGCGATTATAACCCAGGTCCAACAGTTCAAGGTTCCTACAATCTTGAAATATTCGAACAGGGATGGTTCTTAGGGAATTGGACCGCAAATGTAAACTCAGCAGCTTCCTTAAGCCCCTGAACTGTTCAGATCCCAGAGACTGCAGCTGATTGTATGACAGATCCAAATTCCGGAGATTTGTCACTGGTCTGAAGGTATTATTAAGAAAATAGGAGATTCTGTTGGAACTCAAGATCAACTCTTTTAGTCTGCGTATTCCATTGAAAGCATTTTCGTCAATATTGCTGATGTGGTTATGGTCTAAATAGAGCCAGGTGAGTTGATTAAGACCTTTAAATTGATTGTATTTTAGTTTTTGGAGGCTGTTATATCGAAGGGACAAACCTAAACAACCAGCAGATATACTTGAGGGAATCTCCTGCAATTTCTGAGATTCACAATATACCATTTTGCCTTCACACCTACAGCCCTTAGGGCATCCTCGTTCAGCAGAAGAAAGCATTGTCAGTAATACAGTAGGGGCTATTACCAGAGCTACAGCTGATCCGCTCAGTAGCCTAATTACATTGAAACCTGGAAATAAAAACAACTTAGAAAAGTTATCCCCCCACACATCAGTCATTTCTTTCAATCATGCTAAAATCTTTTATTTCAACAATCATTTAAAAATCCCTAGCTTGACTCAACTACTTGCCACATTGTTTTATTTACTCAGATTGTTTTAAAGAATGCCTTTATATAAATACTGAGAAACAGTTGGGTAAAGGTGTAATCCCTAAGCAATTTAACTGTAATAACAAATCACATCAAGGTAAGTCTATGGAGTAACTAAAGCACAGGCTATGCAGTGGCTATGAACTATATATTTAAAAAATAACATGAAAAACATACCCATCCTTTGTGTTGTTCAAAGGTCGTCCTTAGGTCTTTTGTTTTTTGCTTAGTGTGCCACAAGCATGGCAGCCCCTGTCAGCTGCACTGTAGTGAGTCAGGGCTCGCTGACACCCAGGAAGAAAAATTGGACCCCTTGGGAGATGGACCGATTTTGGAACATTATTCTTTGCCAGCCATGCAGAACACTCCAAGAATAAATCAATCCCAACACAGCATTCGCAGCAAAATGTCAAAGTCTTCCTAGGTAATAGGATCTTCATGGATATTACGTTTTTGCATCTTTACAGTTTGGAACCTGGCTTTTAAAATTTCCCTTTATAGGAAAGCATGTTAGATTCCTCCAAGCACCATTTAGCTATCTGAACTCACACATCTGTATTCCATAGCACAGCAGTTCCGTTACTTAGTACCCGATCCGGCTAGGAAGCTGCTTTGTAGCATAGAAGGTAGAATAAGCCCGTACAATGAACAAGCTCTGCTCACTTCTGCATACTGTCATTCTGAAAGCTCCGTCCGACTGTTGCTTTGGTTTCGGCGAATGCAGTCTTATGTAAAGCTGCCCCCAGTGGCGAAGAATATTACGGGCATGTGCAGAAATGTCTTCCTTTTATCTTGCAAATGAGTAAGCTCTGCTGGGAAAAGAGTGATTGTTCTGAGTGACTAATAGGAGCGGAATGGTCAGGTTCGGTGTGAACTAGTGAGGTGTGCTGAAACAGCCAAATCCTCTTAGTCTCTTTTGCTGTTTGTGAAAGCTCTTTTGCATCCTTGAACTTAATAGCTCAGCATGCGCTGCTGAGACTTTTGTCTGAAGGGCTAACATGACATTTGTAGGACATAGATACAAATTTTCGGTCTGAAGGGTTTGGTGGTGTGGTGGTTTTTTTCCTTACTGCATTAGACATGTGTTCACATGACCTTTTTGCAATAACTCACTATTTTTGAGTGAAGCATCGGCCCCCTCAGTGTGTCTCCTACCAAGCGTTTCAGTGGGGACACTATATTTTACAACATGAAAAATGTTTTGGAGCTGACATTTTGCCTTTTTGCTTTTTTCTTCTCTGTTAAAAGGCACAGTGCCAGGAGGTTAGAAGAGAATATTGTGCTCATTTATTTCCCAACTTGCTGTCACTTCGTTCCACAACACTAGCACTTCAAGCACAGGCTTCCATAACCCTTACAGCATAGGGACTAAGCAACTTGGTGTAGTACCTTAATCAGGTGAGTTGTTTTTACTGTAACTTATGACACGGGCAGTGTTTCATGTGAAGGTGCAATATGCAGAGTTTTTGTGTGACTCTGGACATGTGTGACATCTGGACAGATGTGTGACTCTGGACAGTCCTCTTATATCACATAAAGAGCCTTTTTCATTGCTCTTCCCTCCTTTCCTGTGTGCTCTAGAGAAAAGACACATCCTCTTATCTGGGCAGAGCAAAGGTAAGGTGGCATTACAGCAAATGCACCATGCTGGCAGTCTTCCTTCACCAGGAAATGTGTGATCAGAGGTGATGGTGGGGAAGTGTAAAACCATGGCTCTTTGTTGTGCAAGAATAGGCTGGAGCCTGAAGAGAAGCGTGCTTCTTGTTAAAAGAGGAGTGCAGATTACAGTCCCTCAAATGCAACCAGACAGCTCTGAGAACTGCTTTTCCTTTCTGAGGCAGAATCCTTACCCCCTGGAATAACGTGCTTTGACTTTTCCCTTATTATTTACTGCTGTGAGCACAGAAGAACTTAAAATGAGGTGAAACCTGAAATTTTCCATGCATTAAAATGCCAGCATTGCCTAGTACTTAGTCTGTGAATGACTTCAGGCTTAAAGTAATCCTGCTAGTATTAATGCACCTACGTATAGTCCTCAGAAGTCTTTCACGTCAGGGGTCAGAAATACATACCTGCATCAAGGCACATCGTGTGAAAATTCTCCCATTTGGGTCAGATTTGTGGAGAGGGAAAGGGTTAATTCCTCCATTAATCTCTGTCACCTTCACCATCTCCCATTCCCTACTACAGCTTGTTTCTGGCTCTTAAATCTGATGTGTAGGGTGGAGGAGCCAGCGACAAACTGCAGACTGCACTGGGAACTATGATAGTCTGGGGATCAGTTCTGCTGACAGGGGTGTCACGTGCCAGTCCTGGTGTGCCTGGTATAGGTTTTCCTTCACTGCCTTGGGGGCTCTCTGTACTTGATGGAGCAGGATTGGCAGCTTCAAAAGACAGTTCAGACCTTCAGTAAGCCAATTGGCCTCTTGGAACTGCCGCTCTTTCTCCGTTGACAGTAGAGGATGCCTGTGACAAGTAAATGCTTCATTGAAATGGCTCAGTTATGTTCCTAAACTTAGATGGCATGAAATTAGTTGTAAGTCTTCACCTGGTTCAAACACAGCATGCAGAGCTTCAGATAACATCCAAATTCTTTATCCTGAAGCGCTAGTGCTACTTAGCATACCAGCTAAGCCTGAGCCTTCTCCCCAGACTTTGCCTGTTCTCTGGCTTCTCCTCTTCTGTCTTCTCTCCCTGCTTCATCTTCATTGTGGCGTTAACAAGTAACTTCTCTGCCACCATGAGTCAGCAGAGCTTCAGTAGCTTTTCCAGGGTTTTAATAATTGCCAATATACTGGACAAATAAGAGGGAACAGCCACTCTTTTACTATGAGTTATCTTCATTTTTCTGAAAGGGGTGAGACATCAAGAGATGAACAGAGAGAGCATCAAATCTATGTTAATGGATTGCCAAATTCAATTTTCTTTACTGAGATCCTTTTTGAATTACACAAGCAGGAAAAGTGCCAGTGTCTGATAAACAGTTTTTTAAAATTACATTTCTATATCTTCATACAGCTGAATGGGTTCTTTTCAAATTGTGGAAATAAAGCTGCTCCCAATATGAAACATTTCATACAAAATTTCAGACTAGTCTGGGCATATTGTAAACTATGAAAAACAGAGAATTAAGTTAAAACTGCATTTGAGATAAAGAGATAACCTGTGTAAGTGGTTTAACCTTTGCCTTGTATCGACTACACCTTATATATCTGTGCAACCCTGTTGCATTGCTGTTTAACTCATGTAGCCAGGAAGAAAGAACTCAAGGCCAAACTGGTTAACTTCTCTTATGGATAAGGTAGGTTTCGTTAGAATGAATACCACAACCCCTGAGTGCTTAAAATCCAGGAGTTTGTTGAAGGCTTGGTGTGAATTTAGCTTGTACTCCATGTGAATTTGTGTGTATTCATTCTGCAGGGTAGTTGCTGTAGTCGCAGGGCGTTTTAAGTTCACCTCTGTGCCATTCCTAGGCAGCCCTGCCTCCTGTCCTGGCACAGCAGCTCCCAGTCTGGAGCAGGAGGTAAAAACTGCAAGTAACACGGGTCTCAATGCCGTTACGCTGACGAAATATTAGTGCTCAGAAACAGTGTTACTCCTTCTCTTCTACCTAAGAAGAGAGCATTTTACGTAGTTCTGCAGAGACAAATACTCTTAAGAGAGATATTTCATTTATTTGTGTACTCTCACACACGGGCTATGTTTTGGGGTTTTAGCCTTAGATGTAAACTGAGGTGCCACAGAACCTGGGAAGCTTATTAGTTTTGAATTGTATGCCTCCGTGATCACTCCGATTTCCCCCTCGGAAAAAGCCCAGAAAGACAAAATGACATACATCAGCAAATACATTGACAAACGTGTTACTAAATATGTCTTAACATTCATACAGATGAATAGCGATGTGTTGGGTGGATGAACACGTTTTCTTCATCAGCACGACAGGCATATTAAATTCAAAGTTGTTTGGGAATGGTGCACTATCCCAAGGTTTTTGGGCCAGATTTTTTTCTTGGTACTAAACTTTCAATAGGTTTTCTGCTTGGAAATTGTTCTGGATAGATTTGCTACTGTCTGATTTTGCAGTAATTTCCTTTAATTTCATGTTTGGTTTTGGTTTTGTTTATGTAGCTGAATTCTAGTATATTCTCCTCTTCCATGCATTCTGGCTGTGGTCTCTGTACCTAGCTGCAAATTCCCTGTGGAAAACTTAACATGAACTGCAGCCGGTATAGGGGAGGGTGAGTCAAAAGATTATGTTCACTGTGAAATGCTATTCCTCCACAGAGCTGGTTTGGAATTGAAACCTTCTGTAGAGGAAAGGGGAAACGGCAAATCCTGCATTTTTCAGGGTTATGAGAAGGCACCCGTACCAACCAGGTACATTTGTTTGCTAAGCACATTTGAAAAGGGGGGGTGACACAATTATCAGGCTCCAGCAGTTTGGGATGTGGGGGACAGGGAAGAGAGGTGTACTTCTCAAAGCGTAAGGAACCAGCAGTTACCAGGTACTAGTGGGATTCCAGGTAAATCAGCAGTTGAAAGCCCTCCCCTGTTCTGTCACTTGCTTCTCATCAGCCTTCCTCAGGACGTTTCATGCTTGCCTTTTAAAATGCAGTTCTTGTTTAACGACATTGTTACAAAAGAACAACTTATTTTTAAAAAGTTTCCATTTCTGTTACTCCCATAAGAAATCCATTCAGAAAAGCAGTATGATCCTTTTTAGCCACAGTGCATTATGTTCTTAAAGCACAAACTTCAGAATTTAGGCTTTTGGATACAGCATTTTTCTGTTCACAGATAGAGCTCCTGGGTCTAGGAGTGCCTTTATGTGTGTAATTGCATGTCCCTTTGGGAACTATAGTTAACAAGTGCTGCACTGTGTTCTTTTTGGGTTTATGAAGTGGCAATGTATGTCTTTCCCTTGACTTTATTTCACTATAAAGAAACTAGGAGTCAGCTGGGTTAGCAATATTAGCTTGTTCTAAATGGTACTGTAGTGTACTATCTCTGTATCATTAAGAGTAGATAAGTCTAATAAAATGTGTTTGCAGTTTTTGAGCCAGTGATTAAATGAACCTGCTGTTCCATGAGGATCAGATTAGAGCTGGGGGAGTATAACTCCCAGTATAAATATCAGAGCGTGGGAAGACAGAGGGAAACTCAGGATGCAGAATTTGCCAAAGGCAGATGTAAGGAAAGGGAAGTGTGGGAAAGCCAGGTTCAGGGAACATGCAGGCAAGGGAAGGTGAGGCAACAGAAGATGCTCTGAAGAAGCAGGGAGAGAGGACTAAGAGTAGGGAGGGTCTTATCCCAGCAGTGTGTCAGTACTGACCTAGAGCACCATGGTGGTAAGTGATAGATGGGGGAGGTGGGTAAATGAAAATATCCCCTTGCTCTCCTGCTAGGAACAATTAGCTTTGCAAGGCCTCCCCGGCCTCTGTGAGGGTAAAAGGATCCCATGTTGTAAATTCTGTGATAAGCTGAAGGAACATCTGAAGCTGAATAGGAGCCATGCCCCCTCTCTAGGAGTCGGTAACCTCCTTAACATCTGATTGCTTGTAGAGGGCATCAGGGACACATCTGTCAGTTTGTGTATACCCGGAGGATCTCCTCAGTGCCGTGGGTCACAGGGCAACACAGGCTATCACTTTCCTTATGCACAGTTACACGCTGTTGAATAATGAAGCTTTTCCAGCTCTACAGTTTTGTTTAAATCTGTGCATTGTGGATAGGTCACAGGGGCCTCTAACTGTCCCAGGGTAGATAATGCTGCATGCAAGCCTACAACCTTTGTTCATGGCACCCAGTGGCTAGATTTTCTGGATCCTGTCATAACTGCTATATACTTAATGAGGCATTGGACACTCAACTGTTCCCCGACTGACTTTTTGTCCTATGATTTTGAAGCTGTTTGAAGGGAAGCAGCCTGTGCTTCAGTCTCATCCTCTGGAGACACAACTGCATGAGATGCAAAGCTGTCATTTTACTTACTCTTTGAAATTGGTAGGTGCCGCTTCTGTTTCAGTGGATTTAGTGTTGATTCATTTAGGCTTGTCCTCCAGCATCTTGGTGAAAGGGGAATATGAGCAGAAGCAGCAGAAGACAAATGATCATCACTGAAGGAAAAGAAATTAATTACATCTTACACACACAGTGCTAGCTTCAACCTGCAGAGCATGAATGATGCACGCCATAAACGCCCTGAAGATTGTGGGTGCAAAATGAAAGGCAGTATTAGTGGCCCCTGCTTGTGATTCTGCCCATGGTCTCTGTGAAGATGCCAGGGAAGTTAGGTTGGAATAAACCCAGGCTTGTTGCAAATGCTTCCCACTCTTTTATGGGCCAGGATGCCATTGCTGGAAAGGTGCCTACTGTCATCTTCTCCAGGCAGCACATATGGGGTTTATGTAGCCTAAACTATCCAGAAACCCTTAGGTGTCACCATGAAGTATGCTTGCCTATGAAGTATGACTTGCTGTCCTAGGGGTATCTGACTTCTACCTGGCTATAACAATTCTGCATATGCATCAGTGGCAGACGATGATAGGTGGCGAAGGTAATGAATTTACTTCCTGGGGAGCCAGATTAACATGGAGATCTTCTAGAAGACTTCTGTTCATGGAGAACTCTATAACGTCTGGGACGTCAGGCAGGAGGCACTGTGTAACTGAATTCAAGCAGGGTTGCGGCCTGGTCCCAGCAATGTGACATCCTTGGAGCAGCTCTGTGCTACCACGTAAAGAATCAGAGGGGGTGGGGAGCAGCTGCTTTCAGAACATTGGGGTTTCTTCTACCAAACCCTAAAGCTTTTCAGTCTTCAATGTTGATGTGTAGTTAAAAACCTCAGGGCTAGCCTTTCCTCCTCAGGCTCTCCAAATGAAACTGCCTTGCTATCTCACTATATGCTGAAGCTGCAGAGTTAGTTATTCTGTCAGGTCAGCATGGGAGTATCTCTTGGCTGTGGTGGCTCCTTGACTGCTGGATGGAGGCAGCGGGCAAGAACTTTCGTTATAGGAAACCATGACGTCCACATCATATCAAAAGCCATTAAAAAAAAAATAATCTTATAACTTGCTTTCCAAACTTCAGCCTTTATCCTCATTTTCTCAGTATCTCCACTTATGAGAGAGGGATAGTGATGTTTAATTATCCTGTAAATTGATCAGCATAATAGAGGACTTGCTTCACTTTTTGTCAGACACTAGTTATTTTCAAACATATGTCTGTTCCATCAGTTAAGCGATCTATTACCTTCTGGACTTCCAACACAACTTATTCCATATCTGCTGTCACTTCTGTTACTTGCTACAGGTATAATTTATTTTGATGCACTTTTCTGAGCTAGAATGACCAAATAGCAAAACTCCATGTGAGGACAATGTAGTCATCAAATATAGGAAAACAGGCTTCTTTTCAAAATGCAAAATTATCTCAAATCTGTGTTTAATAAGCATGTCAATTTCCGTTCACTGTAGGACCTCTTTGATGTTACAAGAGTACCATTTTGAAAACTATCTAAAAATCTGCTGAATATTACCTTTCATTTTCCATGTACAAATTGTGATGGGTGGCTAACATTTTTCAGCTAGTTGAAATAAAAGATATGTATACGTAGCATTTGTTAGGATCAGACCTCAATTAGTAGATAAGACTATTCTTGTAGGTAGTGCTTCCCAGTCTTATTGCTCTTCAGTGTAAGCAGGCATACAGGTGTAAGCAATTGAAGAGTGCAGAATACCTTGATTTCATTTGACCTGTTGAAATAATCTAAAATAATTTCCAGTTTCTCCTTTCACTGTTTATGCATGAAAAACTCTACAGAGAAGAAAGCATTCTAGCTTACCTCTGTTAGGACTCCTGCTTGGACTCAAGTGTGGTATTCTGAGACTGTGATTTCAAATCCAAAGACAGTCAGAGTGATGTGTTTCTATACAGCGTTAGTAACGTTTTGAAGAGAAAACTAAACATGACAGTTGAGCAGATTTGCAACTGAAAGAGAAAAACATGAACAACGTTAAGAAGCATATAATTATGTTCATTCACACTGTGACTAGCATAAAAATTATTTATTCCAAATGGTTACAGTTGCATGCTTAGTCACTTCCTTCCCTGGCTTCAGCCTAATTCTGTTTTCTGGCATCTTCCTGCAAAAAAATGTTTGTTTCCTTTTTCATCAAAGGTTTCAGATTTTTGTAGCTTTTCATAATTCAATCAAGTCTTTCAATTAAGCAAGCTACAGCAGTTTTTAGATATTCCGAGTTTGGTAGCTGGTGTTCCTAAGAAAGCTCAGAATCTTAATTACACTGACAGTCTTGGTTAGTTAACCAGCCGGTAATCTGCTGCTGCTTAGTCATAGAGGTCACTCGTCTGTGCCCGGTAAAGATGGACTAGAACTTTATGGGTAAAAAAAGAAAAAAATATAAGAGGTGAATTGTTGCAGGTAGGTTTTGACTATTCCATTCTGTATTTGCCATCCTTCTTTTCCCATTGGTGTGTCTGGCAAACAGAGCTCTGAAGAAGCCATATGTGTTTTAAATTACTTATTATCTCATCTTTTCAGGCCATGTCTACCCAAGAAAATGGTCTGAAATTAATGAGGTCAAATAAAAAAAATTACTACCAAACCCCAGCATATTTAAGTGATTTACAAAAATGATGCAACAGACTCCCATATAATTAATTTCAAAACAAAAATCTTGGTTAATGCAGATTTATTTTGGTTTCTGTCACAGTATGCTCTACTGTTGATTAAAGCTAAGTGTCTTTTATCCAGTAGACAGGACAGCAAACAAATGACAAAACCAACTCAAAGGGACTCAAATATTATGTATAGTGTTTGCCTGCTGTGTCCCAGTGTAAAACAATAAATATCTGCAAAATGCTAATTTCTGATTGACCAAAATATTGAAGAGTGCTGCAGGCCCAGGGAGGAAGAGAGTAAGCCGTCGTGATGAGAAGAATTAGAATTTTCATCCTTTCTGCTCTTTCTTGCAACAACAGTGGGGTAGGCGTGTTGTAGTTTTCACAACTTGTAAATCCTCCTATCCAATATTCTGTATCTCCTAGGCAGGTAAGCAGCTTCAAGCCACCTTTCAGCTTAGTTGCATCCAGAAAAGGTTGGAAAGCAAGAAATGCTGCCGATCGATAACCAAGTAGAGACTCTGGTCAGCCCACATAGTGGAGACACAGGGGACCTGGACCTGAGTGAGACAACAGCTCCGTTTCTGTGTCCTTAAATGGTGACAGAAATTGGGGAAAAAAAAGTAAGGACTTACAAAGATGAACTCAGTTTCAAAACCAAACATTTTGCCTCTCAACACAGAGGAAGCAGACACATCTCCATCCACTTGTTTGTACAAGGTACCTCTTTTATCATAGATACATGACAGAAAAATCTTCTGTCTGTGTAATAGGAAAACCATGTGGCTTGCTGATTTGATCTTACAGTATATGTTTGTGTCATCATTTATTTGTCATTTGGACAAATTGATGGAATTGAAATCCAGAGCATGAATAGACACGTCCCAATATAATTAACACAACAAAAATGCTTCCTGTGGGGTTTCCTACTGCTGTGTGCTGAGCAGTTTCCTGTGTTCCTTTGTAAGGCTGTAACTTTATGTACTGTATGTACTTTATTCCATCAATGTAAGACTAAAAAGGACCCTAATCTTAAGATAACTGTGTACAAATCTAATACACAGAACAATCATAAATAGAATAATGTCAAAATGTTGTTTAGTTTGAAATTCATAGAAAAAGCAGAAAAGAAGGACTTTTCAGAGGAAGCTGAATATACCTTTGATATTTTTTATTTACTTCATCAATATGCATCATTTTAGCTGCATAGTTTAGTTTATACTATGATAATTGAACCCCGCAATGCAATTGCTGTGGGATTCCTTCTAAGGTGATGTGTCTTGGTGCTGTTTGTATGTATAAAGAATTCACACAGGGTAGTAAAAGTGAAGACATAAAATTTTCATGTTTCAATGTAAAAGCCCGAAAGTAACTAATGGGTGTTAGCAAAAGGAAGAAAAAGAAAAGGTACTGTATGGCCATGTTACTGAGTAAGAGCTGTCTCCTCTGAAGGTATTTGCAGTTTCCTTTAAAATACCTACCACTTGCCACTCTGAGACTGAAAGCTGGAAGAGATCCAGTGCTCTTATCTGACATAGCAATTTCAATGTTCTTCTCTCTCTCTGTGATTTAAAGTCAAGTAGAAATTTGCTTTTAGAATAAAGATATCTGTAAGTGGATAAAAGTCTTGGAGTTGTATCAGAACACCACTATATGAGAGAATCTCCAAAAAGAAAACTATGAACGTCCTTGAATATATTTGCCCCTTACATAAATGTAATGGTATTTGGAATTCTGTGAGAGATACTTGCTGATCAAAAGATTAGCATTGTAAAGAAGCTGGTAATTCATATATTCATGTGAAGACCAGGGTTTAACATTCCACCCTTTCATACACACAGAAACATGAGAGGAACACAGGAGTGAATGTGCCAGGCTCTGTAACAGTGGAGCTGCAAGACTTGATTTTGCAAAGCTTGTTAATTTTCAGAAGAGTTTTATGCAAAGCCAGATTTAGAGAAGGTTTCCAGTAACAGTTACTACTCTGGTTATTCATGCCCAAATCCACTTGTGACAGTCATTGTACATTTTGTGAGAACTGTGCAAGCCTACTTCTGTCATTACCCATTACTGACGTGGTGGGAATTAGCGTGGTACTGATACACTTCCAGCTTGGATCTTCTATGTTAAAAAGGTTGTTGTAAATTAGATCAGGGATACCAAGAAAGAGAGAATTCCTACTCTTGTAGCACAGTTTTTCCCAGTCAGATGTCTTAGAATCATAGCATGGTTTGGGTTGGAATGGACCTTTAGAGCCCACCTAGTCCAACCCCCCTGCAGTGAGCAGGGACATCTTCAGCTAGATCAGGTTGCATCAGTCTTAACTGATGACAGTTCTATCACATAAGGAGTGTGGTTAATTTGCAGAATTTCACAGTGGGAAAGGATTCGCCATTGGTGTATTTTTCGCTCTCTTTTCATCCTATATCATATAATGAACTAATACAACAAGTTGCATTCAAAAGTTGAAGGGGGCAGTTGCTGATCCTTTTAAGTCTGGCAAAATTAGCCTCTCAAATGTTCAGCACATAATTTAATAGATATGCTAGTGACCTTCCTTTTGTTGCTGTTCTTCTTCACAGCTACACTAAGTAGTTGATGGCTATTTTATGTCCTTTTATTTTAAAGTGTTTATCTAGTACATTTATATTCTTTGCTTACCTTGCCACTTACCTGGTATTTTTTACTTTAGGCGACTTGCAGCAAAAATGTATGAGATCCTGTATGTCCCACTGTGCCAGAATACGTTTCAGAAAGAGTAAACGCTTTCAGTGCTTTAGAAGTTTTGCTGCCTCTGCCACCCTCTGCTAGTATTTGTCTTTTGCTTTCTGCATAATTTGCTTGGTACTGTATGCTGCTTCCTTGGCAGAGGCTGGCTGGAAGTGTCATGTGTGTCAGCAGCAGCTTATTTTACTTGCCACAGTTTAATGCAAAAGCGGTCAGCAGCAGCAAAAGAATCTGCTTTGTTTCAGTTCCCGTTCTTTCCATTGTTGCCTTTCAAGAGAGGTAGAAGCCACATATGAAACCATTTATGAAATCATTAGGGAGTTTCTCATGTTCTCAAACAAAAAAAGAATTAAAAATTATGGAGAGTTTTACTCATCATTATATGGAGTGATGTACTATTTAAACACTTCCTAGGAGTGCTAGTGAATAGGCATATCAGTGAGTCAGAGATGAATGCGTATGTCGGAACAACGGTAACCTTCAGCACATGTTTTTGATGTGTCTGTCAGAGGTCATTATTAGGAACTTGGTGATGAGTTTCATGATTCAACATAATTACTGGGAGTATGTTTTGCTGATTTCTGGTCCCTATGGAATTAATGACTGTCTCTATTTGTCTCTAATTTGCACTCTGCATGATTAGAACAAGGGTCAGAAGTAAATACTTTATGTAGAGTCTACTCCTGATATTCAAGGTCATTCATCTATCATATTTTATATTAAAATTCCAGTTATGCATTTTTAATTTCAGCATTAATAATTCTTATAGGACTTGTATGTGTTAGACATGCTTGTGTGTGCTGTAGGTGATATTTTGAGAATAAAATCCAAAATGGAAATGCTCTGTTGTCTTGGAGTTTAAGACAATCTATAGGAGTTGTTGCTGGGTTTGAAACAAAATGAATGAATGGGAACTCACTATAAAGTGCTGCCGCCTCTCCTGAGTTTTGCCATTACCTTTATTTAATGGAATAGGTTTTGGCATTCATCAGTCAGCTGTACTGGCCTCCCATTGTCTTTACTTCCCCAAGAAAGGGAATTATTTCATGTGAAGAAAACACAGTGTGAATCTGTCTGTTAAATGGAGACTGCCTTCATAGTCAAGAGCCCTGTGAACACCGTAGAGTTAACATTTGCTTGGCTGTGGTTACAACGAGAGGTATATACCATTTAGTCTAAACATACTGGCATGAAAATGTTCTTACAAGTAGCTGTCCCTCATACTACTAAACATCTTCATTTAGGGTTAGGAACTATGCTGTAACATTGTGTCTTCAATTTGCATCTTAATTAACTTTGAACTGAAGCAGATAACTTATTTGACATTCTAAAGGGGAGCTTTTGTGTCCAGTTATTCAGGATTAGTATTCCACAGGGAAAGAGGCTGAGATAATGAGATTCTCACCACCTTGTGAAAAGTCCCTCAGGTACTGGTTAAAAGTCTTGTTTGCAAGGTTCATTTCTGCTAAGTAGAATGAGAATATAGGGTGTCATGTTTCACTGTTCTCAGCTCATTCTTAGATCCACAATTAAAGGTCAGTTTAAGTCATACATATTAATCCAGGTTACACTGAAGTGAGTAGTTTCTGTGAGTTTGTGCAGGTATCCAAGTGCACTGGTACCAGTTTGTAAGGTATCAGCCTTCAGGTTCATCACAGCTTGGTGGTGGTCGGTGATTTGAGGTGTTTTCTTTCTCCCTGCTACTACCTTTAACCCATGCATAAATCTAAGTTGTATCACTTTGTAAAGCACAAAGAAGTAAATAAACATCCATTTGCTTTTTATATATAGGAATTTTGCTATAGCAGACAAGGGATGTGTTTTGATTTTCCTGGAGACTGTTGCAAAATGTTATTGCTCTGGAAAAGATTACGAGGGAAATGCGATAATCCTTTTATCAAGATACTTGTCATTCCCATTTAATCATAGGTGAAACCATAATGAATGCTTCTGAAGGCAGTCAGTCTGTGCTTACAGCATTTCTTCAATTGGTTCAAACACTGTACAGATAAACAGTTTTGTGCGACTTTCAAGTAGATTTCACTGCTATTCCTGAGCTGTTCAAAAGTGCCAAGCTCCTGTGCACACAGCTGGAAAGGAACTGAAGTTATTGTAGAAACATGCATCATGGTTCAAAAAAATTAACATAAGGAGTTTTTCAAGATAATATAACATTCATGAAAATTCAGTGCATTTTTTCTGTAATGCATTTCCTGTGACTCAGACCTCTTGTTTCAGTTGAGCCAAATAGGGATTATTACATAAAACAAAGCAAAAAGTGTTATATTTACTGCCATATTTAATGGCTTTATCTCTGTCTATGATATATAATTATTCTTGCCAGTTCAATAGGATGCTTAATAAGAAAATTAATAAGAAACTCAGAAGAGCTTGTTTAGGAAATCTCTATTTTTACTGTGTAATGTGTAACCTTTTGAGTTTAACATTTTAACAGGTCAGTTGTTTTGTTTTTTTTTAAAAAAAGTATTTTCATGAATTCCAGGTGACTGAAAAGGTTGTTCTTAGGCATTCTTGCAGTTTCTTCGGGGTCCATTTCTTGTTCAGGAAATGCAAATGAAAATAAAAGTATGCTTGAACCTCAGCAGGTAAATAAAGTAGCTAGATAAAAAGGTATCAGTTTTATTAGATTCAAACCTTTGCTTCACCATAAGGAACTTGGTTATTCTTATTTAGTCCATTAAAAACAAACAAAACCACCTGATTTTCTAGTTGGCTGCTGACCATGCAGGTTTCCATCCCATGAGGTGAAGGTATGTTTTCGATTTTCTTTCCATAAGACTGTATCCTATTTTGCTGTCCAGATGGTCACTCTTGTATGTCAGCCTACGTTACTGTTACTGCCTTTAAACTGGGAACAGCTTCTCTAGATCTGTATTCCTCTAGGGGGGAATATAGCTTCCCCCCTCCTCCCTGCCCTCTCTCTGGACAGGCAATACATTTTACTAATTTAAAATTATTAGAATTTCTCCATACATGTAATTCTCTCTCAAAATCCCCAAATCTCTCTTCTCTAAAGTCTTGAAAATCCTTATTATAATTAAGGGTAACATACTTAATAAACCACTAACCCTCTGTTTCCAGTCCTTATATTTTTAGCCATGTAAAGTTTTGGGTTTTTTCTCCTTCTACTTCAGACTTTCTGTGTTTGAAGACAATAGTCCATAATGTAGCAGTTCTTCAGTGCTTTCTTTAGTGACTGTGGAAAAGAGGGAGTCACTGAATTTTGAAACTGAGATTTTTATTTTTTTCCTGACATCAGGACTTCTTGCTGTCCCAGAGGTCTATCACGGTGTCTCTGCGTTGCCTCGTCTCTCTGAGGCTGAGGTGCTGTCTTACCCATCATCACGGACTTGTGCAAATGAGCCAGAGTCTCAACACTAACATTTGTTACTGTCAAAGAAGTAAATGAGCAAGACTACCCGTGAAATGAGTGGGTTATCACCAAGAGACACTTCCCTCTGAAGAATAATTTCATTCCTTACATTTATTTATGTCGTCTTTTTTTTTTTTTTTTTAATCTTTTCACCCGGAGGAGCACCAGCTGTGATCCTCTTTACTTGCTTTTGGACATCCTGGATGGTATTGTGCATTCATCTAGAATTTTTTTTTTTCCCCAGGACCTGATGTTTAGTAAATTCACATCAGATTTTATGTTCATAGAATCCGGGAATCATTAAGGTTGGAAAAGACCTCTAGGATCATCAAGTTCAACCGCCAACCCAACACCCCCAGGCCTCCTAAACCACGTCCCGAAGTGCCACATCTACACGTTTTTTGAACACCCCCAGGATGGTGACTCCCCCACCTCTCTGGGCAGCCTGTGACAATGCCTGACCGCTCTTGCAGTGAAGTCATTTTTCTAATATCCAGCCTAAACCTCCCCTGATGCAGCCTGAGGCCGTTCCCTCTCGTCCCATCACTGGTGACTTGGGAGCAGAGACCGACCCCCCCCTCACTCCAGCCCCTCTCAGGCAGCTGCAGAGAGCGAGAAGGGCCCCCCTCAGCCTCCCCTTCTCCAGGCTAAACCCCGCCAGCTCCCCCAGCCGCCCCCCAGCACACTTGTGCTCCAGACCCTGCCCCAGCCCCGCTGCCCTTCTCTGGACACGCTCCAGCCCCTCAAGGGCCTTCTTGTCCCGAGGGGCCCAAACCTGAACAGAGTATTCGAAGTGTTGTATATGTTAGATATTAGCAGGGAAAGGTAGCCTTTATTGGTTTGTAATTTTATTTTTTTTAAAGTCACAATCTGTGTTGAAAATCAAGATTTCACGGTTTATTTAGTGAGGTGATGATTTTCAAAATGAGTACAAAATTGTTTCAGCTTATTTGAAATACTTTATGCTGCTAATATAGAAATGTTTCATTTAGAGTAAATATATATATGAATGTAGAGAAATATTACTTTTATTAATAATGTGCTTAAAATATTAGTTGTTGAATTTCTTTGATTTTGAAATTATTTTCATTTTCACCCACTGGCCTGATTTGGGTTTAATTTTTGTAAAAAGAGTCAATACTTCCAACACATTTTATCAATGAAAAATACAGATTGTTTTCCCAGAATTAATTTCAGATTAAGTTAATCAGCATTTTAAAACAATTATGATTCATTAGAAGGTTTATTTACTAATTTAATGATATTGTGCTTATCTATGTAGAACTCTGAGCTTTTAGGTACATAAAACTGGTCTAAAATATGTCGGTGACTAGAGGCCAACATGAAAATTAGTTTTCATAGATAACTGCAGTCTGTGCAAGTTTTGTAGTTGGGCTGTTTGCTTTGGCAATTTAAATAGATTAATGTCTTTAGAGATTGACTTCTAGAAACTGTTTAAGTGTGCCTATCACTGATTGTCATTTATTGTTTATCTTGGGCCAGAAAGCTGGAAAGTTGAGTTTGTTAGGGTTTTTTTTCCCTGGTCATTTTTCAAATTAGCTGTTCCATTAATATATAATAAAAATTGACAATACATATTCTTGAAACTATAGGGGCTGGGAAGTGAAGTTAAGAATCTGTTGCCTCCAGGTGTGTTTGGGCATATGTCTGTATTGGTATCCCTTTTGATGTGAGAGGTAGACAAATGTTACAGTTCTGCCAGTAGCTTTGCTTAGGAGGAAGGGTAAATGTTGGAGGCAAAGATTATCTTCTTTGTTAACTCTGGTTTCCCTGTCACAGCAAGAATCAAATAGCAGTAGTGTTAAGCCTCATCAATACTGTTTCAAATCTCTTTCAGCTGGACTGCAGCCCAAAAACCATACTCCATTAGTTTTTTCTGGGTGCTATAGTCCCAGGATCTGATGAGATTAGATCTTTTAAATTATTTTGTGGCTTATGTTCTGTGATGTTTCTCCCTGCTTTTCCCTACTATAAATATACAAGCCTTCACAAAGCAACAACCATTACCAGTTTAACAATATGGTCTAATTTCTGACCGGTTTTGCATGTTGTGGGTTTTTGTGTGACGCTGATGTATGCTTGTCTTTTATCCAGATAAAGGCTTCTGCAGCCGTTGTTTGACTGATTCTATGGAAGCATAAGGACTCCTTGCAGTTATTTTCAATAAAATATTTTTTAGAGTTACAGCTGAGGTTCAGATTTTCTCAGGCTGTCATGCCTGGGCCCAGGCTGGATGTGCCAAAGGAAGGGTTGTGCTGAGCATTAACGTTACAGATTCTTGTGTTAAGAAAGGTGCTCAGAAGCAGAGCCATAGTAGAGTCGGGGCAGGAAGACCACTGCTCTTACTGAGGAGGTATTTCATCATTTAGGGACATTTCATTATTTATTGAAGCTTTATGGAAGTAGATCAGGTTAGGGTTAGGGAAAGGTTGGAGCTTTCCATTTTGGGCTTGATCTAAACAGTACTGACAGAGTGAGGGTAGGGCAAGTGGTATTTGTTGTTTGGGAAAAATGTTGAGTATTTCCCCTGGTCCAGTCCAAAGAAGGATTTATCTTATCTATACTAATACTACGTCCTCTTCAGATTAAATCCAAGTGTCTATGGACAAAGAATTTTTGTGTAGTTGCCGTAACCTTATTTAAAAAGGCAATAGCAGGTTAAACTGAGTAGTAGTATACATTATTATATGCCTGTTTTCATATCTAGGGTCTTCCAGAGCTTTATAATCAGACAAACATGTTTTGAATGAGACCAAAAAAAAAAACAAAAAAACAAAAAAAACCCACAAACAAAACCCAAACCAAAAAAACAACGCAGAACAAAAACCAGCTTTGATTTAAGGCACAGAATGCTTAATATTCCTTCCCTTATTTCTTCTCTGCCAGATAAAACTCCCACCACTTCAGCGTTGCCATGCAATAAATTTTGTTTTGTTGGTTTTTTTCCTCCTTTTATTGGTGATTCATTGAGATTAAGCATTTGTTAAACTGCACTTTTAAAATTTCTGTCTATTATTTTTCTATGGTTGGTATTCTGAGGGCTGCTTGAAAAAGTCCACACACGTTTCCACCAGGCTAACTGTAACTCAGATTTTCTAGGATTAATTTTATTTAAAGAAATACAAGTTTAAAAAAATCTTGCAAAGTGACTTTTTTTGTTGTTTTGTTTCAAGAGAACAGACAAATGGATGTACTTGCTATTGAGCTTGGATGAATACTGGGAAAAATTATCATGCAATATTGCTCCCCTCCACTCAGTTCCAAAGCATTTTCTTTCATCAAGAAAGACTTTTTGTGATAATTGCTGCCTCGGGTAGAGTTTTTTAGAGTTGTTCTTTCATTCTCCTCCTTCCCCATGCCTGCACCCCAACAACCCCACCCTACAAATCTTAATTTGCTTAATTGATGTAAAGAACAGGCATATGGTGGACTCAAAACAGCTGTGCTGAAAGAGGGATCAAAGGAGGGTGGGTAGTGTAAATGAAGTGCTGGATTATAGTCATTGTGGGATTAGGGTAGAAGAACACAAAATCAGGTAGTATGGGGGCAGGAAGGTTTAAGATGACAGCATGGTGTGGCAGGAGGATAGGAGCAAGAGAAAGACCACTGGATCTGGAGGGAATTTTGGGAAGCAAGGAAGAGTGGGACCTCTGATAGTAAAGACACAAATGTAAATACATAATCCTTTCCTTAACACAGAGACGTCATGATTGCTTTAAGGGTAATCACCTAGAATGAAAAAGTCAAGTTCTTGTAAATGAGAAACTGAGGAAGTTCAGGGTGGAATGGATAGCAGGAACTCTCTAAGAGAGGATTTGGGGTAGGAGGGGAAGGTTCTTGCAAGGATTAGAATTCTGATGACTCTGGAGTAGCCACTAGGTAGGAGGGGTTGTGAGAGCTGTGGAGAAGGTTATGGTATCGAATAGGGTTGGAGGCTTCTTGGATATTAGGACAAGAAAGCAAAGGTTTGTATAAAAACAGTGGATTTGGGATGAGGGACATTGCAGAAAATATAGTTTGGTCATCTTTAACTAAGACCCAGTTTTCAAGCAGCGACAATAACACAAGGCTGCTTTCACACTTCCTTAAAGGCTTAAGGGACTCCCTAATTTTCTTCTTGTTTGACATATGCCCACCGGATCTCTCATATTTTAATAGGAGGAGTTTCCATTTCTTAGACCATCGCCAGCATCCAGGTAGGACAAAATTATTAGTGCCAAGTCCTGCATTTGGGTCACAACAACCCCGTGCAATGCTCCAGGCTTGGGGCAGAGTGGCTGGAAAGCTGCCCAGCAGAGAAGGACCTGTGGGTGCTGGTCGACAGCTGGCTGAACATGAGCTAGCAGTGTGCCTAGGTGGCCAAGGCAGCCAACAGCATCCTGGCTTGTATCAGGAATAGTGTGGCCAGCAGGACAAGGGAGGTGATCGTGCCCCTGTGCTCGGCACTGGTCAGGCCATACCTCAAGTACTGTGTTCAGTTTTGGGCCCCTCAGGACAAGAGGGACATGGAGGGGCTGGAGCGTGTCCAGAGAAGGGCAGCGGGGCTGGGGCAGGGTCTTGAGCACAAGTGTGCTGGGGGGCGGCTGAGGGAGCTGGGGACGTTTAGCCTGGAGAAGAAGGGGCTGAGGGGAGCCCTTCTCGCTCTCTGCAGCTGCCTGAGAGGGGCTGGAGTGAGGGGGGGCATTGGTCTGTTCTCTCAAGTAACGAGTAATGGGACAAGAGGAAGTGGCCTCAGGCTGCATCAGGGGAGGTTTATATTGGATATTAGGAAAAATTTCTTCACCAGAAAGATTGTCAAGCACTGGCCCAGGCTGCCCAGGGAAGTGGTTGGGTCACCATTGGTGGAGGTATTTAAAAGATGTGTAGATTTTGGTGCTTAGGGACATGGTTTAGCGGTGGAGTTGGCAGTGCTAGGTTAATTGTTGGACTTGATGATCCTAAAGATCCTTTCCAACATAAATGATTCTGTAATTCTGTGATAAAGCTCATTCTCCCTGTTGGCTACCCTTGACATCAGCTTTGTTCTTTGGACATGACCACTTCTACCAGGAGTAAAGCATTTACAAGCTGCTTGGGACTAGTAGTCACAGTACTGTGGTTACCTAATTTATTCTAGGTTAAAAGTGCAACTGGGGGATGTTGTCAACTTAGAGGGAGTAACTTGTTGATGTATCAAAGTCCTTGAATGCATTTGGATTAGGAAGCTTTCTGATATACTACAATGAGCTGGTAATGGCTGAAGTTGTACTTCCACACACTTCAAATCCAGCTGTGTGTTCTGCTGCTATTTAACCAAGTCAAAAAAACCTTGTAATTTAATATGCTGTATATAATTTCTTCTGAACATCACTGCTAGTATGATTGTAATCTAATGACTGAGGTGGATGTGTTTGATATTGTCATATATTCACTAGTTGCTGATTAGGGCTTTTATATAACACAGACTACAGAATAGGTTCTGATGGCCTTTTTGGGGGATGTCATATAATTTTTCAGTTTAATGAAACCATTTGGGTATACTGAGTAAGAGGAAAATCAATTTCTGAGGTATTGATTGGAACAGAAATCAAAAGGTCAAGTATAATGCTTGATCTTGAAGTCTCTGGTTTAATACTCTGTTCAGCTAGGTATTAAGTGTTAGGCTTGGCTGCTCATCATGGATCAGGATAATAAAATAGAGAATGAAACGCTGTTTTAGGCAAGAGTAGCTGGCTCTCTACATTTAGGACCACGGAATGGGCAGTCTTCAGGGATAGCCTAGATTTACCAATCTTCAACACTTGCAAACATAATTTTAAATTAAAATAAAAATTCTGTGTAGGTCTTTAATGTATAAATTACTGGCTGAAGCAGCAGCAGTAGACAGTATACAGAAAGGGTTAATCCCAGCCCTAGGAGTTTATGATCTCACTGAGAAAAGATGTGACAAGTGTTTTCAGAAGAATGGAAGATAGGATAGTTCATTTCAGAACTGTGCATAGACCAACTTTCTGTACCGCTTGGTGGTTTGGCATCATTGACCCATATTGACTTCATTGGAAAGCTGAGAGTAATTGCTGCCATTATTTAACTGATGCTATGAAGCTATCACAACAGACAAAAAGTATATACAGTAGCTTCACTGCTGTTAAAATCAGGGTGCTTCAGTTTCATTGCATTTTATAAACTGATAAATCAGAGTAATCTACCAGCTTTACCTGAAGGGTGGACCTTAGCACAGATAGGAGAAGCACATTAGACAATAGACAGGTAGGCAATTAGAGAAAGAGGAAAACCTGACCGTACTTTGGATTTCATCCTTTGTGTATTTACATCTTTATCAAAAACTATTCTTGCCACATTCTGTGATGAAAGGTTTTTGAGAGATTTCTTTGGATTCACTAAATATTTATAGTGTTGTTATTACTGCTTCGCTTTTCAGAGTTACAGCTGTGTTTATGGACAGAAATGCACATTTCTCTCTCCACCCTTGTTGTTTTACTTAATGATAGTATGTAGGGGTGTTAACCTATTTCTTGTATTGTGTACGTAATGCACGTCTCTAGAAGGTCTCCCATAATTGTCCTACCCAAGATCACCTTTGTTTTCTTCCCTAGTAGCTGGGCTCATGTGAAAAGACAACTTGGGAGATAGGAAGGTGTGGTGAATCTTTCTGCATAGAGCAATTACACGTAACAAAAAGAGACGAGGAAGAGAGCAAACAGACTCAAGCAAGATACGTTGTCTGGATGGAGTGTAACTTAGGCTGAATTTATGGGATGTTGCATGGAATGATTTAAACTTCAGTCCTGACTCTTTAAAATTCTGTTTATCCTGCAGCAAGAAAAGGTCTCTCTTTTTAAGGGAAGTCAAAATTATTCAATGGGAATAAAACTTTTATAGCAAAAATTGTTCCCCGAGGAAGAATGGAATTACAGGAACATAGAGATTTGCCTGCCAGCCTGGTCTCAGTGGGAATGACACCTCGTAGAAACAGCATTTGTTCATTTCTGAGTGTGTATTAAAGTGGTTTCTTTGGACACTTGTGGTGATGCAACTCTCAGACTGCAGCCAAATTGCCTCCCACAGTGGAAGCTATTTGAATTGAAATCATTAGAAAAGTTCTGTTAGAAACATGTTACTCACAAGAGTTTTGGTATTGTATAAAAGGCGATTCATTCCTCAGGACTGTAGAGAGGTATTTACTTGAAAATCGGTTGTCAAACTGGGTTTAACTAACACCTAATAAACATTAAAATAATAAAAACTGATGCATATACAGAATAGTATTAATTTATTATACTCATTGTATTAGCAGTTTTAAATGATATTGAATTTTCAAATGTATAATGTTTGAATGCATACATTCCCTGAGATTGGAAGCAGCTTAGCATTATTGCAAAATATGATGGGCTGGTGATAAAAGAAATCAGCAGTTGGATTGTTTTGGTTAGATTCTGAAAATCAGAGATGAGGAACAAGATAACAGTGTTCATTGATTTTATTGGTAAATTCCTCGTCTGCATAAATGCGACTCAGTTAATGACAGCCAAATGGCTCAGTGCTGAAGGGAGGGTGCTTTGGAAAAGGCTCTTTGCTGAGAGGTTTATTTTTCTTTCAGGCAAGATGGTATAAATATAAATCATATTAACCCACCGATGATAAAAAAATGATAGCTTTAAATGCCACCAGTGCTAGCAAAATTTTTAAGGTTGGTTGACCCAAATATAACTGGCAACCATCACCTCTGGCATGCTTGTGGCTGCTGCTGAGGCAACATACCGAAATCAGTGATGAGGTACAGTTTTTAATGCACAGTGTGCCTGTGGGCCTGGACAAATACTCTTTCCCTGAAGGTATACTGCATTTTTAGAGTATTTAAAGAGCTAATTAGGGGAAGGAGGTATGCTGAGCTTCATGCTTCCACTGTTTTAAAATCCCAACTCTTCCTACAACTGGTAAATATCAGTGTAGGCAGAACTCTATGGTTTGTGTTGAGCAGACTTCTCTGTTAAGCTAATACTGGTTATAAGCCTTTGTCTTTAGATAGGCTGTAAATGAAATTAAAATATTCGTGTTTTTTCGGATTTGGTAGAAATGTATTTTGTTTTACTGGTTTGTCACATTACCATTGATTAAATAACGAACCCATATGCTTTCTGCTGAAAGCCAGAGAAATAGAACTTTGTATTTTATATCTTCTATAAAAGCTCAGATGATCTCAGAAATCTGTGTCACTTCAGTGAGCTGCTTTCCATAAATCCTCTGTGGGCCAGAGGACATTAACTGTGATCCTTCGGTTAGCCATCCCCCACCAGCTCTCAAACGCTTATTCCACACTCAGGGCCAAATTCAATTTTTAGCAGAAATAGTTGCAGTTCTGTGCACTGTAGAAGAGTTCAGTCAGGTTTAGGATGCCAGATTTAAAGTCTCTATTTCTCAGTCATTTTTGTAGATGTTTTAACTGTATCCAACTCTATAATTTTGTTGTCTGGAAACTTCGTTTTAAGGTAGCGATAATTTTTTTGAATGCCTGATTCTCACCGTAGGGGCTGGAAATTAAATGATAGGGAAAAAAACCAGGGTTTATGAGACATCTCTAGCAGCTGAACTATATTTTATAGAAATAAACTAGTAATTGCAGTGTGTAAAGTATGAAAATATTAGCTTCAGTGCATAGCATTAGGTTTGATGGGCAAATAAACATACAGATGTTGCAACTATGCAGAATTGTCATCCCAGAGTCAAAACTTGAAATGTAAGTCATAGGAACGTTACTAGTAGTTTGAGCTGAGATGCTGAACTTCAGAAATAGGCTATAAAAGTATAAAATGATTTTTTTAAGGAGGCTTAGGATTCTGTATTTCAAAAATAATTATACTTAGCAATTATTTGATTTTAATTTTTTGCACAATCAGACAAAAGTGTAAGACTGTATGCATGTGATGACTAAAATTAATTTTATAGAAATGAACACATTTTTCAAGTGAAGTCAGATACTTGGAATACCAGTTATGAAAGTTAGCAGCAAAAGAGTTTATACCTCTAGATGCCCCCAGTAGGCATGCGACACTGTCTGAATATTGAGTGTTCTGGAGTGAAAAGACGGTATCTGGGATTGTGGATTTGTGAGCTGGGAACCACAGAGGGGTGAAAGCACAAACATGAGGGATCCAAACTCTGAGGGTGGAGAACTGAGAAGGGGAGTCTGTAGGGCAGGATGGATTGGGAGACAGAGTAAGAAATATAAGGATTACTTGGGGGCAACATTTACTTGGCATTTAGAAAGGCTGATGCTTGAAGATGACTGCCCAATACCCCATAGGACAGCTGGGGGTCTATCCTTCATCCTCTGTTCTCTGCAGCACAAGACTGCTGGGTATGTCCTTCCCCTGCTCTTCATAGACCTCCCAGGCCTGTTTTCCACCCTCTCACAATTCCCAGCTACCAATTTTGATTACAGTGTAATCTGTTAAGGCAAATATTAGCTATGTGTAGACTTCACTTTATCAGGAAATGCATTAAGCAGTCATGTAAAACTACATGCATATCTGTTCATATGGCTGTGACCCATGTTTGTGTTTTTGAAAACATTTAGATTCATAGTTAAGTATTTGGGCTATTTACTCATTAAAAAAAAACAACCAAACATATTTTTGAGATGCGTGTTTCACTCATATTTTCTATATGCACTGAGTGGGAGGCCAAGGAAAATGTTGTTTTCAGAGTGCATGGCATAATATGGTTGGTCTGATGAAACGATCATTGGCACTGGTATATCTTTGCCTTCATCGCCCTTCAAAACAGTGAGGAATTCTGGTATAAGAGTGTATTTGTTACTGGACTAAGACATGCTTCATTTTAAGTGGTATCTAGAAACACATATACTTTGTGCTGACATATTTTATATGAGTTCCTGTGGCAAAGATTGAAAATGGTAGTAGTAAGTACAATTCATACTATTATAAAGGTATGCACGTTTTATAAACTGAAACAAAGAGGATAACCTACTAAGTTTTTTTTGTGAACAAGATATGGAAGAATAAGAATATATGTATAATTTCTTTAGTAACTGGCAGACCTGTTGGAAATATTCTGTTTCTCTGGCATCATTTACTATGGGATAATTATTTTAAATCGTACATTTTAGTTAGCATACTGTGTTATTATTTAGTCCTTCACAATAGAGGAGAAAACTTGTAGGAATCTTCAATATTTCAATATGAAATTTTCAAAGCAGTGCAGGTGATTTAGAAACACAACTTAAGGAATATGATGACAAATCTAGTAGCTAAGGCTCATTATCATAATGGAGTTCACTTGGTTAACTTCAGTAGTATGGGATCAATCCCCCCTCACAACGTGAATCTGTGGGCACTCACTTAGGAAGCTGACATCTGAGTTCTAGTTCCATCTTAATGGATATTTTTTGATTTTCACTTCAAGACTGATGAAAGAGTCCTGTGAGGGGTGGTCTACCCTGAAGCCTGTCAGTAGCGTGCTCTCGTCCTGTGGTACCCACTTTGTCACCCTCCGTCAGTGTGAGGGGCAAAACACTGCCCTGCTTAACCTCTTCTGTAGTCTGGTAGTCAGGCCGGGAAGCGAGAGGTACGGGCTGAAACTGTGTCAGGCTGAGTTGAGTGATATCCTGAGGCATGTATCCAATCTCTGGAGTGAGGAGAGGAATTGGATGCACTTCGTTTGTTACTTTCTCCTAGCTACCTCTTGGTAGCTGTTCTTTTTGTGTATCATGTTTCTGAATTGCCCTGTGGGAGCAATCTGTCTCTCCCTGTTGATGATACAGGGAATGTGGAGTGCTATCGCTAGATGGCATCTATCTAATTTGTGCGTTGAAGTTACTTGGAGAAATTCACATGGGTGTCTGGATCCAGCCTGAAATTTCCAGTCTGCAGTACCGGAGGGGATACTGCATTTAGGGGTGAATTCAGTTCCGCCTCCACTCAGTAGGAACGCTTTGTTTAAACCCTCTGGCTGTTTGGAAAGCAAGTTTGAAAATGCTGAAAATTGAAGGGATTTAAAAAAGATAATAATGGAATTTGGGACAAACATTTAGAAGGAGTTTCCACTGTTCGGTAAATCAGTGAAAATCAGTGTCAGCAGTAGGTAGCATGTTTTTCAGCAGGTAGTTTCTGGTAGTCCACTTTTCTCTCAGATAGTAGCATTGAGACGTAGTTAGGAGATACCCATGCCGTTGTCCTTTTGCTTCTCATGTTAGTTGGCATCTTGAATTGAAGGGAAGGGAAAGAGAAGAGAAGCATCTTCAAATAGCTACAGTACATAGAAGACAGTAGCTGTGGAGCTGAGCTGTGGTCCTGGCTGATTTCTGTTTGTTTCGTGCTGGGGGAAGTAAAGGAGTCAGAAGGATGAGATAGACTTTAGGCAACTTAGTAGTCCCCATCCCTCAATCATTGGCATTCCCCTCCATGGGACCTGGAGTGGTGATGAGAAGGGGAGACGACCAAAAACGGGCAATTCTCTGAGCGTGGCAGTTGGCCAAACTCTGTCACAAAAGAATTATCCAGCTAAAGTAACATTTATTTTTCCTGCGAGTTGTTCATGAACAGGCATTCCTCCCCACTTATATATTATTCACAAATGTTGAAATATTTTGTGAACAAATGTTAGCCCATGGGCATAAGCTGTTTGCTTGAATTATTTGTAATTTATTGTTCATGGCGTGCAGTTGGTCGCATAGGTCACAGAGTATCGTTTCTGCTTTTAGATTCTGTGACTAAAGAGTAATGAATTATGCGTAGCTCACAGTAAGACACATTTTTATTCACTGCAGCTGTGGATTTGTACTAAGAGGCGGATACCACCTCTGGCTCAAGAAGTCCTTTATAATGTATATTGCAAATAAGTGGGAGCACATAATTTAGAAAGTATCAGTGTGTATTTTTTCTGTCCTACACACATTTCCTAACCCCATTCCTGGCTGATCACTGTCAGAGATAGGATACTGAGCGGTGGGGATCTGTGGTCTGATCTTCACCTGTTCTTGTATTTATATGAAATCCCAAACACTTCTGTATATACCTTTTTTGATGTGGCTGGGTTTAACGTAATGCTAAGTTAACTGGGACTGATCTTTTGGGGACCATCTGAAAAAGCTTTGCACATGAGCACAACATAATACCTGGGGTCATTTTTACAGGTTGCTTTTGTATTAGGTAGATTGCTGAGCTGAACTACAGCAAGGATTATTTTTGCCCACTTTACTATTGTAAAGTAAGTGAGTAGTTCTTATTGGTCCTGTACGGTACTCTTAAAGAAAGTCATATGAAAATTCAGTGAATTGGAAGTCTGGGAAACAGGGAGTAATAAATATCTTTTATATTTTTAAATTATTTTTTCAGTATGGTTTGGAGTGGCTGAATGGGATGAATGAAACTTAGTAATGACAACATACTAAAGATTTGAATCCTTTCGTTCATATTTATTCTTTCAGACCATTCCTCCTTCTTGCTAAAAGCTTCCCCACACCAGTCTGTTCCTGCAGTCCATTCTAAATGCAGGATATGTCCTATACAGAAATAATAAACTTCTTTGCATAGCATTACATTATCTGTTGTTTAAAATTGAGAGGAAAAAGGAGGAGAAAGATAGTAAAAATACAGTGTCATTTTAATGTACATTAAAATTGTTTATTCATATGTATTATAAATAATTGGTTACTGCATAAAGTAATTTAAGTATTTTTTTATATGCTACTATTTACATTTTATAGTACACTCTTGCAGGCAGTGTCATTAACACAACTCTAGGTACATTAGTGAGCAATGTAAAGCCATATTTTACTGGTTATATAATCAGTACGAAATCTCTCAAAAACTTGAAATTTTGTTTGAGCATGACATTAAAAATATACATCTATAGATTAGAGTGAATGCTAAAAGAATACTGTACACACATCTATATTCCAAAACAAAACCAAGAAAAACCTCCTTAAAACAAGGAGACAAGTCTTATTTACATTGTCAGAGCAGGAAATGGCAGAGATCATTAGTCTCTGCTTAAATTAAGCCTGTCCCATTGGTTTCCAGTGCTGGTTTTACTTGCTGGTGGGAGAAGGTGAGACCAGTATGAGGGTTCTCTTATTTGTTGGTGCGGAAAGTTTTACTGCGCTCAAAAGCACTCTCCTGTGTTACTGCTTATTTGATTGGACTTCGTCATACTTAAAATTGGAAACTTATTTAATGTGTTTTCCTGGCTTGGGGTTCTTATAAAATAATCACTATTTATCTTGGTTTGTTAGGACAATTAGGTTTAAGTGATTACATTGCTGACTATGGGTCCTCCTTTGATAATTTTTTAACTTTTGGCTGATTTCAGCCAACTCTATCTGATTGTTGAAGTCACTGTGAGATTTAAAAAAACCAAAACCAAACAAACCAGTTGTTGGTTGGAGAAGAAAGGTCCACATTAATGCTTCCATGGAGCATAAAGCAGTTGTAACTACACATTAGCCATAGCGGGGGGTGTCGTTGGTCTCTTGGCCAGTCAGCATAGTTGGGTGGGTGAAATCAGCACATACCTTACACCAGGCTTCCCACACTGCGTGCTGCCACGTGGCCTGTTAAATCAACAGAATGGGACACATGGTACATATCAATTGGAAATCATGCTTCAGGCATATTCTGCTCATATGTCAAAAGCCGGTATAGTCTTACATGTCCTTCTAAGAAGAGCCAAGATGATGTGTCCTAAATATGAGCTGGTTTTACTCTCAATAGGTTTTGAATTTCAGATGTCATTATGTTGCCTCCTGTGGGCTTACTCATGTCTTACTCTGTAATGTGTTGAATATATGCTAAAAAAATCTGAAAATCATTTATGTGAAAAACATTAGTGTAATTATCAATATAATAATGGCTATTAATGGAGGATTAAACTCAGGCTGAGAGACCTGGGTTTGTTTAGCCTGGAGAAGAGAAGACTGAGGGGGGGGATCTTATCCATGCTTATAAATATCTAAAGGGCGGGTGTCAAGAGGATGGGGCCAGACTCTTTTCAGTGGTGCCCAACGACAGGACAAGGGGTGATGGGCACAAGTTGTAACGCAGGAAGTTCTACCTTAACCTGAGGAAAAACTCCTTCCCTGTGCGGGTGCCAGAGCAGTGGCACAGGCTGCCCAGGGAGGTTGTGGAGTCTCCTCTAGAAATATTCAAACCCTGCCTGGATGCAGCCCTGTGCCCCCTGCTCTGGGGGTGCCTGCTCAGGCAGGGGGTTGGACGGGATGATCTCCAGAGGTCCCTTCCAACCCCTACCGTTCTGTGATTCTGTGATTAATAGATGAGTCTTGAGGACATTCTAGAAACCTCACAAAATCCCTTTACTCTTCAAGCTATTCAGCATTGCTGCTGTTATGCTGAATTGGTTTGCCTTCAGTAAACAAGAAATCCTTGTACATTAACTGTAGCAATGTCAATATGTTCGTAGTACAGCAGTCAGCTATGTTATAATCTCAAAGGTAAGAATATGATTTGAGAGCACACTTAACCTGGAGGAGCGTCCTCCTTTCTTTCTTTTGCATACTGTTGAGTCTTCTCATGCTACCTTAAATAGAGAGACAAAGCAACAGACACCCTCCCACCTCCCTCCACCTCAACAACGTTAAAGAACTATTGTGAGGCTTGGCCATGTTCCTTCCACCACTGGGTAAGTTCTTTGATGCAGGGCACAGCTTTTTGCTTGTGGTGAGGGGGAAGAGAGGGAAAGCAAGTGTACTTGGGGTACTCTTTGCAGTGTAACCTAACTGTAGCGGCTTTCGTGGATACAGGACATCTAAAACCTGATCTGCTACTTAATTCGCACCTCTAATGGCACTATGGAGGTGTATCTGAGACATTTTGCATCATGCTAAAATAACAATGATGCATTTAGAGTGACTAAAAAGGGGCAGAGTTTATCGGGTGCCTTCAAGAAGCATTTTGGATGACAGGAAACTTCCGCTGGGTTCTCCCTGAAGTCACCAACAGGATCAGGCTCACCAAATTTGGAGGGCTCTGGTGGCTCCTTCACAGAAGATATGCAGGGGCTGGGGCTACTCTCATGGTTGTTGCATGTCTCCCAGGTAAGGGGTAAAGGCAGGACAGTTGTCTTTACTTACATGTGACTGTCTTAAGGCAGTGGAATGGTCCCAGACTAGGTGTGGTGAGATTTTTTGCAGTCTCTGCGATGGAGGGATGCAGGTTCACTTCTGGAGGGGAAAACCCTACGTAAAAGATCTCTGGCTTTTGAAAGTTATACAAGGACTGTGAAGAGGGGATTAGTAATTGGAGGAATTCAGGGGCAAAGAAAGCTTGGGGAGGAAATGAAAACAGAGAATCATGATTTCGTAGCAGATGAAACGAAGGTAGCAAGAGAGGCTGTGCTAAATCTAATCAGGCGTTGATTCCCTGTGGGGGATAACAGACTAGGCAGTGCTGCTGGGACTGTGTGCCAGTTCCATTCATAGCCAAAGTATGCATACAGCTGTTGTTTTGAGATAGCATTTTTCTGTAATGTGCCATTTTGTTTTATTCCTGTGAGTGGTGAAGCGATAGCTAGTTTATTTGAAATCCATCAATGTAAAATGTATTGCAAACAAAGGCTGCACATGCTATCATGTTATACTTCTCCCCATTTTTATAGTCTCTCTGCATAAATATGTACACCCTCCCTCAGATTGTTCAGTTGAGGGGCTGTACATGAGTGACTTGTGGAGTACACTGGGCTGTTGCTCTGAATAATAAGCAAAATTAACTTAATTGTGTAGAAAAACATGTTATTTATGCTGTTTTAGAATGAACTAGCTCAGGTCTTAAGGGAAATGGACCGTTGTATCTTGTTGGATACAAGCAGAAACATATGTGCAGATGATTGGGTAGCTTCTGCTACTCCCTGAGCACTGAGCTGTCTCTCTTCAAGCATCCTCAGTTCAGCTCTGAGGAAATGGCATTTGCCCACCTGTATTCTTGCAGCTATTGTTGGAGACTCAGTTGGAGGTGTTCTCTGTGAGAAGGTTAGTCCGTCACTAGGATAGTCAGGACCTGTTTCTGTCTCAAAGACTTTGTATCTGAAACAGCCAAAGAGCTGAACTTTGGACAAGCAAAGAAAATTTTTAAACCAGCAATTTAATCTTTAAAAGTGAGAATATGGTATCAGGCTGATTCTGAGGAGTAGGGTAAATAATTTGCCGTAATTTCATCATATACTTTCATTCCATATTTTTAACTGTACTTCAAGTTCTTTAGCATATTATGCTGGAAAAAAATAATACAAGGAGCAATGGAAACAAAGGAGATGAAAATATTAATGTATTTGCATACACAGCAACACAGCTTCTCTCTTGCATCCTTTGGATCGGTTAAATCTAACCATCTAGGACAGCTGCTCTATGTTAAGCTACACTAATCAGGGTAATGCCTATAGGAAATACCACAGGATATATTGTAGGGAATTTAGCTATAACAACAAAACAAGAATGAGCATTAAATGAGTTCTCTGAATTAAGTTATACCAAACCTTCCCCAGTTTTTTGCAAGTATTACTGCAAAATATTAAAATTCACACATCTAATTGATATCTGTATATTGCTAAAATTTCTATTTTAGGCTTGGTTTAGTGCATAACACAGGCTTTTCTTTGGCTAAAAAATGCTTGTTTCTCTAAACGAATGACAGGCAATAAGGGAGATTTAAAGCTAATGGATTTACGATAGAAAATAAAATTAGAATTAGCTTTGTGAGCAGAATTTAAGAGCTATAACAAAGCATCAACTTCTGTCCTATTTACTTGTCTTTGGCTTTTGATCAGGTAAACATTATTCACTGCTTTCACTGGGTTAATATTTACTTTCAGTTGCCATATTCCTTCTTGGCTAGTGTTACTGATTGTACCTGTAGTTTAATTATATTATTTTAAGTTTCATAATATGCTGTATCTGTCAATGAATATACAGCCACAAGGGAAGGTTTTATCTGTAAATCTGAGAAAGGTGTTTTATGCAGAACTCTGTCTTGGAAACAAATGTTAAACCCCAAAGTTTCTGCCCCTGTTACTGGAACACAGCCCTGCCCTTGCCCCAGGTGCTCCCCGGGCTGTTCCTCACACTGTTTTTCCTTATTCCTCTCCTTTCTGGTGTTTTTGCCCTTTATTAAATGCGTTCCCCCAAGGCACCCCCAGCGTGGCTGAGGGGCTCAGCTGTGCCAGGCCGCAGTGCTCCGGAACCTTCTGGAAACAGCTGGAACCAGCCGCAGCCTCCTCTCACAGACGCCTCTCAGCCCTGCCTCCAGCACCTGGGCGCAGGCCCCAGATACACTTTTAAATGGCATTCCCAGTAGTAATGTTTATTTTCCTATAGAACATATCAAACAAAAATTTTGGCTTGAAACTGCAAATTCAATCTTCTGAGAAGCTCCAACTTTAAATCATTATTCTTGTTCTGCAAAGGGACTTTGAGGTAAGAAAATGTAGACTGACTATAGAAACATGGACATTTTATTGTAACATTTCTGAGCGGAACAGAAAGCTTTTTACCTTTTGAAATGATAAGAATGTATTGCACTTGGTGTAACTGACCTGACGGAGACCAGGCTGAGGTGAGCAGTGTGGAAGGAGGGAGGCAGCAGCAGCTTTGGCTCAACCCTCACCCCCGTGAGGTATCCGGAGATGGCCAGCGCGCTCTCATGCAGTGTACGGGTTTTCTCATGTGGTTTCGTTATTGTGAGGGAAGCGTGTAGATCTTCTATAATTCTGGTTCTTAAATGCATTGGAAAGAAAAGAAAATGTTATGCTTTTTTGTATGCTAATCTCAAACAAAACTCTCCATATCACTGTTATACAATAAAATCTTCCCATTTGGCTTGAGCTGCTGAAAGAGAATATGTTGGTATGGTTTTATATAGGGAGAATCCTGATTTTTCAGTAACATTTCTCTAAGACTGCCCTTTTCGCTTGAAAATCATCCAAGCAGGAAATCCCAGTTTTCATTTCGTTTTTATGTTTAGAAGTACTTTGGAGTTTTTGAAATGAAAAAACCTTAGAAAGAAACATGTAACCCAAAATGAATGTAAATTACAAAAAAAATATTTTTTTTGAAAATAGATGTTTTTGTTGTAAAATACTTGAAAATGTTCATGTGAAAAAATGTTCCTATTGAGTTCTGCTTTCATTTAAACAAGTGGTAGTATTCCCGCTGCCTTCAGTTGTTGCAGCATGATGTCTCTACAGTTTTCTCTCAAATCTTTGAAATTATTTTTGTATGTTCTACATGTTTTCATCCAGGTTTGCTGACAGCTGAAGAATTCCAGGTGTTTTAATTCAGTGCCTAGGGAAGTTGTAAAAAGTTTGCTTGACTCAGCAGACTTGCCTTTTATGTTTATTTGCAAAAAGAAAATACAGAAAATACTAAAGCCTTTAATTTACAATTATGCAGTGAAAGAAATTTTTATAATGACATCATCAAACCCATCTAAAAATAAAGGGACCTCTGCTTTTGGGACACTGAGGGTGGTACTCACGTCACTTAATTTTCAGTCTCTCCAGTGTAGTGATCTACACCTAACCTAGCTGTCTCGGTTCCTGTCACAGTGCTGGGAGGCTGAGTCGGTACAGTCAGTGGAGTCTACAGTCTGACCAAATATAAATGTCAAATTTAGGCTGAGTTTAATTCCATTGTCTGTGTTGATTCTATCTCCACTGGCACAGCAGAGTTCAGGGCAACTCATTCAGGTGTAGATATCAATAGTGTAGATACCAAAAGTCAGATGATTTGAAGTGTGTAAGAAAGATTTTTCTGTACTGCAGTGTGTGACTTTCCTCACTGTTGCGTTGCCAAGCGTTGATGAATCAATAGACCTAAATATTAAAAACATATGGCTTGAAATTTAAAGTAGCAACCTTTTGATACACTAGGGTCTTTGAAATATTGACTAACAATAACTAGAAAATAAATCAGTAGTTCTAATTTAATCTGATAATTTTTACTGTTAAAGATCAATGGGTTTCATCAAAAGATAAGAGGTTGGAATAGAATTCAGAAGATAACTGACCTTTAAGATCAGAAGCGTAAATTCCAATACATATACTTCTTCCCTCCACCCCACCAGCTGCCAAAAGCTATATTGTCAGCATAAGGCAAACAGTAAATTCTGAGATCTCATAAACTAGCTGGGAAGTAGGTGTGAGTTGCTTGAGACTATCCTAAACAAGATAGGTGGTTTGAGAGAGATGAATTTGCAGTTCTGAACGTGATGCTAGGTGTCCAGCCAGCACTTATCCCACTTCTATTTTATATTCTATGAAGCTTTTAAACCATTCAAAGGGAATTGATATTTCTAAGATCTATGACTATACCAGTCAGCTAGGCCCGTTTGGGTGTAAATCCCAAATACGACACAAATCAATTTAAAGTATAAAAAGAAAACAAATAAATTTAAGTTTTGTGGTTGGTCAAGTGCAAAATTGTAAAAGCTTGGGGTTTTTTTCTTCATCCAAATTGGAATGACTATGAACCTAATCAAAATACTCTGTGGAGGAAAAATGAATATCAGGTTAGAAACAGAACAAATAAAAGAAATAAATAACCACTGTGTAGCACTATAAGATTTGTGGCCTAAAGGCTGAGAAAATTAAAGGGAATTTGGCTGTAATAAAGGTACTGTATCATAGTGAAGTGTAACGCAATTGTAACGTTAAGTCCATTTTGTAGGAACAATAAAAAAGACCTTAAAAAGGACTTTTTAAAAAAAACCTGTCCCATGTGACATTGCAAGTAAACCATACAAATATTTCTCATTCTTAATAATTGCTTACTTTAAGCAAATCTACTTGACACGCACACCAGTAAATTCCCATTAGGCATATATCAATACTAAATTAGGCCCTGTATTTCCTGGCACTGTGAACAGCTTGAAGGTGCTTGTTTTGATATTTATTTGTATAGCTATTGCTTCTGAAGTAAGTGATTCTAGGTGTCTGCACATCTTCTCCCCTCCATGATGAAGCCAGTCAAAATCTTGTCCTCAGAGATTCCTCTGTACTTACCAAATAATTGTGTTCCTGTAATGGTGATAAACAGTATTTCATGTGCATGTCTCATAAAAAGAATACAGAAGCCAAATATGAATAGCATCAAGACTGTGCCTTTTACATTATATGAGATGGTATGTTATGGGATTGTCCTGCTGAGTTATTCACAAAGGCATGGCTGGTCACAAACATTTCACAATGGCAAAGTACACTTTGCGAACTGGATAACGTGACCATCCCTTTAGTCCAATGTGTTTATCATGACTAAATGCATTAAAAGTTGGCTTATTATCTCCATGATTGTACTCCAATGTGGCAAAGCTATTCTGTGGAATGGCGAAGCCAGAGGCGCATGTAGAAGGAAAGGCATCCCTGTTGTCAGGCATGTAAAGCATCTGTGGATGTTTCTTCTGTAGTCTTGATGTGACAGCGGGTTATACAGCCTCATTATTCAGCTTCTTCACTGGAAAAGGAAGACATGACAGCCTTTTCGTTCCATTTCTGGATCCACATGGCCCCTTATGACTTCTGACATTTGGTAAGCCACAATACACTGGACTTGCAAACCCCAGGTTTGGTCTCAGCATAAAGGATTTGCCTTTTTTTTTTCCTGCCAGGTGGTCTGTAGTGGGAGAGGAGATGTCATTGTATTGAATATCCCACCTGATGAAATATTTTCAATTAGGAGAGGTGTTGAAGTGACAATTAATAGATTATTATTTTTTTTTTACTGCTCAGCTTTTTTGTCGATGTAGCTCGAAGCCTCAAGTTATTAGAGAACAAAAAATGCCTACTCTGTGAAGGCTCAACATTGGTCCATGTACAGCAACGATTATAGTTTGGACTATTCAAAAGATTGATTCATAAATCTGTCAAAACCTGGACGGATTAGCTGTTGTGGTAGCTAATAGATATGCACAAGCGGCTGCCACCTCAGTCCTGGGCTGGACGTTTCTGGCTCTTCCATCCTGTCATCTTTTGGACTTCATATGATTTTATACTTAATGCATCCTGCACTAACACTTATCAGTGGCTGTAAGACACAAAGTACTTCACTATTCCCTTTCTGTCCTCAGACAGCTTTTGTGTTGATGGTATGTTTCAGGAGTACCATTGGTTCCTAAAACCTGTAAGAGTTGGAGAGATTTAAAGCTTCATGACATTGTTCTCTTTTTCCCAACAGGCTAACGGGAGACCTCTGCACACTCCCTGCCAACCAAACGGTTGTTATCTGAGTGCTGTATGCAGTGGCCCTGCCTGTTGCCTGCAGGCTGGAGGGTGATGCTAGGCCCATGGGGAATTGCACCACCATGGCTAATAAACCTCCTCTGTGCCATTGCCACTGTGTAGGGAGAGGTTGCAAGGACAGCGAGATTGTTTGTCCTTTCCTGTGCTCTGGGAAGCATGTGCGTCCTTTCTCTTTTTGGAGAGATATCTTGGGATACACACACATTTTCACAACAGAGAGTCACCACTGCTCTCTAGAAGCACTGGAACAGCAGCACCTGAGGATGTAAGTGGTAAGGAAAAGAGCTTCTGCAGTTAAGTTGTACGTCCTTAGAAAATAGGAGGAAAACTTAAACTTCAAAACATGCAGTTGTGTTTGGTCTGCTGAAAAAAGCATATGTCAACTGCAGTCAGAAGGGTAGTTCTTACTTGTATTTACTGGCATCCTTGTTTATTATCTTAACCCCAAAGCTAAGGACTGTGTGGACGTGTAAAATGAACTAATTTCATTCCGAGAGTTAATTCTCTAATGTGAGAGAAGAAGAAATTATGAATGATAGCCTGCTGTGCTCTGACCTGCCTTTTGACTGTAGTTTCATAGCTAAACAAAGAACTGTTCATCCAAAATACTCTTAACTGTCACCTTAGAGAACTTAAATAAGATTTATCCATCCTCAAATCTATGGAACAAAACAATAACAGAAAGTGATTTTCACTACTGCGTGTTTAATGATGACCAAGGCAGACCGGGATGGCACTGCTGGTAAGGTTATGTGATGTATGCTGTTCCAAAGACATTGAAACAACTTGCAGAGACTCATTCATCTTGGAAGTCATAAATTGAAGCTTTTGCTGTAATCTTTAATTTGTGTCTTAGTTTGTAATGTGCAGCAGTACTCCAGCCAACTCAGATTCTTTCTATAGCCCAACTCCATAACATTTGCAGAATATGTTTCTGGAATTTATAGGGGTTAGTTCAGGAAAATATATCTAATTTGTGGGTCCTTGTTAGGATGAGTAATGAAACAATTATCTAATTCTTCTAATGCCACACAGAGTAAGATCCAGGTTAAGCAGAATAAATACATTTTAATTTTTCTAGTTTGCATGACCTGCAAATTATTTTGTTCTCCAGCAGTGAGTTCATTCCTACCACAGGTATTCTGCTTTTACTTTCCAGTTGCCTGAGATACATAAGCTGTAAATAGAGGTGTCTACAACTGTCTCTTATTTTTTTTTCTTTGAAACTTTTTATTGCTTCCAGGAAATATGAAAGGTTTATATTGAATATTGCCCTAGATGGATTTTTGACTGAAAAAACCCAAGGAGGTTGGGATTCTCTTCTTGTTAACCTTGTCTTGAGCTGATGGAAGGTACTTTTCCATTACTCAGCAAGTCAGACTGGAAAAAGTAGAGGGTGGACTACTGCTTTTATAAAGGGAGGGAAATTATTATAAGATTAAGACATAACTTTGTAAGCACAAAAGCAGGGAGGCAAAATTTTGGTAAATTGAGGTTGTCTATTCAGTTTCCCCTGCATGGCTCTCCAGTTTAAGATTGCTGGCTGGATAATGGCAGATTTTTCCTGATACTGGATTTCATTTTCTTCACAGCAGTAAGTTACAGTAACAACTGCTGTGATTGGATACTCAGTTTGTATGGTGAAGTCCTGACCTGCCTTGGGGGTCTTGTGGCAGGAATCAAAAGACTATCCCATTGTCTGCACTGTCAGTTACCCCATATATGTATTCAGTTGTGCTTTCAAGCATGACCTCTTTGAGCTGATCACTTTTTTAAAGTTTTATTTTCTATCCCTGGCTACGCTATTGCCCTGAGGGTGGCAGTGGTGAAGTAACTTCACTGTTCTGTGCCTCGGTTGTCTTATGGGAAAGTAAGGGAAGAGTACTTACTTTCTTTACAAAACACTTCAAGAAAAGCTCAGTGTAAGAGTTAATTGTTGCTGATAAATTTTACAGTTCTGCAGTGGTACTTACCATGGCATGAATGATCTATTACATTAGACTGATTGTATTGACATAATAACAAAGCATAAATACCAATGAGTCAACATGTGTCCCCCAAGTCACAGAAGACCTTTTGGCTATAGGTCTGATTCTTTTGCAAGAAGAGTAAAATAAAGCAGCAAAGTAGCGTGTCTAGTGGCTGAGCTGAAAGTGTCTCTCCAGAGTGTCTCTATGCATTTTGTAAACTGTGGGCTGGTAGCTTTCTCTTCTGGGTTCACTGAAAAGTCCCAGGCACTGCTTATTAGGTCTGTCAGATGATGAGTGCTTAAAATTGTATCATTTCTGTGCTTAAAAGTGTCAGAAAATATAGTTGGAGAAAAGCTACCAATGATCCCATGCTGCTGAGCGTCTAGTTCCTGTGATTACGCTCAAGTTGATTATTTGCTTTGGAGGTTATGAGAGAAGGAGGAGCAAGGCAGATAATAAGATTTTAATCTTTTCTGTGTTTATGTCGGCTTTAAATAGAGTGGGTTTTAAGAGCAATGTTAAAATTGTATGTGTATCTCCCTCCTGTATAGCTGAGATGGCTTGCTGTACAACTGAGCTTACTCTTTTGATTGTAAACTTCATAGCCTTTATATTAGACTAATCTGCCTGAAATTTTCAGTTTTCATGCCTGTTAGAGCTTCGGCAGTTATGTAGCAGGTGGTATCTGTATTTTTTGTTATCTCTGAACAAGCTTATGTTCTGTGGATTTGTATCTCAAAGAGGGGTTTCTCATTGAGTAATAACATGCCACTTACATCCTTAAATTTTTTTCTTACTGTAAAGAATGGCCTAGTCAAAATCAGGCAGTTCATAAGAGCATCCAGGTTTTTGGCTTTTTGCCTAGTAAAACATCTTTGTTTTAAACTAATGGTACAAAATTGCCTATAACAGAAATACACTTGAAAAAGCATTGACATCTTTTAAATGGGATTAGCAGTTGCTTTAGAAAATGCAAGGAATTCACATAGAAATTCAGTTATGAATTAACTTCCTGTGGATTTTAGGTGAATCAGTTTGTTGGAAAAAACACCCTAATGACTTTTTTTTTTAACATAAAATATCTATTAAGGAAAGCATTTTATAGGTGAGATACCATTATACATACACATGTGCTCACCAACATGGGTGTATAAAGAGGTAAACTTTCCTGAGAGTAAAAAGCATCTGAGTAAAGAATTGTGATGACATTCATTCTGATTCAGCAGCGCCTTAGACGTGCGTGCTTAACATGGGTAATCTCACCTCTTTTCATTGGGCTTTTTTACTTCCTTTCTACTGTCTTTCCATTGATGTCCATTGAAATGAATACTATTGACTTTGTTTCAGGCTCTTAAAGCATATGCTCATTTTTAAAGACCTACTTTTATCGTGCCTCAGTGAAAAAGATGGAATTATTCATATGATAAAACCTCTCTGCTGAATGAAGTTCATAATTGGAGCTATAGTGAAAAATAGTTCCAGTCTAGCCAAGTTCTTGTTTCTTGTTGTCTGGGTAGATTTATGTTTCAGATAGATACCCAGAAGGCTGTTTTTTACAAAATGTCTTCAAGGTTAAATGTTATTGTATTCTGAAGTTTTAGCTAGGGTAAAAAGCACTATGATACAGCATCATTCTTTGGCATAATTATCTACCTTTTTAATTCTCATTACAAAATTAAGTTAAATCATGCAATATAAAATAATGAAGCGAAGACAAAAGTGAGAGTAGTACCTCTTAAATGAATTCACATCAGATGAGAAGAAATATACTAGGCAGGAACAACCAAAACCACAGTTAGATTTTGTATATGAAACGTAGGTATCATAAGAAACACAGTTTTTGCCCTTATATGATCATGCTGCCCATGTCAAAATTGTGTGTGTGTATGTGATTTTTTTTTGTTAAGCAAATGTTTAATGATCAGAAATCAGCAACAGTGCCCATGTTAGAAAACTTTTAAATCGCACACTGATTGACAGTTCCAAGAAACAAGCCAAAAGATAAATGACTTTGAGCAGAAATTGAACTACTCCTTCCCCAGCAACTTACACTGGCTTCCTTTAACATACAGGTCTTTAACAAAACATACAAACTTGGCAGACGTTTGATGTAGAAGCACGATAATATGACTGAGTCCTGGGAACACTTATTAAAAAAAAAAAGGGGGAAGGGAAGAGAACACAGAATGTTTCAACTTCACCATGCACAGTAAGCATGACACTTTTCACAACCACTGCAAAAATATAATGCCAGAAGTGGACAGCACTTCAGAATAAGATATAGATATGATATTATCTGTTGTCTGAAATTACATTTGTTGTGGTGGTTTGTTTTTTTGTTTGTTTGTGTGTGTGGTTTTTTTTGTTTGTTTGTTTGTTTGTTTTGTTTTAAATTTGGTAGGGGTTGGAAAGGACCTCTGGAGATCATCCTGTCCAACGCCCTGCTTGAGCAGGCACACCCAGAGCAGGGGCACAGGACTGCTTCTGGGCAGGGTTTGAATCTTTCTTGAGAAGGAGACTCCACAAGCTCCCTGGGCAGCCTGTGCCCCTGCTCTGGCACCCGCACAGGGAAGGGGTTTGTCCTCATGTTGAGGTGGAACTTCCTGTGTTCCAACCTGTGCCCATTGTCCCCTGTCACTATTGAAAAGAGCCTAGTCCCATTGTCCTGACACCCACCCTTTAGATATTTATAGGCATTTATGAAATCCCCCCTCAGTCTTCTCTTCTCCAGGCTGAAGAAACCCAGGTGTCTCAGCCTTTCCTCATAAGGGAGATGCTCCAGTCCCCTGATCATCTTGGTAGCTCTCTGCTGGATTTGCTCAAGCAGTTCCATGTCCTTCTTAAACTGGCGGCCCAAAACTGGACACAGTACTCCAGATGTGGTCTCACTAGGGCAGAGCAGAGGGGGAGGATAACCTCTCGATCTGCTGGCCACCCTGCTTTAATGCAGCCCAGGATGCATTATTGTAACTTCCTCCTTTAAGTTTAGGCTAAAAAAGGAATGCAGAGATGATGTCACCGAGGCAGGTTTTTGTACTGTTCCATCTTCTCCTGAGAAGCCATAAATGAACCCATGTTCACTTATAAAGAGGTTTCTTATGTGAATATGGAGTCTTCCAATTACATATGTCTGATGCAGAAAATTATGCTTATGCAGAAGACTGCAGCATAACTCAGTCCTGAGGATGTATCACAAATTCCTCCTTCCCTTATGCCTGTTTTTCCTTTACGGGGTACAAGAACTGGCTGGTGTGTTTAATGAATTGCAGCCTGCACCTCTTTTCACTGTTCAGCTACTTTGTTGTTTGCCGTTCTCCATTATTTGTAGGTGTAAAATAAGAAGAAACTCCTCAGTTATTCCTGAATGGCACACTGAACTTAGTTCAAAATGTTCCTTTTTAAGAGCTACTTCATAATGTGTATAGATTTAACATCTTTGCGGAAGCAGGAAAAGTAAAAACATTTGATATGCTAGTGCTTGATTTGGAACAGAGGAATTAAAGTAAACAAGACAAAGAAACTAAAAAGGTCAGTTACGAGTGAAGTCTTTCAAAATTACGTGGAGACTGAATATAGAAGTATTAGAGGCCCAGAGCAAATACATAGTACCTGTCAGAGAAGATTTTGAAACAGCTGCAGAAATCTAAAATGGCTGAACAATTATGTGAATGTAAATACAAAGTTAAATCACAGTGACTTTAAACTAAAAGTGTGCAGAAAAGTTTGCAAGAATTGCACGAAGAGAACACTCTTTCAAGTAGGTCAGGTCCAGCAAGTCTTAAGTCTGTAAGATGAGCCAGAAATGACTGAAGTATTTTCAAGAGTGCTCAGTGAGTTCAAATTCCTCCATTTCATCATGGAAGTGGTTGGTAGGATTCTTACTCCTACATTTACAGTGGACATCAGAGGTCTTCCTAACGAAGCACTCAGAAAAAAGTCACAGAAAAACTGCCAGAATTAATGGCAATAAATCTTCAAAACCCTGTATTCTTCCTTCTACTAGAGGTGATTGCCAGACTGCCAGCTGTGGTGTGCAACCATGCTAAAAAAGTGCCTCTGGTCTAGAGCACTGCTGCTGCCATCTCTGCTGCTGCTTCATCTTTCGTGAAAACTTCTAGGGCCATGTGATAAACAGCATCAAGGCAGTAGAGATGTTTATCTGAAGAGTTTTAGAGAGAATCTTGTTTGCTGGTAAACATGGATGTAAGGCACTAAACAGGTAATCTACATCTACTGTATATACTGTATGATGTTTTATGTGAGTAAACAGTTTGACTTTTTCATGTGGTGTGGTTTCAAATCAAATCCGTGTTTGCTCTTGCCCTCAGAGACTCCTGTATTACTAAAATGTTGAGACCAAATCTATTAATGCATTTATAGTTGTATCACAACCTCATCTGCTGTCATGGGAAGCTATTATTATTATTGTGTGGACTATTTTTATGATTGTCACATTTTCTTCCTGGGTTCAACAGCCTGGCCGCTAAAGTCCGGTATTACCCAGTCAAGTTTTCAAGGATCTAAAAGAGCCTACTAAATACAGCTTGAATATATAGATGTTCTTTCCTACCAGTTAACATAAAATCAGTTGTAGTATAGCCTGTGAAACCATTTTAATGTGCAGTTATGAATAAATACCTACCTGTGTTGTTGAAGCATAAATACTTCAAAGTAAACCTACTACTTAGGGTACAGTCTTATTCATGATATTATTTTAACATATTTGGTATATCAGTTAAGAAATGCTTTTCGAAGATGTTGCAAGTTGTAGATGTACTGTTTTCTTGCCTAGTCTTCATTGTTTCCAGATCAGTATTATAACTCATATTTTACAATAGTCTAAAGACCAACATTTCATGAAAAACTCACAGCATTAACTACTGTGCAATAAAAGTTGATAAGAACAGTTTTATACCAGTACTCCATTACTGTTAATTAGTATTATCCTCATTGCACTTACTTGTTTCCAGCAGGGGCCTCATTGTATTTGTGTCTAAACAAATGAGAAGGATTTTCAGAATCTATAATATGTACAAATGAATGTTAGAAAAACAGGTTAGTAGCATGATTAATATGACAGCTGATCCTGTCTTAATAATACAGTATTGGCTCTCTGTTACATTAACTGCAACTGTGCTTTGTCCATCACACTTGCTAATACTCAGTTAAATTTTCTTGCCACTGTAGCACTGAATCTTTGGAAAGGACAGACTGGTCCTGCAGACTGAAGCAAGATGATGATTCCACTTGTACAGGAGGCGGCCCTTTCAGAGGCCAGATTGCGCACACCTCAGTGGCGTGCCCTGTAAGAACACAGCGATTAGAGTGGCTAATACTGTCCACCCTTTGGCAGCTTTCTGTTGTCTTCCAGCTTGTCTGTCCTGTGTTCACCTGTGCCAGCTTCCAAATGACCTTCTTCCAAATTACCTCCAGTCCTACATTTGAATCGGCCTTTTTTTGAGATTTTATCTGTGGCTTGACCTTGCTTTTATTTCCTGGCAGGCACATTTCCCTGGCACTAGAAGTAATGTTCCTCGATTTCATCTTTTTCCCACCCAAAGTGAATTTTTGAAAGTCTGGCTCCATCCATATATTGTCTTTTTCATGTTAAGATATGCCCAGTTAATACTTGGTAGTAAACAGGTATCACAGACCGTGCTTGAAATTTATTTCTTATTTTCTGTCAAGTGATAAAGACGAAAATATGCCTCCCTGTTCTGTAACAGGCCAACACGCTTTACTTATCTCTTTTCCCTTTCAGAATAGAAATAGTGTTTTAATCTAATAGAAAATAATTTTGAAAATAGTTATTTGAAAAGGGACAGGTGCTTCATAAATTTTTTCAGTGATTTCTCAGATTACTCTCTCCTTTCACTCAGCTTCTTTCTTGTTTACGTAGAAAGCTAATGCTGCAAGTTATGTGCAGGAGAAGACATGACTTAAATAATCTCTCCAAAGATCCTACACAGAATCTACCACATGAATGTTCTGTAAATCCCTGAATGATGAATGCAGAGGTAGACAAGTAGCAATAACCAGAGACTATGAGTCTGAGAAAAGCTGGATACAGAGGAGGCTTGTGTAGTATCTTTGGTTATTATGAGAAAGAGGACTGAAGGCACTGTTTGTAGAGAGAGAAGCTGTAAGGAAGATGCTCAAGCAGGACTGTCCTGAAGCAAATACAATTCAGAAAAGGATTTGAGTTGTGTGTAGATGATGAGTGAAGTTTACAGCAAGTTGCACTGTTCCAAGCAAGGACTGTCGTGGTTTTGCCTTCTGCTTTATGGAAAATAATGGTGTTTCTAATTTGTCTCCATTTTGTTTCCCTTCACTGAGATTTTGATTTCTTCCTCGCTCTTATCTCTTTTTGGAGTTGCAGCTTGTGTGCTTTAAATTTCCTGCCACATGAATATTATTTATGCTAATTTTTTTCTTTGCTTCCTTGTACAAATTGTTTTCCTAGTCCTGTATCCATCTTCTGAGTCTATAAAGAGTGTATTATGCATATTTTAACATAACTGTATAATATTTATGAACACAGAATTCCCACTTGTATAATACAATCATGTAACTTAAGTAAAGAGCCCATACAGTGCGCAGAAAGCTCCAGGTAATAACATCTCCAAATAGTCTGTGTTGCTTGTGCTAAACTATCCATCAGCAGTGCATTCTCATGGACAATGTAGCCAGTTTGATTTCACACTGTGTATTCACACATGGAAGAAAGATCAGGAAGACTGCGACTTGCTGTAGACTCTCCTAATTTTCTGATGAATAACATTCTTGCACTAAAGAACATTCATGTTAAGTTTTTTCCATTTATATTTCTCCTGTGGTAGCATCTGGATTTTCTTGTTGTGAACTGGGGCTCTGCTAGGCACAGCATAAACACATTGATGTCCTCTCCCTTACACCGTTTGGCTTGGGGTATTCCTGTTACCGGACTGAGGATTTCTGCCCCCCTGTGCCCGCTCTACATTCTTCCCTTTTGCTCCCCATCTGTGGTTGGTACCACTCCCGTGTGTGACTCTCCACATAAGGGATCTCTGCTTAGTGATTAGGGCACTTAAAAAAAATCTGGTCGTAAATTAGCCCATTCAAGTGCATTCATATTGCCTAGAGACCCAGAGAAGGATCTGTGTGCTATTCTGTGTTTTGGGAGGTCAGTTCAGAGAAATTTAAATTGGGCTTTAACTCTTTAGATGGAGGTACACTAGCATTTGAAGCCAGAGTTCTGACCTGGGTATAACAATGTGACACAAAGCTATTCAGAAAGCTGATTCTGGTGAAATTATTTGCAGTGATTTTGCCAAATACGTGTCTACACGTTGAGATATTGTCTTTGTTCAGTGTTTGTTCTGTGTCCGGTTACAAGTTGTTGAGAAAAATGAGAAAGGACTGTAAACAAAGATAGACTTTGAACTTCATCTCTCATTTTTCTCATCACTAGGGGTAGCTGTTCTTCGGCGTTCTCTTTATTGAGAAAGTTACCTTAATCTCTGCGTGGATCTGGCAAGAAATTATTAGCCAACATGACACAGATAACAAGCATCGCTGTACTGCTAGGGCCCTGTCATATGAGATATATGTTAGAGAGTCTAAGTAATTACTTAATGACAAGGTGTAGTTTTCAAAAGCTTTTGACCTACACAACTTTTATTTAAGGTATAATGAATAAGAGGGACAAGAATCTAAACAGACTCTTGTAGCAGCATCTGAAAATATTTATAGCTTTTGTATTGTTAAACTACAAGTAGGGCTTAGATATTTCAAAGGTTAAAAAGAGAAGTTTAATTTTTTTAGCACAGCATTTTGCAGTCTGCAGACAGGAGATGTATTTTACAAAACTTACTGATCTTAATCTGCAACTGAATCAAGTTCTCATCATTAAGCTTTAGGTGAGTGAGTTTCTGCAGTTAACAAAACTAGTAAGGAAGACTTTAATTTTGTTCTGGCAGATGTCCAAATACTGAAGAGATTTTTGGAGTGTGTTGTTAGAACTGTGCTGAATGGTCCAAAAACTTGTGGAGGTTAAATTCTTCATGAGGCCGCAGAGGGTGCCTAGCATCCTTTGTATGAAGCAGCAGCTTTCATAGTTTGTCTGAGTCTTCTCTCCTAGCTTCCATCACTTTGCAGTACATGTGCTAATGAAGGGAATTAATTTAAAAGCATTTTTTTCAGTGTAGCAACTTTTTATATTCATTTAAATATAAATTCCAAGTTTGGTACCAATCTTGTCAGTGCTCTAAATAAGTGCATCTTGTGCACACACAAATATTTTGGCACTTGCTGGCTTACTAATCAGTGAGTTGAAGCAGACTTTTGTCTCATTTAAATATGGATTGAAAATTGGATCAGTCTTTTTCTTATAACAATTTAACTGATTTAACATTACGCAGCAAGAGGTATGAGCTGTATTTTGTGAAAGGAGTGTTGTAGTTGGTGAGGGTCAAAGGACACTAATTGAACCGCTTCTGTAATAGTAGAGACATATTTGGACCAAAGATTTTTTTTCTTGAATTTCAGTTTCTCTTTCAAAAGATTGGAAAATACTGCTTGATAAAGCCCTGCTTTGCAATTGCACATTGCTGCCTAAGCAGTCAACAGTAAACCTGCTGCAAATTACAGATATTGTTTTCAGACCTCCTTGTTGTTACCCTTCCCAAGGTGCTGTTCTGTCATCTGGCTTGTTCATGCTCAACTTTCCGCCTTCCATTAGTAAACTTATTCCCGAACTGGGAAGCTGTTCATTTTCTGCCTCAGTCTCCAGAGTCGGTCAATGCCTTCATTTTATGGCAGTGTCTCTTCATATCACACTTGAACTGGATGAGAAACTAGCTTCTAAGTGATGATGTGTTTTTGAATTCTAATTAGTACTTTATAAATTCAAGGATGGCAGTGCTGCATGGAACAACCTCCGAAATTTGAAGTTAGCAAGAACTGGCAATTCCTGTCATTGTCTGTGCTCTGTTGAATGTTCTATAGGATTGGTGCTGGATTCCAGTTGCTTGATTTTTGTTTCTTCACTGATTTCCATCATATATCATTTAGAGCCTCTGAGTGTCCTAGTCTTCGGTATTTCAATTATATATGAAAATGAAAGCAAAGCGTTGTTTGTGCTTCTTAGCAGCTTGTTCTTATTTTCCTTTTTAGCTTTATCAACAAAGTTGCCTACGACATATTTAGGTTTACCAGCTCTTTCAACTAAAGCATTGAATCTTTCCATTTTGTTGTCTTGTTTTTATTTAGGGCTCAGGTTTCAGGTAAAATTTAAGTGTATTTATCTTTCAGAATGATATTGGAGGCTATTAGGTAGGGTCATTTTTTAGTTAAAAGCATAGCACTTATCTGTATGTTGCACATTTCACAACACTGTGATTGCTAACAAACTAATGTTAAAACAGGTAATAATGTCAAATTAAAAGTGCAACATCTTCAGCAAATGCCATAACTAATATATAGAGTGATAAGTGGTTAAAGGTGTTTTGCATATCATGGGATTTTTATATCTTTATTGTATGAGAAATAAGCAGATATTCAGTGTATTTCATTTAGCCTGTTTGATCTGCCCTATGCACATAATTTCTGCTATCGCTCGGGTAGTGATGGCTGCTTACTGCAAAAATGGTAGCAAAGCTAACATGGCTATAAGCATAATTTTTTAAGCTTTTGTAGAGTATGTATGTACTTATGTATTCTAAAAAAATAAAACCTGCACTACTTAATGTTTTTGCAAGTACTACAACCTTCTTCCCTCTCAAAACTTTTTGAAACCCAGCTAAAAATACCCAGAGGCTCCAAGGACACCTTGTCCATATACTGTTAGGGACTTTTCAGAGCACGCTGCTGCTGCGCTGCTTATCGCGGATTTAACTGACATGTTTTAAAAGCTGTTTTGTCCCAGTCTCTATAACCTCTATCTACCTGTTCTGCTTCAAAAGTCACTAATTTAAGAAAGAGAATGCTGGCTTTTGGATGCTTAAAAGTGCCATGGGATTACCACTGATAAATAACGATGATTTAATGGTGATTTCTCAGCTTTTGGGTTTGGACTTTGTCAGTATGGAATATGTGAAGTGATCCTGTTTGACTGTGATTTACAACACAAAGTTACTTTTTCCTTTTTCTTAGAATGGGTTTGGATTGCCTCCTCAGGGTAGTGCAAATCAGACATATCTTCTGCACCCTGTAGCTCTGTCCTCTGGTCTCCTCTCTTGATCACTCAGTGGGCACAAGCAGTTGCCCTGAGAAGGTTAATGGGTCTCCCCCAAAGCAGGAGAATCGTCATTTATTGCCATCTTCTGACTTGACAGTGGCATGGTTCTCCATGGCTTTCTTTAGCTGCCATAGCTTCATTAGATGCTGTGGGAGGATTCTGAACCTGGATAAGCAGAAGGATAATCTGGAAGCATTTTGGCTCTTCTCAGCCAAGTTCCCGCACCCAGCATAGTTTAACGAAGCACCAAGATTGAAGTCTCTCGTAAGAAGAGCCTTCAGCTCTGTCACTTTCATGTTTGAGTGTTTTGGTTTATTCATCTCAGTACCCTTGAGTTTAAGGCATGTCAGTGTATGTCTGTAGTAGCAGTTATGTGTTCGTTCCCATTTGAGGTTTCCCGAGTGTAGCAAAAATGTCCTATATATTTAATTTGCTGTTGTTATGGATGAGCATAAAAGAAGTGTATCAGTAATCTTAAAAAAAAAAAAAAAAAAATCATGTGCCTGAGTTTGATAGTCTTAAACAAGCAAAACCAAGCCCTGGTTCTGCAAACTCCTTTCAGTTCCAAGTACCCTTCTCACTCATGCCTCGTGAGTAGGAAGTAACAACTCTTCCGTAATTTATAATTTAATTTCTCTTTCGTAATTACAGAACAAACCTTGCCTGGAATATTTACTTTGCTTTTCTGCTTAGCTTTCCCATTCTCTTTTTTTTATGGTTTTGATTTTGTTCTTATTAACATTCTTTGCAGACACACTGTCACATCAGATTTGTTCTTTATGTAATATGGTTTACTACAGCATCCATTTTCTCTTCTGCTGTCAGCACAATCTGACATAAAGCCTTTTCATGTACAATTGCTCTTATATTTTTTTGGATCCCATTAATGAGGTTTTGTTCAATTATTATTTCAGTTGTTTTTAATATATAATACTGTAGTGTGACTGTAGAGCTATTTTGTCTACATTGGAAAACATGCCCTAGTTAAAAATTAACAAATGCACCCTTTAATATCCCTGTAAGGCAGACATTTAAATGTGTGCCTTCAGTGTGATAAATTTAAGTAGTTTGATAAATGAGACATCCACAAATGGTTTTTTTTTAGGCAGTTATTGTGGTGGCAGTTTGGAAGCATAGCACACTGAAGTGTATATGAGATAACAACTGTATTTTAAAATACAGTTATTGACATGCAAAAGACTATGCCAATCTGAAGTTACACTTTCAGCACTGAGTTCTTAAATATATTTTATACTTTCATAAACAGTTGATATTTGAACTGATGCCACTTCCCTCCACCCCACCCCAAACAGGCGTATAATTTTCCTATGTGATTTTAGAATAGGGATATAGGGATATCTTTGGATGTAACTAGAGTGGAGTGGGAGGAGTTACAGAAGAAAGCTTACTTTCTGCCATACTGTTCATAGTACAATAGCAAGTATTTTATTCATGAAAGCATGAAGTGGGACAAATATATCTAATAAGTATCAACATTATCTTCATTCTCAGCATCTCATTCACAAATTTTACTATATACTAAAGTCTCTTTCAGTGACATTTATCAACAGAATTTTCCACAGTAACTGTGAATATGTTTCAAATGAATAGAAAATTTGGTTTTCTTTGATTTCCAACGCCTGAACAGGTCTCTCAAATGCAGTAAGTTGTCAGGTTAGTCACTCAGTTTTGTGCCCTTGCTGTTTTCAGTTTTCCATTAGATCAGCATGCAGTATTGGCAGTTCTTTCAGTCCAAAGAGTGTTTATAAAGTAGACCAAATACAGTGTGACATATTGTTATCTGTATCTGCCTGTGTATGTGCGAGTATTGCAATGTGTCAGAGTTAATAGCAACAAAGCTTGCAGCAGCAGGGAGATGGGGGAATTAAGATTCTTCCTCAAACTTATTGTGTCCTATTAGTAGGACGCATACTAGCACTATCTTCAAGCGCGTGCTTGAATACTATGTTTTCTCTACATGAATGATATTTCATACACCACACAGAGTCAATGAACCGTCCCTTTTTGAAGTTTTTCAATTTACTGATGTTTACTGTCGGGGGATCTTTGGATCCAACTGTTTCCGAGAGGGCTAAGTGGGTAGCAAGCTGTATCTGGGCTGGCTAGTAAACTGCTGAAAGGAGCCATCCTACAATGGTCCGAGCATGTTGTTGTAAGAGTCCTCAAAAACTTCTGTGGCTGGGCTGAGGCTGTACCTCTAGTTGGCTGCTGTGCTGCCGCCTGGAGTTCCATCATCACTTTATTAAATGCCACAGCGCCTTTGAAGAATCAGGAGATGGTGTGGCTTTTGGCAGGGTGGTGCTACCATCAGTAATTGCCTGAGAAACTTCAAAACTATCTGCCAGCTAATAAATGAAAATGGTACCTGACTGCACCTCTTGTTAGAATATATACAAGGACTTGCAAAGAATAAAGGCGGCTTCCTTACCAATTAACTGTTCCTTGAAGTTTGCAGTCTGTGTGGACATCTGACTTCCACCTGTCTTTTCTTATTCTTCTTTATGCGCCAGTCGTGTGGTTGAGAGTTAACTGAATGAGTGGGAGTTACTCTGACCTACATACACAATCTTGAGGAGCAATAAGGGAGGTCTGAGAACAAACACTCTGTAGATATTACAAGGAAAAATTTCAAATCTTCTATACTGGTGCAAGAATGTGCCCACTTGAATGCAAACAGACAGCATATCTTTTAAGGCTCTAGTTACAGGTCATTATAACACAACCTGAATATTTGTTTAATATAAATGCATCTGAATTTACATGTACATTACAACTAGTGAACAATATTTACAGTGATCCTACTTAACCTTTTGCTTTTAATCTTGTGACTTTGTGTATTTTTAACATTCTTTAAACTTCACATGTAATTCAGTAACACACATTTATAGAAAGAGGAGATTGCTCATTAGATTTCAGCCATTTATTTCATTTATTTCATTGAAAGTGAAGGAATGAGTATAAATCTTAAAGGAAGAAATGTTCTCTGATTTCTGTGATATTATTGCATTGGAGAAAAAACTCACTTTATTGTATTTTTCTGACTTTTATTTTTTTTAAAGCTCTTTTTCTCACCTTTTTTTCTACTGTGTGGTGGCAGTGTACCACCATATCGCTGCTATTATGCCAATAAAGGTATACCAAGTGGGTGCAGTGTCTTAAAGAAGCAGAGTGCTTACCTACTTTCAACACAGCTTTTGCTAGACCCTGGGTTTATAATTTTTATTGATCTCTTGATAAGACGTAAGTAGCATACTTTTAAAATATTCATCTCTTAGGGTGTTTTGCTTCTGATACGATAGGTACATTCAGCAGTGATAGTCCATGAAACTAGCTCATGCCATTGGGTATTCAGACACCTTGCCTGGTTCTACTTAACTGAGACAACTGGTGTAACTACAAATGCTGTCACCAGATTGCCAACCGTTAATGTCTCTTTTACAAAGCATTTATGTTACCCATTGCTTTATTATGTATGGCTACCTAGAAGTATGAACACTACTGTTAAAATCAATAGGCCATACCGCTACAGGGTATGTCCCTCTTGATCTCTGAACTTCATCAGTCGGCATGAGTCCTACCTTCTAGAGCCTCAAGTCACCATGCTTCCTGCATCTTTTCTTCTACCTGTTGTTAATAGTTCTTCTTGAGCTTTCTACTAGTATAAAGGCCTTTTCATTACCCTTTACTTGATCTTTGCTGCTGCCTGTCAGTTAAAACCTTACTCTGTACAATTAATGATGCATCAGCACAGGATTTTAACTTACACACATCTCTTAAACCTTTAATGAATCTTTCTTCTCCTCCTAGCTTCACCCAACATAATTCCTAGTTACTTTTCTACTGATTCAATTCTAGTTAGATACTTTTATTTCTTTTCCTTTTTTGCTATACTCTGTCTCGGAGCTGATGACAATTTTATGCAAATTTAGGTTAACTTATAGTATGTTAATTCTTTGGCTAATTAGGGATGTAAATGGTTAAAAAAATGAAATTTCAAAATCTTAATTTAGACAAAAATTATCTACAGTGTTTAAACTGAAAGTCTTGCAGACAAAGAACTTCCAACATAAAGTATGATCACTTACTCAGAATATCAAAATATTGCATGGTGAGTTTGAATTTTTCCATAGGTATATTTGGTTTTTTTTCTGTGTAAAAATAAATAGGGGAAAAAAAAAACTACAGAGGCTTTCTGCATAGAACTGCAGAGGAATATGCCCTGAATAGCAGACTTACTTGATGTCATACAGGATTCTGCAAATCTCTGCCCTACAGGAGGCTGCAATTTTCAGTTGTCTTCCCTGCATGCCATCACATACAGCCTCCCCTGCTCCGTTTGTTAGCTGCTACATTTAACAAATTGGGGTTTTTTTTTCTCTCTTGTAGCACAGAAACCCAGGATCTTCAAACTTGTACTGAGAGTATAATCCAACAGCCACAGTAATGCTCCGGTTTCTCACTGTCCAAATCAATCTGCTAAATAAATGGCTATGCAATGGCCTCTTTCCTAGCAGTCGTCAGTGTAAAAGGATCATTCAAGTGCTCTTTTATCAATCTCTTTCATGTTCTTTCCCCCATTGAGTGCTAACAGCAGAAACGCTCTGAAGTAGAATAGATTTTCTCTAGTTAACAGTAGTGATTTTTTTAAAATAACATTTGAGTATTGAAAACATGTAGTCACAAGCTTCTGGGAATAACACCTTGCAGTCATTTCATTGAGTTGCTACAAATAATAGTATGTTTTATTCAGGGGTTGACTGATAGTACTGAATTCACCTGGTGAACTGATTGCATCAACTATTATTTGCTCTGACAATCCCCAAAACATCTTATGTTACTACCTCATATTTTGTAGTCCTCTGTATAGACAAGACATATATAAAGGAATCCATACAATCTGGATTCGTTATATGTACAGGATGCTAATGAGTGTGTAGCTGAAGTATTTGTAAATTTGAGAGCTAAATGTTCAAACCACTTGCCTTAGTCCTCTCCCTAAAAGCTGGATTTTCATTCACTGCACATTCTTAAGTGACTCCCAGCCTCCTAGATTCCCATATTATATCATAGTATGGTGTTAAACTAATTGCTCTGGATTAGAAAGGGATTAACTAATACCCTTAATATATAATTACATGGAATTACAGTTTTTGTCTGTTTGGGGTTTCAGCCTTTAACTTTTATTTAAAAGTATGGTTATGAACAAAACCAAATCCCTAACATGCACGTTAGCCGAAATGTCCAAACTTTGTCTGGTTTAGAGAAGTCTGACAAGTAGCTATTCTCACAAGGTTTCTGTCTGTAGATCAGGTTCTATCGTGGTTCCACATGTTTGTCTCAAACATCGTCCTTCAATTAGTTCCACAGAAATGTTGTAGAGTATGAGTTATGTCTGAGTGAAAACAAATGTTTTCTTAGAATAATTACAAGTGGAATTTCCTTTGTTTATGGACATGTGCATAGCTGAAATCTCAGCTCAAGGGAATCAGGGAGATCAGTCTTCATTACCCATCCGTGGTGATACAAGAGTACGGTGGTTTTCTGTTAAAGGAAATATGACATGTCTTCTATAAGTGATCATGAATAGGATCATAGAGATTGCTGTGTTAACACATTTAGTATTCTGACACAAACTTCATAACTAAAAAAAGAAATTACCTTCGTAGTTTCACTGTTCAACCTTTGTTATCTCTTTCTGTTACTCTTTGATGGAATGGGAATATAAGGAGAAAGTGTGATGTTATTGGAGAGTGTGAAGGGGCTGTGAGGACTTGAGAGAGATCTTTTTTTCAAAAATGTATTTGTAATCACTATATATATTTCTTTTAAAAATATGTGTCTGTATATATATGTAGTGCTGATTGATTTGGATGCCGTTACACTCCTTTTAAGTCTATTGGAATCTATTTATGTAGTACATAGTGCATTAAAATACCACATCTAACCGCACAGTAAGATTATTTTTGTTGTATTGAAAAATGCAGGGTGTGCCTTTCTTCTGCTTTGATGCAGAAATACCACTTTGGATCTAACTCAGTCTATCCATGGGTACGGAAGAATTCGAGTAGCTTAGCGCTGGACATCTTTCCCTGTTTATGGCTCCTGTTTAAGACCATAACTTTTTGATTTAGAGTCCAGCTAAGACCTTTAAACAATCTGGATGAGAAGGACTGTCTCAGCAGCTCTACTATATTTTATTTTGAATTTTCTTCCCCCTCCATCCCCTTCTTCCCTCTCATAACAGCATATAATCTCCAAGCAATTTATATGATAGTTTATCATAGGAAAGTCTTATGCTGCTGCTGTAGGATGAGCTTTTCCCCAACTAATTTCCTATTTTCCTGCTGTAAAACTGTCGGAACACTTTGCTGAATGGTATTTGGATATTCAATTAAAAACTTCCGTACTAGGAATTTAGAAAATTGCTTCTTAGTAAAAAGCGGATTAACCTTAAGTATGTTTATTGTTGTCAGTTCGATAGTGTGATGGTGCTCTGTTTCTAGTTATGTTTGCCTTTCCTTTCTGCATCATCGGTGAACGACACTAACATCTCATTAAAGGAAATTTAACTTTTCTATTCCCTGCCGATTCCTCCAGTAGTTTTAAAGTTGAAATACAAACCAAAATAAAGTACCATTGGCCTTTATGATTTCTCTATCAAGTGTACAGACCATTATATTTCAAATATGAGGTACCCATGGCTTTTGATATTGCATTAGAAATAGTAAGTGATCATTATATTTGCTTTGCAACAGACCAGTTATGACTCATTCACTTCCTACGACTCTTTTCCCTAAATAAGTATTAAAAAACATGTTTTTTTTTTAAGATCACCTTGGAATCATGCTGAATTTTTCTCATAATGCCAATGTGAAAAAGAGGAAAAAAGTTATATAATGAGATATTTGCCTTATAGATCAGAAAGAAAAAATACAAATTGAAAGAGCATAGGTTCCTCCTTCCCTCCTTTCCCTCACTTTCAAGAGAATCTAAGATCCTTATTCTCTTACCAGAAACCAAGGATCCAGCTCTGTCCTTTGAGACACCCTACTACCCTCCCCAACTCCAGTTGCCTGACACCGATGTTTTGGAGAGTGGATTAGAATGTGCTATATTATGCATATTCCAGCAACATAATTCTTTCTGAGAATTTAGGGTTAATTAGGTTCTGAAAATTTATGCTTTTTTCTTTTTTTTTTTGTTAATTAAAGGGTTAGACACTCTAAATATTTTTTCTGGTTTTTTTTAAGCTGTTTTATGCATGCTTATTTAGAATTAAATTTGTTTTGCAGTACTAGGAACTAGATATAACTGAATGCAAAAAGAGAGTTATACTGAGAGGCTTTAAATTCAAGACTTTTCCTGCATATTGCTAGAGAAAGGGTAACTCACACAGTGAGGAGAGCCCTTGGTACTCCTGCTGATATCGATAGAGGTTGAGGTAATTAATTTCTTACGAGGCACTTCACATCTCTCAGCATTAGATCCATATGAAGCTGTCCATGATGGCTTGAAGAGGAAAAAAATGACAATCTCATATTGCAGCTGTTGAGGAGGAAAAAAATGTCTATAATAAGAAACAGTTCCACATGAAAGATACCTTATTTGCTCAATTGCATATGATTTTCCATGCCCTTGTTGGGTTTTTTACTTGCCTTCCCCCGCCTTTTAAATACACTTGTTTTTCACAGAAATAGGTTCTCTTGAGTGAGGCATCTTTAAAAAAAAAACCAATGCACTGGGTTTGGTTTATCAGAGTAGGGAATCTGTCTTACCAAGTAAATATAGTGACTTTCAACTCAAAATACTTGTCAGTTATTCATTCTTTGTGTTTCCTGTATTAACAAAGAAAGGTAATAAAAATACTTGTAAATGAATTTCATTTTGCAGGCTTTTGATGTGCAGTAAAAATATGCTTTGAAATGCTGTCTGAAAAGGCCTGGGAGCTTTTGCCTTTTCAAAGGCATTTTTGTTCTTTAAAATGTCAGAAATGTCAAGTTCTGTCTTGTTAGAGGATTCCTTGAATAACTTCTAAAACGTTCATTTAAGAGATTTCTCAGGCAGCAGGTAATAAGGTGTCACTGCTGTGAATCCTTAAAGATTTTGGAAAAAAAACCCAAACATGCATATATTTGTTCATTCATCTAAATAGTCCCATTGTTTCAGTGAGATTATTTGCACTCAGAGGGTTATTCCAGTCCACCTCCAGGTTGGGGAGCAAAGAGGTCTTTTAAGAAGTTTGTTTAAAAGCAAGAGACATACTTGAAAACTAGTATTGTAAACAAGTGGCTTCTGTTTGCGTTTGAATCTGACACAAACTTGTCTATTGAGGTCTATAGCTTTGGAGAAGATCATAGTTTTAGTTTATTTAACTCTGCATGTGACCTTCAATAAGGGATCTTGTTTTCTACTTGGAAGTTGTACACTGAGAAGCAAGCTGAAAATTTGAAGGTTAAAATATTGTTTCCATTAATTCTGCATGTAAGGGACAAATATTCCTCGGGCCTAGTGGTATGCAGATTGGTACAAGGAAGTAAAAGAGGTTCTTAACAGCATTTAAATTTCTTTGATTTTGCCTATAGGTTACAAGAGTTTTGTTCCTACTGTGCTGGGAACTGTAGGATTGGGATGAACAGTAATGGGACTTGAAGGATTTATCAGCCTAAAATGAGACAAGAAGGCAGAAAGAAAAAACTTACTCGAGCGGTCTCTTTATATTAGATTGAACTAGGAAGTCAGGTGCGTTTGGGTACAAAGGGCTGTTTGATGAGAAGACAGCTGAGGCTTGGTTTTCATGTTCTGGTAATAGCGTACTTACGGTGCTCCAAGAAAACCAGGGTCTCCAGGGGAGCTGATGCCGGAGGAGCGCCTGCTGCTGTGCAGCGCAGGTTCTGCAGCTGGCCCAGGCAGTGCAGGAGCAAGGGGCAGGCAGGAGGCTCGCACAGCAGCCTGGTGGCAAGCCGATCGACTAGAGTAAGGCTTGCTGGCGGGACAAGGGTTTAGGTTATATGGGCCTAGTTACGTGTCCCTCAGGAGGAGGTGTCAGAGAGAGAGGGAAGCTATCCGTACGGAAATAGCTGCCCTGAGGCCTCATTTTGTCAAGAACTGTTGTGAAAAAGACAGAGGTTATTCAAACACTGCTGCTTTGGACCTTCCATGCTGTATCACGTTGTTCCCACCATCAGGATGTTTCTGGGGCCCCGTTATCGTTCATGTGGTGTAGCTGCCCCAGACGTAGCTCTTCTCACAGGTGTTTCATAGCCCAGGACTCATCTCGATTTCTTTACTCTTCATGTGACCTTCAAGGTGACAAGTCCCTTGCCTTCTCCAGCAAAGAATTTAAGCAGTGAAATTAGTTTTATTTACTTATTGATGGCTGAAGCACTGTGTTAACTAATTTGGCAGAAGCAAACCCACTGTAATCAAGTTGACAGACCTCTTGGCCCTTCTCTATTAGTTCATATGTTTTAATATAAATGAAGACTACAACAGGATTGAACTGGATCTTCCTGTATAAAGGCTTAATTTGGGGTTTCTTTTTGAGACAGAAAAAGACATCTTATTTTTGTCTTTGCACAGCAAATCCATGCATGGAATTTTCCCGAGTAGTGGCAAATTGTTTCAACGCACACAAAAATTGCAAAACTGCTTTTTGCACAACATTTTTTTTCATCACTGTTTTGTCTAGAATTCAAAATGACTTTATAAATCAAAAGAGGAAAACTTTATAAGCACCATGTATGAAAAAGTGTTAAATGGTAAATGCTAAATGCTAATTGTAACAGACATAAAATCTCTGGCACATCTGTAGGGACTGTGACTTTGTCTTATTTAGGTTGGGTGAGGATTTGGTTTGTTTTATTGAGGTACAATGTACAGGACCCTATAATTATTGAGTATAGGATTATTGTCAGTAAACACAGAGCCTGAAGCGATCAGTCATTCAATTAGAGCTCTGACGTTTATTAACTTACCACGGTATTGATTGGCGTTTACCTTTTAGCTTGACATTCTTTTGAATATTTCCATAGAGAACTGATTTCAATAAATGTGCTAGCCTCTTTAAAAATAAAATTGTCCTTGAATACATTGAACTAAATCAAGAGATGTTTATCACAGAGTCATGGTATAGCTGCTGGAGGTAAGCAACAAAAATGATGCTAGTGGCTTAGATTATTTATTTTTTCTATTCAGTCCTCCCAAGATTGTACAAGTGTTTGGGAACAGACGCATATCTGGAAACAAAACCTGTGCTCTGTTTCTGGCCATAGGCCTTTAATTGTGGAAATCTATTTTCAGGAGAGCCTTTGAGTACAATATGGATTAAGTTTATAAAGTTGGTTTTAATCATGTATGTCATTTTGAACATTCCTGTGAAATATCATTGCTTTTGTTTAACTTCCGTTATTGTAAACCAATATGTAAGCCCAGGAATGCAAGATGAACTTGCGTCTGAGTATCCTCAAACATCAGGAATGCTCTGAATCTCAAGCCTGTTTTGTGTGTTTACAAATAATACTTTATAGCGGTGCTTAAGGAAAGAAGGCCAGGATGCCTGTCAAGATAAATTGCTTACAGCTTTGTAGTTTCTGTAGTCAATGGCGCACACAGACATGTATGATATAACTAGGCTTATATTGATGTAGTCTGTTTATAACCTTGTACTGCCCAATAGCTGCATATATTTATTCCTTTAGAGACAACTTGGATGAGGAGGACAGCTCTTAAAAATTCAGAGTGAGGCTCAAGCTCCAGGTTTTGTATTCACTACCCTGACATCACTTTTTCTTCTGTAGGGGACCCAGATTATGCCCACTTCTCCTGTTTGTAGTCTAGATCCTAGTTCAGCGGCTGTATCTTAAGGCCCTGCGTATTGGCATGGATAGAATCTCCTGACAGTGTTGTTGCCATACAAATGCTTGAAGGAATCCTTTAGGACTAAAGTAAAATAGTTTTTACGTTTATAGCTAAGTCTCCAGCTGTTCTGGAATACAGAATTCAGAAGACATCTGATCTCACCAGGGATGTGATAAATTAATATTGCTCCCTTGTACTCCACAACATTGAAAAGCCAAAGTCTACAGATGTGTTTTTGAACATGTATGGCTACTTTTGAAAAACAGTGACTTTATATTTGAAATCTTGATACCTGTTTCAGGTGGATATGTCCAAAATATCCAGGGTGCTTCATGAAGGCCTATTACAATTTACTTTTAAAAGTTTGTGGGTTTTTTTAATATAAAATCAGTATCTGGGGGGACTATTCACAAGAGAAAATTTAAACCTACCAAGCTAGGTCTCTCTCAGCACCCTCTATAGTGAGTAGAGGCTCAGGACCTTCAGAGGTGATGCAAGAGTGATTACTTTCTCTGATGGCTACAAGGGGACCTCAAGGAGTGTGATCTTGCAACATTTAGGTAAATCCTTGCAAATATTTTATCAGCAGTACATGCCCAAATAAACTGGCTCCATTTCACTTGTCTAGATCTTGTTTATTTTAGTCCCGCTAATGAGACTGCGTCAGTTCTATGTTGTAACTGAATTCTTGATTATGGCTAAAGGGGAGGGTGTTCTTTAATTCACATAATCAATACTAATAGTATTTACTGTTGTAATACCTATGGCTGATTGTATCCTTTTAGATATCCTTTTTTAATATAATTTCTTATAAATTTAGCCTGTATCTATTAGCCTCGGTACTTGAAGAGATTAGGTAATCACTTAAGTAGTTCTGCTGAAATCAGTTTTCAGATGGGAGACACGGTGCAACTATTAGGTAAATATTTGTAGCACTTCAGAAGTATAAACAAAGTGAGGTTAAAAACCTTACCAGAATAACTATATTCCTTTGTTTAAGCTATCTCTTCAACTCAATGAAGTATGAAGGTTGTAGAACCATTGGTGTCTTTGTTAATACTGTTAACTGTTGGCATGTACCCACAAAAGACTCCACTGGAGATATGTTCTTGAGTCCTTCAAGGTTGTGTAGCTAATGCAAACATATTAGTTTGCATCTGTGTACCTTGGAGTACAGAAGGATCTGTAATGCCCATGAAGGTCATGATCCCCTGCTGATATAAATGAATTCCATTAAAAACAGTGGAGATAGTGATTTGTTTCAACTGAGAATCTGCCCTTAGATATGCTCTGTTTTAAATGAAAATCTGGAAGGAAAGATTTTCTGCACATGTGGTTTTTGAGTCATTCATCTAATGTTGTCTGCCAGTGTGTGAAATAGATAGGCTGTATTATTGGCAATACTCAGCATTTATCTTCAGGCTATGCAGTGTTAATTAAAAATACTTGTTTTCACTTAGTGGAGTATTAATAACAGTGTGACTTAGTGCTTGTAAAATGTTTCATATATTAAAAATGCATTAAAATAGGAGCTGAATATTGCTTGTAATAGCTTCACAAGGGAGCCATATAGAGCCATTATTACATATATTTTACAGAAAAAGACTGTTGCTGAGTGCAGGAAAACTCAGAGAAAGGAGGAAGCTCAACTGCGTGATTTTTGAAATCCAGCGCCTAAAATAATGTGCATAATTTTACTAGCCCTTTCCTTAATTCAGTCACCCTGTACAAGAATGAACTGTTTCAGGATAGACTTGTTTGTTTTTAAGTACAGCAGCCATGAGAAGAATGTTAATTGACAAGCAGATGCAGAGTGTTGCAAATACGGACGTTAGCTCTATTGCTGGAGAGTGGAACGTATTGTGGAGATGTTCAGGTCATGTTTAGTTTCACAACGCCATTGTTTTAATACACACTTAAAATATTAAATCTGGTAATTTTCCATCTATTAAAACGCGTAATAATCTAGCGTAGATCTTGAACTGTTACTGTCACATACATATTTGAGATGGGTTCTGTACAGGAATATAACCTTAAAGGAATATTTCGGCATTCGAAGGTACTTGGGAGCAATGGACAATACCTTGCAGAAGCTGGACAACACAGTGCGATGCCACTGATATTTAAGACTACTCCCACAGTAGCCATTGAAGTCAGGTGTCCCCCGACTTTAACAGGCTGTACAAAATTTTGAAATACTTAAAGATTTATAAGAAGGATTTATGCAAAGAGCCATGTGGTTTTTTGAGTTTTAAATTTCTTTAAGGAGGAATGAGATTCTGCAGTTATGAGGTTCCCCACATTCTGGTCCTGTCCACATTCTACAGTCTGAAGCTGCATTTTACAGTTATTTAGTTCCTGTGGAGAACATGAAGTGAAAAATAACTTGAATTATAGTTAAGTTTGCTTCCTAGCCATCGACTGTTGACGTGTATGTTAGGAATTTGAAAATGAAGTATTTTTCCCTTGTTCACTGTACAATATTTTTATGCCCCTCGCTTAGTGAGGTTATTTCATATTACCTGTCTCAAAGATTTAGGTCTGCTTAGAGCTAGTTGCATCATTAGTTGCCACCTTTGAAGTTGCAGCTTACTAGAGAACTTTAAAAAAATCCCAATATTTTACATTGATTCTGTCTTCTTAGAAAAATAGGCTCTACATATAAAGCTTTTAAAGGCTGTGCCAATGTGGAGCTGCGTCTTTGTCACCTGAAAATGCATAGGCATAAGCTGAGTTGTATCCACAGTGCTTTTACTGCTCCTGTTTACCTAGCAGTTTAGAAGGGATCAATTTTGTTGTCAAGGCTGACAATAGCTTGCAAAAGTAGAAGAGTCATTATTTACTTCGGTTCCTATGCAAGCATTGCTATGAGAAATGGTCACATTACTGTGAAATACAAAGTTAGTGTCTACCTTTAAGGATTCCTTGAAGGTTTCAAGGTGAAGTTCAGATCTCTCTCCAAGACCTGTGTTTGATCATCTGTTCCCTGCGAAGACTGTAAGGAATTTCAGAAGCAGAAAGCAGTAGGAAAATTTCTAAGTCACCCTGAATATAAAAGCCCCATTTTTTTAAATTGCTCCTTTCAGTTGATAGAGAATGTACTAATAATTTCAAGGCATTTAGAGCTTTACATATTCACTTTTACATAAAAAGTTTTCCTGATCATCTCTAGTCTTTGCTTTAATATTAAGCATATTGCTCTGTTCCCAGATTATTATTTTTTTTAAGCAAGGAAATAACTGTGACTAAAGCATGATATATTGTATATAACAAGGTTATATACCTAGGCACCTACCAAGACATTAGTACTTTCATTTTCACTAGTATTTATTTTAGTATGATTTACAAAATGAGACAGTCATGTTTATAATATAGACTTCCTAGTGTAATATAACTGAAGGTCAAATATTATGATCAGTATACATAGCTATTTCTTTATCATTTGTAAGAATCTGGTACTTCCCTGGAAATGTGATGTGTACTTGCTTAAGACTTTGTGTAAAGACACCTTCACTCCTTGTGGTTTCTTTCCTTTGGACCCGGGCAGTCCAAGGTAGTGAGTAATGAATGATTGCTTTAGAGAAACAAAGTTCATCAGATATTTTGGATTTTCATATAGTTTCTGTACTAACATGAAAAAAAGATTATTCTAAAAAGCTAGTAGACACACAACTATTACGGTAATATTGTATAGAAAAAATGCTGGGCAGTACAATAAAAGCATTAACTACACTTTTCATAAGCTACTAATGATATAAGCACTTTGCTTACAGATGGAAATAAAAAATTAAGATTGTTTGGAAGGTATACAACTGATTCTCTTAAGATCTCAAATATCTCAAGAGCTCAACCTTCTACTGATGCTGAGAATGAATGTGCTGTTAAATGAAGAGATCGCCCATTTTCATTGACAATGTTTGCATTGCAACATCTTGGATATTTTGAAACTCACCTGTTCTGTTTTACAGGAGTGAAATAATGAAGGTTGCAGATTAAAGCACTACCAAACTGCCTTGTGGGCATCTGAATTTTTAAATTGTTTGTAGAGAGATAACTTGTTTTTTCATATGAATACAGTGATAAAGGATTAGCATCAATAATAATAATTATATTAATGTTGTTCCATAAGTAACCCTGGACTATAAAAAAAGAGTATTGCAGCGATTCAGAAAATAAAAAGGGTTTAATGTCATTCCTATATACTGCTAGTAAAGCATGTTTTGAATCAGTGGATTATGCTTAATGCCACAAATTGGCATTCTGTGAATATTATGGTACTGGCTCCTGAAACATATTAAAATTTTAAAAATCCTTAAGCATGTATGATTTACCAAATGCTCTGATGAACCGAGGACATAAAAAACGAGAGATCACAAACAACGATTGTTGTGTTTTCTATCACATTTATTACAGACTGACAAGAAAGAAAGAAGCAATGCCTTGAATGTTGCAATAGATAGTATGTGCAAGAAGACAAGAGACCTCCGCAGACAGGTAAGCAACCTGGGGAACTGAAAAGGCAGATAAGGAGACTTGAAAGATGCTTTCCTAAATTGCTGTTTTCAGTTTCTGTAGCACTGGATTTTGAAAATAAAGATTTCTTCTAGATTAAAAAAGTACTGAAGATAGTTACAGTATTCCACAGAATGAATAGATATTTATACAAATTTTCAAAACTCTGTGAAAAGCCCTACCAGATGATACTGGCTGAATAATATGCGTATGTGCATAGGCAAAACTCTGCATGTGTACATGCCTAAATATGTATTTGCTATAGAAAAATATCAGTAATGTACCTTGGACATCAAGATTAATTTTATTTTAAATAAGCTTGAATTATTACTGGTTGTTGGAACAGATACCTAAGGGACCACTGGGCCACTGTGTCGAGTTCTTTACAGTTGTGTGAACTCTTACAACACAAAAGGATCCTTGGAATACCTGGTCCACAGTCCACCCACCCATTTTGCATCCCGGTATCCTAAAACTAATGCGTGGACCAAAATCTACTTCAGTGTACTGCAGAAGGTGAGCAGTAGACATCAGCTGTGTTTAAATCCTTTCTCTGCAAGGAATATCTTTGAGAAAAATTTTGTTGGAAGTATAGATTGTGCCAGTTTAGAAAAGAGAGAGCTAGAGAGCCAGTAGTTCTTTCAGCCAGGCTGCTCCAACCAGCTATATGAAAATTTATGGCTACACAGAACATGAGCACACGCTGCTTTCCTCCTGTCTCTAGCTGCGGCAATTTATCAGCTCTCTGGTGGAAGAATATAGAATATCCCTCCCAACTTTGTGTGCAGTCTTACAAGCCAGCCTATGCTTCAGGATGATGAATAAATTCCGTCCTGTCTCCCATAATCAGCCAGGGGAAGCCTTGAAAGATGAGATGAGTATAATATAAATATAGTGTTTACAACTAACTAGGTATCCAATTTCTGCTCACATTCCATCAAAAATATATTCAGCTCAGGCACCCGGTGACTTGCATCAGAAGCTCAGCGTGCCTAGGCAATCTCCCGTTCTGTCCTCCAGTCTCTTCCATGAGTTAACTAAACTCTAGCTTATAACAGTTTACTGATTCTGTTACAGTGTTTAAAATCTGTTAACCAATTCAATTGGTTTCTATAAGCCTTTGTAAAATGTTCAGGCTGAATATAATCTTGCCCGATTGATAGTCAATCTAGAACCAGTAGTTTTCTATATCCAGAGTAGCTCTACGGCTTCTTCACATTTTCCACTGGAGAGTATTTATGAGAAATATTTCATCTACTTCCTCCAATTCTGTGTTCATACATGTGATTTGCATAAGAACTGTTTTAGAAGAGTGCTTACTGCACGTCTAATTCCTGATCTGGCAAACATGAAACTGTGAGTTCTGTGCCTGCAGATATGGCAGTATAGTCTTATTAGCTTTCACTTAGGAATGCTCATTATTCTGTCCCCCAGCACTTTTACTAGAAACATGAATAATGTTGTTCGGTTTACTCTTACAGCTTTTATAAAACCTAAAATTTTTTTGAATGATGTTGTGTACCATAGCTGGTATTATATTAGGCACTCATAGTGGATTTGGGGCTATAGTGTGCACAATGTACCCTGCTTTCAGTCAATGCCTGGGATTTCTTCTGCAAGATTGGGGTTGAAGATGAAACCTTATGAGGTTGTATTTTTTGAATCACTTCAGTGTAGTGCACAATAAACAAAACTATCATATATATGCTGGCCCAGTCACTACCTGATTGTGGGTTATGCCATGGTTCCTATGGAACATCTTTGTAGACCACCAGAACTGAAGTGAAGGAAGGGTTGTATCTGGCAAGACTTGAAGGCAAAACTAGCTATCTCAAGAACAGCATATTCTGGAAGTTGTAAAAATCTCTGCCTTTTCCAATGAAAGGATTTGTATTCACTTCAGGAATACAGTGCTGTGGGGCCAGTACTTGTGGGGATTTTAAACTATTCTGGTTTGGTTTTATTTTACTTGTATTGGGCCAGAGATGTGCATGTCATGTCTGTCTGTGCAGTTTTACCTAGATCGCTGCTTCCCTGCCGAGTAGAGCTGTACAAATATTTAGGAAGAAACAGACTTACCAAGTTGTGGAAAAAATTATTTTCATTATTAGGATGAAGAGAAAGAGATATTGCTCCAGATATTCCATCTTTCTTTTGTCTTTTTCCTTTCTTTGTCCTACGTTGTAGTTCTTCATTCTTTAATAGGCTATGCAAGCCACCTTTTGAAAATCTCAGCTTGATGTATTCCTTTGCATAGCTGAAACAGGAACGTAATTTCAAACTTGTTCATATGCAGCAAAGACAGCATCTTTTTAAGAAGATGCGTTTCACTGTTTAATTGCAGGATAGAGGGTTTCTCAGAACAAAATAATAATGACAATTTATATATGAAAGGTTAATTAAATGAAGCAAATCAGTTGAAAGCTACGGCAAAGCATTATATGATGAGAGATAAAATTAGGCTGCTGGTTTGAAAATTGGATGCCTCAAGCTCACCATGGATGTGACTAAGGTCATTGCAGTCACGGGTCCTCAAATAATGCATAAAAGCTGTAAAAGTCCTACAATCTGGGCTACACAGAACCCAAAAATATTTGTCTTGGAGATAATGAATCATCGGCCATGGATTTGGTTCCACAGCTTTTTATTGCTGATTTTTGGAAATTGAAATCTTAATGTTTAAACTGTGATTTTTCAAGGTCACATTCATGTACTTAATTATAAGCAGCCGAGTGTGTCTGTTTTCTTCAGTTGGACTTCTGCAACGCAGAAATTTTAACAGTAACTTGGCAGGACTGGAGGTTCAATGTATCTTGTTCCTGGTACTGAACCTTTTTATTATCTTTTTTCTTTTTATTTTTTAATATTACAGCCTGAATAAAGCTGGAAATGTGAACATGACAGTAAAAATCCAATTTTGTATTGGAATCCCATAGTCTTTGTCTTTGTATATTACTTTTGAGAACATACAATGTATCCAGATACTGTAGCTAATTACATTACGATATACTAAGTTAGAAGACAAAAAAAAAACCATTCCAAATGTAAACTTACCTGTATCTTTTTGGAAGATTTGTCTGTCCCATGTTCCTCATGAGCCATTCAGAGCTGGCTTTAGATGGTGAGGTGGAATTCATATCCAGACCTTGTCTTGATAATCAACAGATTACTATTGCTTCTGCTGTGCATGTTCACTGCCCTACCTACAAGGACAGTGCATCAAAAAGATTGTGGGTCTTTGCATTTTTCTAGCTGGAGTCTTTATGTCTACTGAGTTTTCACATAGATACATTGGAGCAAAATGCTAAGGGAAAACACATCCTGTGGCAACAAATCTGTCAGCATGTAAGAGCTTAAAAGTCTCTTGTGTTCTCTTCTGCTCCAATCAATATTTTTTATATATATTGTAAAAATAATTTTTTGCAGTAGGAATTTGGTAGAACTCGATAATTTAGGTGCATTGCATGTATTGTTACAATTGGTATATTTCTTGTAGTGGTCTGTGATTAAAATGAACAATTACCATATGTAGGTTTATAACATGGAAAAGAACCTCTTAAGTAAAGTCCAAGTGATCAGTTATAAGCTTACATGAAAACTAATTAAAGAGAGGTAATTTGTAGCAGAATGTTACACTTCAATAATTTAAGTAAGAAGTTCAAGAACAATTAATTTAAATAGGGAAAATTGAACTTCAGGCTCATTTATACTTCTTGCTCTATTAATCTGTCATCACATGGCATAATCAGTAATCTCACTGATATAATTTCCATGAAGGCTACCATTTTGTTAATCAAACTGTATCATTGGGTTTTCCAACAAGGTAGAAAATATTTGGGTAATTCTGCAATTATGAAAACATGTGATGTAGAGTATTTTGTGAGCACAAACATAATTGAATTAATATTTTCTTTGTAAAATGAAATAGCCTTCTCCCTTGGCATCTGAACTTCAAGAGAGAATACCCAGGAGATATTAGGTTTAATCTAACAGTAATTTTTCACATGTGGAATCATTTAAGTAGTCTATTCTGTTCAAAAAAAGAACATGAATCTGGCCAAACATCGTTTGCCTCTCTTGATTTCAACAGGCTGAGCACACGTTTTAAGCATTCTATGTATCTGTACTCATACATACAAACATGCGTATTTAGGTACTGGTATATTAAAATTGTCCCTAAAACTAGATAGAATTGTCTGTTATTAAATTGCAGCTACAGTAGGTTTCAGACACATAATCTTGCAAAGAATGCAGGAATACAGTTTGTACATGTTTATGTTATAAAATACTAATGGACAATAATTACAGATTACTTTAATAAATAGTTAAATTTGCAGATACTAATGTAATGCTTTCTTTTGCAGCTCCGTAAAGCCATTATAGATCACATCTCAGACTCCTTCTTAGATACCACTGTTCCACTTCTAGTTCTCATTGAAGCTGCTAAAAATGGAAGAGATAAAGAAATAAAGGAATATGCTGCTATATTTCGAGAACATACCAGCAGGCTTGTGGAGGTATGTTTGATGGAGTTGCGCTTTTTTTTAATACATGGTATAAGTGACTTGCCACTGCACATTTCCTTTGCTGGCAGATATCATAAAATAATTAAGCCTGGCGTTTCAGGAAAAAATACATAAATGGCCTAGGGTAATAATAAACATACTCCATTTTTTATATAATCGTATGCAGTGAGATAGTGGGTTTTGTGGCATCAGCATTTATATAGTATCTCATTGCATAGAAATTAGGTAGTGGGGAATTCTATTCTGAGAAATTAGTGAAAGCCTTTCCACAAAGGTATTCAGTGGGAACTCGATCAAATGTGTGATTCTAAGGAGTATTAGCTCGGAGTGTTCAGAATACTACTACCCAAACTACGTGAGACTCCGTATTAGTGTTAGTTGTTTGCCAGCTCTCTCACTTTGAAAGTTTATAGCCTGTGTAATGATATGCTGAAGAGGCAGTGGTGCTCTGACACAGTTCAGAGCCATGAACCCTTTAGCAGACTGAAAGCATCTTGGCGTATATGCTGAATAAATTCACACACATACACTGCATACTCAGTATTCATTTCTAAAGGATATACTTCTTTATTATTTATAAATGGTACTTCTTCATCACTTTGTTACTTAAAAATTTGCGAATAGAATTGGGGGGAGTTTGTTGGACAATCAGTCCTGCAAATGTGACTAAACATTCACTGACATAAACTCATTCAAACTGGAGCTTGAAACACTGCTGGAATACTGAAGTAATGGATTTTGCAGGAATATTATCTCAAGTGCCTGTAACGAATGCATTGCGAATTTTTGTAGGTTTTTTTAAGCTTTTAGTGCTTTTGTGTGCAGTAATGCAAAAATGGGAAAAATCAATTAGTTCACTCTGTGGCCGAAAATTTACTTAGGAAAACTGTTTGGCTCAGAATGAATTCATTAATCTTGGGTGATCTACAGATAATGAAAGACAAATAGGTAAACAGCTAAAGTAAAAGTAGGGTATTGCATTTATGTTTCTCTTTGTGGTCATGTAGTTACAGAATAAAACTAGTTATTCTCTGATTTACAAGAGTCTCTTATTTTGACCATGCTGCAAAATCAAATGAAAGCTAAAAACACAAAGCCAAAGTTTTAAAAGTTTTTCAGGTTTTTAATACTAAAGCTAAGCGAGCCTGAAGTGGCTTGATTTTTAGAAAGGACAGGTGATCTCTGAAGATCAGATAACTTTGCTGAATTTGGAATTGAGTCCAGGTCAGTTGAAATACCCAAATTATTATCCAGTTTAGAAGGTATGAACCTAAAAATCCAATACTCATTTTCTTTCATGGGTTTTTTTCCCAAATGCAAGGAATAGCTGGCCATTGGGGAAGGTTTGTGGTTAAAGGGGCTGATGGCTGCACGGATACTCTGCCTAAAAAATTAACACGTTCACGTAGCAGCTGCCTGTGAACATAAGACTGCCCAGAAGATAGCTGTCCTCAGTGACAGAGGAAAAACTATTACAAAGATTTGCAATTCCAGCACAGTTACTACCTAGAAAGGGGGCAAAAAAAAAGGTCAAGTGTCCTTTTTCAGCATAGACATTATTAGTCCATTTTGCATTGTCCCTTTTGCAGAGTGGTATCCAGACTAGACAGTGATGCCACAAAAACTTAGAGATTGCCTTCGTGCACCTCACCAAATGATTAACTTCAGAACCCTCTGTTTTTACCTGAACTTGTTACTTAACTTCTGTTAAGCAGAGCAGTCTAAGAGGGAAAGTATGTGTATAGTCTGTGAATGTAAATACTAGCAGAGACTCATTTATCCAGATTATTCTGAGGATATCAGACATATTTATTTTACAAGCAAATTAGTAAATCATAAATCATGTGAGGGGATAAAAGCAAGAGTTCCATGACTTGTATAAAAGGGGTTCTATTACATGGTAGACTGATCTTACTGTATGTGAAATATACTCTGTGTGTGTTTACATATTTATATTTATGCTGTGACTTAATATACTGCCTACAGTGAAGAAAACATACTTTTAAAAATGTTTTAAGTAACGGCCTTTCAGAGAGACTGTACACAGTGTCTGCTGTTGAATTAGTTGTTCCAAATTGTCACTTTACTGGTGCTTGTATCATTTGCTGCTATTGAAAATTAATGTAAAATAAAATTGAAGTGATCTTCTAGATATCTACTAGAACTAAAGTATCTTATTTTAAAGTTGCTTATATTGGTTTAATGCACTTACCGGTATCTCTGAGAGCTTGATTGATGGCTTTTTGAGAAGCTGTACTGCTAAACTCTCCAGCAAATTAATTAGATAGTTGTATTGCATCCCTTAACTGCTAGCCTATCAGATGTAAACCAAAACAAAAATGAAAAAATATTAACAGCTAAGCAAGTGGCCACAAAGGGGCTTTTTACATATAAACAGATTTATCTGATTTTTAAGAAAAAATCAGTCATTTCCAACAGCATCATTGAAGAAAAATAAATATGGCAGCTATTTTGTGGAAAGTGTAATATCAATTCAACGGATACAAATGGAATAACATTTAAATATGTCAGAACTGTGAATTGGAAGCATATTTCGGTTTTTAGTGGCCTAAAACCTGTTAAACTGAGAATATATATATTTTATTTTAATTGACAGTTGTAGAGTACTGCATTGTTGCTTTGATTTTTCAAGGAATATATAACAGATAGATAGACTTAGATCTTACTAATCTTAGTTTTCAGAAGAGTATGTACTTCAGAAATACATACATACTTCAGAAACTGAGAAGTGGCATATATGTATGGAGCTTGGTTTCCAGCTGATCTCCTCCTATGACAGGGTGACCCGCCTAGTGGATGAGGGAAAGGCTGGGGATGCTGTCTACCTGGACTTCTGTAAAGCCTTTGACACTGTCTCCCACAGCATCCTCCTAGAGGAGCTGGCGGCTCATGGCTTGGACGGGTGTACTCTTCACTGGGTGAAAAACTGGCTGGATGGCTGGGCCCAGTGAGTTGTGGTGAATAGAGCCAAATCCATTTGGCGGCTGGTCAGGAGCGGGGTTCCCCAGGGCTCAGTGTTGGGGCCAGTCATCTTTAATATTTTTATCAATGATCTGGATGAGGGGATCGAGTGCACCCTCAGTAAGTTTGCAGATGACACCAAGCTGGGCAGGAGTGTTGATCTGCTCAAGGGTAGGAAGGCTCTACAGAAGGATCTGGACAGGCTGGATCAATGTGCTGAGGCCAATTGTATGAGGTTTGACAAGGCCAAGTGCCGGGTCCTGCATTTGGGGCACAACCACCCCATGCAACGCTACAGGCTTGGGGAAGAGTGACTGGAAAGCTGTGCGGTGGAGAAGGACCTGTGGGTGCAGGGTGACAGTCGGCTGAATGTGAGCCAGCAGTGCCCAGGTGGCCAAGGAGGCCAACAGCCTCCAGGCTTGTATCAGGAATATCGTGGCCAGCAGGGGCAGGGCAGTGATTGTGGCCCTGTGCTTGGCACTGGTGAGGCCACACCTGGAATCCTGTGTTCATTTTTGTGCCCCTCAGTACAAGAGGGACATTGAGGTGCTGTAGCGTGTCCAGAGAAGGGCAACGAGGCTGGTAAAGGGTCTGGAGCCCAAGTCTGATGGGGGGCAGCTGAGGGAGCTGGGGGTGTTTAGTCTGGAGAAGAGGAGGCTGAGGGGAGACCTCATCGCTCTCTACAACTACTTTAAAGGAGGTTGTAGCGAGGTGGATGTTGGTCTCTTCTCCCAAGTTACTAGTGATAGAATGAGAGAAAATGTCCTCAGGGTGCATTGGGGAGGTTTAGATTGGATATTAGGAGAAATGTCTTCCCTGAAAGAGTGGTCAGGCATTGGAAGAGGCTGCCCAGAGAGGTGGTGGAGTCACCATCAGCGGGGGTGTTCAAAAAATGTGTAGATGTGGCACTTCAGGGCATGGGTTAGGAGACATGGTAGTGTTGGGTTGATGTGGTTGGACTTGATGATCCTAGAGGTCTTTTCCAACCTGTATGATTCTATGGTGCCATAGGTAATGGATATTCCATAATAATCAGGTATAGCTAAAAGTGCTACCAAAATCAGGGATTCTGCAAGAAGGACAGGACAGATAGAAAGGAGATGAGTTGACTTTGAATCCTTGCTGGTTGTATTATCCATTTATTTATCAAAGAATTTACTTTTTCTTGGTGAAACATCTAAGGTACAACACATTCATTCCTTTGTTATTTATTTCCTTCACTGTTATAAAAGCCAAGAAATAAATCCCCATACAACTTTGAGGTTATGAAATACAAATCTGGAAAGCTAGTCGTGTGTGCTGTTGCAGAATTGGGCTTGATCTCTGCAGCTGAGAATAACTTAAGTATTGAAGTGCAAGATGATGGGGGGATATATCTGGCTATGGAATGCTAACAGAGACAATAGCTGAAGGCAGAATATTTAAAAGGTAAACAACTAAGGAAAAAGTGTTGAAAAAATGGCACACATCAGTAACCCTTCTAGAGAAGGCTGGAAGCTGAGGTACAGGAGACATTGGATAATTGTAATGTAACCATGGAGGCAGTTTTACCATCTACAGGTAGTTGTAACGTCCAAGGAGTTGGATGGATTGTGGGTGCCTTTCGTGGTTTAGCCCCAGCTGGCAACTAAGCCCCACCCAGCCGCTCACTCACTACCCACAGCGGGATGGGGGTGAAAATTGGAAGGGTAAAAGTGAGAAAACTTGTGTGTTGAGGTACAGATAGTTTAAAAGGTGAAGTAAAACAGTAATAATAGTAATAAAAAAAAATAATATAATGAAAAGGAAAAGCAAAAGCTGTGTGTGCATGTAAAGCAAACCAAGGAATTAATTCACTCCCTCCTATGGGCAGGCAGGTGTTCAGCCACCTCCAGGAAAGCAGGGCTCCATCGTGCGTAATGGTTACTTGCCATTGCTCCGAACGTTCACCCTCTTCCTTCTTCTTCCCCCAGCTTTATATACTGAGCATGACGTCATATGGTGTGGGACATCCCTTGGGTCAGTTTGGATCAGCTGTCCCGGCTGTGCCCCCACCCCTCCCGGCTTCTTGTGCCCCTAGCAGAGCATGGGAAGCTGAAAAAGTCCTTGACTAGTGTAGGCACTGCTTAGGGACACTTAGCCACTACTTAACAACAATTAAAACATCAATGTGCCAGCCGCACTATTCTCATACCAAACCCAAAACACAGCACTAGACCAGCTACAGTGATGAAAATTAACTCTGTCCCAGCCAAAACCAGCTGCACCCAATGGTACAGCAAAGGCCAGAGACGCAAGCACGGCTGCCCGTATAGTTAAATACAGAAGACCTTATGTATCAGAAGAAGAAAGTTTTTTTTGTCAGCTGCAAATAGCCTTTATGGAACACAGGGCACAGTGAAGCTGCTTGCAAGCACTACGATGTGAAAACCAGCTCAGATGCTGGCAATCCCTAGTTCTTGTCTTGGAGAAAAAAAACTAAGAAAAAAACATTTACATTCTCACTGTCCTTTTTTGCTGAATGTAAAACACCCTAGGTGTGGATCTGAGCCCATTGTAAACCTTTGACATCCATAACATCCTGTGGTGAAGAATTTCACAGCTTGACTGTGTTGTGTAGAGAAGTAACTGTGAAACCCCAATTTGACCATTTCTTTGCTGTCCCTGAATTCTTGTGTCACAAGAGAAAATCAGCACCAGTCCCTATTTTCCTTCTCCATGCCACTTTACAGACCTTTGTCATATCCTCCTTCAACGTGCTCTTTCCAAGTTGAGTATTTCTGGTCTTTTTAAATTGTCCCTGTTTGGAATCCATAAAAGGATCACCTTGCTACTTTCCCTGTACTTTTTCCAGCACCTTCCAGCTCCTCAGGTGGTAGGTCAGAACTGTGTATGCTATTCAAGATACTAAAGATATTTCATTATGTTATCTGTTTCCACATCTACTTAAGTTCTAATAGTGTTTCTTCTCAGATGACTGCTGAACACTAAAATGCAACTTCCACAGAAAGTTGATATGATAATCCCCAAAATTTATCCCTGTTCAGTACTAGTCTGCTGAGGTCCATCATATATATGTAATACTGTCTCCCTGCCCCACAAATGACTCACTTTGTATCTCTCTAGATTGAATTTAATCTCCTGTGTTATCATCTGGTTATCTAGTACCGTGAGGCCCTTTTGAAATCTTCATTAGTTCTTTTATTTACTGCTCTGAATAACTTGGTAAAAGATGCGTTAAAAAAATAATAAAAAGTTAATGCAGACACTGTGACCACAGGGAAACTTGTGGCTCACAGCTTTCTCCCAATTTCCTGCTGATTTGTTCCTGAAGGTGAAAAAAGCGATGCTAATCTGTCAGCTAATCTGTGCTAATCTGAGAATTACTGGTTACTCAGCCACCCCAATTCTTGGAGGAGTCACAGGACCTACATGCCTGGATCTCAGTACTTGCATACACAGTACAATTAATAGTCTAGCTCTTTCCTGGCAACCTCAGGGAGGGCATTCTTCTCTTTGCTCCATGTATGGAAACCAGTCTGTCCATTTCTGCTTGATTTTTACATTGCTCTTATGACAGTTATGTCATAAGAAAGCCTTATAACTATTTCCATTTCATCATGTAACGGTAACTTTTTGCACTTGAAGATATGTGCTGTGAAATCTGCTGTACTGTCTGCTGCAGTTTAATTCTCTCCAACGGAAACAGTACATGTAAAAATTGTAACTTTTCCTGAATCCAGTCATGAGTTCAATTTGAGGAAGACTCCTCTTTAAACAGCAGTGTCTCAGCTCTATCCTGTCAAACACACTGTTCCAGCTGAACATGTTCCACAGACCTACAAGGCTTCAGAGCAACTTCGCTGAGCTGGGGTGATGATGTTGGTGTTGCACCAATGATGAATTTGATAATATCAATTTAAAAATAGAGACAGAACAACATATTTTAATGAAGAGATGATACTGCATTGTCAAAATAATTGGTGAGCCATAATTTGTATCAGCATAGTTGTATTACCTACTCTAATATGTCCTCTATAAATGTTAATATACACTGTTATTCTATGACTCAGTTGATGATGATGCTGTTGTTGCTGTATTGATAAAACCATCTGCGTTTAATTTTCCTTCCATGATATTTCAGTTGATTGCAGAAATTTACAAAATAAATTTCTGAATCTGGTCCACAGAGACCCGAGTATTTGTGTAGTCAGATCTTCAGTCACATAAAAATCGATTTTAGTATTGCAGCCAGCAAGTCCAACAGTGGCAGATAATGAATGATTTTGATGTTACAGGATTAGGATGTAAGTCCATTTTTAAGTAAAAGAAACCGTTGATATTTGTGTTATTTCCAGTTTAAGCATTTACTTGTCCATTCAGATTAAAACATGGACTAACAATACTGCCCCCTCACCCCTCGTACCCACCAGTATCGCTTCACTTGTTTTGCTTGTTTTGTCTTTTTTCAAAGTTAAAAAACTCAGGTAGCTATTCTGAGATTTGAATGTGTTGGTCTTTTTTCAGTTTAAAAACAAACTTACCCCATTTACTTTTAACCCGCGATAAAGATTTCCCAGAGAAGATTTATATTGTTTGTATTAAGTACCTGTCTCTCCTTTGACTAAATGACTCATTTAGTCCGGATGCCTAATTTCTAGATAGCTGAAGTGAGGTGAGATGAATTGTACCTTGAGAGATGACTGTTGGTCTATTTTGAGACATACATTATGTTGCATTTTCTTATGCTCCATATAGCTGTTTTTAATCAGGTGTGTCCTGTTTTTCAGTGCATTTTTTGCATGTTTTTGAAAGATCAAGGATGCTTGAATAGTAGGTTATGATACTGTTTTGTATATATAAATACAGTAGACTGAGTTGGATGTTATAAAACCAGAAGTTCATCTTTTCACAAAGGTTTCACCAACGATGAATTTGAAATGGAAATTAGAAGTACTACTTGAAATATCATGAGCGATTTTCTGTGGTTTCTATTTTAATCTGAAAATGAAAACTGCTTAAATAGAAACAATAGGTCTTGAGAAAGAACATACTTTTTTTCATCTTTGATTATGAAATGTTAATGGAGCTAAGTTAAACTGCCCACTCCACTGACTCACTGCTCACATTGTCATTTAAGAAACAAACAGTATCCTCATAGGCCAGTGACCTTTGTAAATCAGCTTGCTTGAGGATTAATGTGTCTTACAAATACTTCTCTTCTGAATTAGCAGTTGGAAGTTACAATTTTTCCCTTAAAAATTGATTTAAGATGTAACAAGGTAATACAGTTCAGAAGTATCTATATAAATTCAGTGATGTACGAAACATTTGTGAAATGGAAAGACTGAGCACCCCACCAGATCTGGAGCATTGATGTTTCCAAAGGTAGTAGCAACTACAGAGAATATCTTCGTCCTTGTTTTCTTATGTTTTCTTTCTCCTGAGTTTATTTACTGTGTGCTCTTACCCTATTGGTTCTAGCTTCTGCTAAAACATGCATACGCTTGGGATGTTAGCCACACTGACCGGGAATATTAGCTGGTGCTTTGTGGACAGTGCTAGTAATCGAAAAGCTCAGTCAGTGGCAAAGTATTTGAGATAGCTCGGTTAACATCTTTGTGCTATTATAGCTGCACAATAATTGCACAAAACAGAATCCCTCAGTTGTAAATGTGAATTGTATCTTCAGATATATGAAGGAAGCGAAATTGTACTAGCTTCACAGTAAAAAGAAAAAAAACATTAAAATGCCCACTTTGGCTATTATATTGAACACTTCCCACATATGAAATGGACACGCAGCAGCTGAAGTATTTTCATGAGTATCAAAGGCCACATTAAACATCCCTCAGATGGAGGTTATTCTAGGCTACAGTGCCTTATAGTGCTCATATACTGCCTCAAATATTTGTGAATCTGAATATTGACTTCGTGACACTGAAAAAGTAGGATATATTGCAGAATGAAAAAAGTAACCAGATTTGAGTTAACGTTCAGTCTGTACTCTATGTCTTTGTCTGTGAGCCTTGGCTAAAATAAGTTCTCAAAAGATATATTTCTGTTAGAAAATGCTTGTTATTAATTGGAATTCCTTATTATAGTGCAGCAATTTTGATAAAAATATTTCAAAAAATGAAGATTAACTGCTTTGAGATTTCACACACTTAGGTTTTGCTTTGAAATGCCTTTTCATTAAAAATATTACAATTAAATTGCAAATATAATTGAAATATTTTATTATATGGATATATTTTTGAACAGTCTTTTATTCTAGAAAATTTGAAAATTACCTCTGAATATAAACACTATTTAAAATTATGAAAATTATGATAAAATAATAATGAAAGGTCTTAGGGGACCTAGTTGTTCTTTATAGTCCCTTGTGAGACATACCTGTTTTTAGTGAATATAGTGTTCTGGCCTGTGGTTCACTTCTACCAAAGACCAAAACTAATTCTGATATTGAGAGAACAGGAGAAAAAGTATGTAAAATTGAACAAAAGATTGGTAAAAAGGAAGACTGAAATGTCACATCTACACAAGGAAAAAAGCATGTCCTCTGGGACTAGAAATTTCTTGTTTGGGAAAGCTGACAGGCTGTTCTCCTGAGCTGATCTATCAGAGAGATGTAATGCTTTCTGAGAGGAGGAGTGATAGGCTGGGTGAACTTGAGATTAAAAAAGGAATTTGATGGGAGCAGGGAAGAATCCTCTGATTATCTTTCCTTTTGGCACAGATGCAAATCTCCCACTGCAGTGTTTAAAGGTCAGCTGTACCAAGCAGAGGCTGAGAGATTTAATAGGAGAAGTGGAGGCGATGATGAAGTGAACTTTGTGTTCTACATCTCTTCTCTCAGTACATGAATATATCATATTCTCTGTAGTTTGATCTAATAACACTGGCGTCAGATGTACTACTCTGGTATGTAACTTGAGGGTTTAGCCTATTGCCTAATTTTCGCCCTTGTGTTTTGCTGTGTTGACTGATTTCCAGTATGACAATGCTGGCTTCTAGGAATTAGAACTTTGAAGGTTGAATCTCTTACGAGCAATGGACAGTAACAGACAGCACATGTATCTAAGTGCATTGGTGTTGTAATGTATTGCTCTAGAACAGCAAAGGCATGCAGGACATACAGAGTGTTGTTAAAAAACAAGTTTGCCAGTTAATATAAAGCTTAACTGGCAAAGATTAAGTGATTCTGTGATTCTGTGAATATAAAGATTTCCAGTGCAGGAAATCCAGCACATCTATTGAAGGTGGATTCTCCTTAAGAAATTACTATTTTTAAATGAAGTTAAAAGATATAATGGTGAAAAAAATCTTGAGTTATAAAAATACATAGGGAGAAATAAATGGTTTTGTCACTTTCTAGTTGGGCAAGATACAAGATGCATAGGAACAAACTATGCAGATACTGACAGAATCTTAAAATGCATTTACTTTATGAAAAAACATTATTAAGAACTTGAATAATAACTTGCTGGCTCCTGTTACTTCAGCTACTTCTAAATCTAACTTCTAAAAAGATGAGACTGATGTCCTAAACGTTTTGGGAGAACTTTGCTTCACAGTTTATAATTTGGGTCCAGGCACTCCTTGCTTAATATGGGACTCCCAGCCCCTTACCTGGGCAGGTTGTCTCTGTCTCTGGATGGCAGAGCACAACAATAAGGGTAACGGAAATTCATTTAAAGCACCCTCACTGGAGAGATCATAGCTTTTTGCCACATTACCGTGATCAAACTAGTGTATGTAGAATGACTGCAGTCTGGGACTGGCACCTTATATATATTTGTTTTTTAGTTTTTTGGTTTAGAGCCTTTCCTATTTACCTAAGATCCGGACCCAAAAAAAGCTTTTGAACTAATGTGAGCCAAACTCATGGAATTGCTCATCCTTCACAGAAATTAAGCTCTTAAAAGGTAGCATTTATTTCATATATGTTTCAGTAGTACTCTGGAGACTCCAAGAAATATCTGGGTCCCTAGATCTGAGAAAACAGAGGAGACAGAAAGGGAGTGTTAATCTGTCATGTGGATCAATGATGGAGCCTGGAATAAAACAGAGATAAGTGAATTTAGCTAACTCAAAATCAGTCACCATTAAACTCAGTTAAGAATGTCCATGTAAGGGTTTATCTGCATTAACTCCTATTTAAAAAACATTATTTTGTTCAATTTCTGTAAAGAAATTGATGTTTGATATGTAAGTAGATATAAACATTATCTTTCATTCAATATTATTACAATTACAAAGCCGTTTTGGCGAACAACATGGAAGAACTTATATATGGTACGAATGAAATGTTTTCAGGGTTAAACATATTAATCAAAATGTTTGCAAAACCCATCACATTGGAAATAATAGTTAAGTGTTTGGTAATCAAAATGAATCTATATTGACAATAACTTAAATAGCATGCTACAAGAAAACTCCTTTCTCTCAAGCAAAACACAGCACCACTGGCTCTTGAACTAAAACTTTCTACATCTGCCTCTTGTGGGAAACAGCTCTGCCAAAAGTCAGTTTCAACATGGAATCTGCAACTTAATTGTTATAAGTTGCCGTTCATTTTCTATACAAACACTAAATATTTCTCTACAAGTACAATAGGAAAATTATCACTACTTCAGCGTGCCTTATTGAGATATATAAAAAAGATTATAGCTCTTATTTCCCACTTTGCTTTTGTATGTAATTTGCTACATCTTTCTATGTCAAATTTTAAATATACTGACCCAGAAAATCAGGTTCTGAGAGCAACTCACCATAGCTCTGAAAGATGCAGGCAAAAAAACCCTAAAAAAAAAATAATCTTGCTCTTGTGCCTTCCTGAGTCTAATCTATACCAACCAACCTGTGTGGCTGTTATTTTAACCTCTGAACATCCAGTATATTCCTTCACATTACCTTTATTTTACTCGGAGCTAAGGATCATGGGAAGAAAACTACCTGAATTCTCAAAACCAACAAAACCCCCCAGATTTACCACTCAAACTAACACAGTTTCCTGGCAGATAGCAGCTTAATCTAAAATGGAATTTAACAATCCATTATTGAATTTTGCTTTACATATTGAAGTACTGCATACACAAAGTACTGTCAGCTGGAAGATTCTGATTTCTTTCTACCACCTTCAAAGACAATAGGGAATTGAGTATTCTCAGCACTGCAGCCATTTCTATGGGTTTTCATCCCAAACTAATAAACACTAAATAACAATAATCTTTTAATGTCTCCTTACAAGTTCTTCAGTATTGATTTTACTGAGCTATTGAAAAACGACACTACTTTTGATAGTGGCAAAACTCCACGACAACTGCATGTGTAGATGTCAAACTGACGGTTTACTGGAACATCTTTATTAACTTTCAGGATATCAGAAGAGAGCAGAAGCTTTTATCATGCTTCTTAGGACCATAATCAGAAGACAAGAAACATGAATCCTGTTTTGTAGAAGTTTTTAGTTTCAGACAGTACAATGCTAAGGAATTTCATCCCGAGATGTAAGATCCAAGTCTAGGACTTGTAATTTTTGCTGGCACTTCTGTTGTTACTATCCTTCTTTTACCCATAATATACATTCAGTGGTGACATTCTTATAATCACATCTGTGTCAAAATAGCAGTTAAAGACCCTAAGTTGAAGAGTATGTAATCATGCCTATTTTTTGCATTACAGTTTAACTTCTATAACATAGACAGCAGCTATCACTAGGATGCAGGATCCTGTTGTACAATACAATCTGCAGACACAGAACTTCACTGTGGTTTTCTGCTTGGAAGAGCATGATTTAAGTATGAAACATGAAGCAGTTACCATACAGAGATATGCATACAGAATATTGGTCGGTGTTTTAGGGATAAAATGTACATGTCAGCAGACTAGGAGGACATTTTTTGTAAATAAGATGAGCACTTTTAAGCACGATCAATATTTACGAATGGGAAGTGGATTTTCATTACACGACCATACTAATTTCTAGAATCAGTATGTCCTTGACAAATCACCTCTTCTCTCTTATCATACACGTTTTTTTTTAGTCTTATTTAGCTAGTTAACACAATCCTTTGGTTTTGAGAGGAAAACCATCTTCAGTTTGCTAATTTCTATGCATCCTCAGTCTGCAATACAGAATTCCTATTCAGCACTCCCGTTTTTGTCTGGCTTTTTCACTTTCAAGAGAGACCAGTGTGCAGCCTGCCTGTTCAGGCAGGGTTTAGTTAATGGTGCATCCATGAGATCTGGGCCGCAGAGGTTCATTGCTGCAGTTCAGTGAAATCCAATGATCTTGGTGGATCCATTTTAGCAATCCAACTGCTGAGTTTGCTAATTTTAGCAAATCTATGCTTAGACAGGTCTGTAGCAAGCAGTACCAATCTAATTACAAAACCAAAACCATACGCTTCCTCCTTTTAATTACAGATAATTTTTTTCTGCAACTTTTTTAAAAATCAAACTTCTAATGTCTGAAACACAAATTTAATGCCACAAAGCCCAGGAGTTAGGCGTAAACCCCGGCTTTCCCATTTCAGCTAGAATTCATTCATGTGCTGAAGGCTCCAAGACTCTGTCAGCAAACTGACCTGCTTGTCAAGATGATCTGACAGCTGTCAGTAGATGTCAGACAGCCTTACTGGTTGCAGCCTACAAACCCTGTTGTCAGGTGTTACTCTGGTTGTTTGTTTGTTTGCAGATACATGCCAAAGGGAAGCCTAAAGATGGTAATGGCATTTGTGTGGGGTATGTTTATGTGGAATTACTTCTAAAATGAAAGGCAGCACAGGAAAAAAATGCTTTAAATGCAAAAATGCTTTGAATTCTAATAGAAGCAGCCTGGCAACAGTAATTGAGAGGTGGTAGGCAGACGGAGAGAGGCCTTTAAAGACAGGTAACTTGTTCTTGATGTATTGGAGCTTGTTGATAGATGTTTAAAGGAGAGTTAATGTGGTCAAAATAGTGAATTAAGAAAATTAATTCAATAAATTTAGCTTAAAGTCAAGCATGTACATCTAAGCGTATATAAACTTTAAGACTTTGAGCCTTGCTATTTTGGTCCCCACAGAGTTCCAACATCTGGCAGCAAGTCCTGAATTCATAATGTGAGAATTTTTGCACCTTTGTGTAATTAATCAAATAAGGCCCAACTTTCCTATTACTGATTGAGCTTCAGGTGATAAATGGTGACATTTTCATTAATCCTCTTAATCACAGCCTTTATTGCATAAGTGTGAAGCAAGGGAACAAAAGATAAACAACCCAAAGATTTATCAGACTTTCTATGTCTGAGGGATATATTTCAACAGCTAGAAAAGTCACTCACCTAGTATGGTGAGGCAGGGCGTACTATAAGTTATGCAAGATCCAAAAAGGAAATTGCCTTGGTTCAGCATGGACTCCTTATCATAATACACCCAGTTAACATTTTTGCTGATAGTGTAAAGACAGCTGACACAAGTACAGTGGCAGTGACTTTTTTCCTTGTATTACTGTAGAAACCAGATTTAGAAGTTCTTAAAAATATTAGAAATTGTGATAATTATGATTCCATCTTTCATCCCTGTGCTGGTTTTGGCTGAGAAAGAGTTAATTCTCATCACTGTAGCGCCTATCCTAGCCAGGGACCTTTCTAGCTTCCCATGCTCAGCCACGTGGGCAAGAGACCAGGGGGCGGGGCCACAGCCAAGACAGCTGACCCCGACTGGCCAATGGGATGCTTATTCCGTACCACGTGATGCCTTGACAGGTACATTAACCAGGGCAGTTGGTGTGTGTGTGGACTGGCGGTGTCGGGTCGGCGGAGGGTGAGCGGCTGTGTCACGTGCTGTTTGTTCATTCCCCCTTCCCCCCATGCCAGGTTTCGTGCCTCTGTCGTTTTCCTTTTCATTGCATTATTGTTGCGGTTGTTGTTGTTATTTTAATTATTAAACTGCTCTTATCTCAACCCATGAGCTTTGTCACTTTTCCCCTTCTGATTCTTCCCCCATCCCGCCGGTGGGGGAGTGAGCGAATGGCTGGGTGGGGCTGAGCTGCTGGCTAAACCACAACAAAAGTCTCATAGTTTTGACAGTACTGATCTGTAATGAGCCAGTCACCTATAACAGAATAGTTCTGAAGGTGCTAAAAAAGGCACACGTCATCAAAAAGTATCAGTTTGCTAAAGCTTGTGCTTCTTAAATACCAAACATTTCTGTGAGTGTGTGTGTTCATTAGGGTTTGTTGGTTTGGTTTTTTATTTCCCTTAGAACATGGATGCTGTGACATCTGGTGAAGGAGGAGGTTTTCCTGTCTGTGGAGGTGCTGAATATTCATTGTTCTACATGACCCTCTGTGCAAATTGTTAGAAGTGCATCTATTAGAGGCTGTTATCTTTTTGTCAAATGATTTGGCTCCTATTGGGTCAAGTTGGCCAATGGGATCTCATGTTCTTGAGGACAGATAAACATATCTATATGTATAATGTTTTTGTGTATGTTTGCATATATGTGTGTATGCATAGAGAAATAGATTTGCATTAATTTTACCTCTTTTTGAAATGAAAATTCTAGCCTAAAACATGAGGTTTTGTTGTAAGCTGTTATTCCACAGGCTAAGAGAACTCAAGAAGGCATATGGATGACAGAGAGGTGATTAGGGATAGCCAACATGGCTTCACAAAGGGCAAATTGTACCTGACTAATCTGGTAGCCTTCTACAATGGAGTGACTGTATTGGTGAATAAGGGAAAAGCAACAGATGTCATCTGTCTTGACTTCTGTAAGGCCTTTGACAAGATCCCATACAACATCCTTGTTCCTAATTTGGAGAGATAAAGAGTTTGATGGATGGACTACTTGATGGATGAGGAATTGGCTGGATGGCTGCATTCAAAGAGTTGCAGTAAATGGCTTAGTGTCCAGATGGAGATCAGTAACAAGTGGTGTCCTTCAAGGGTCTGTAAGGGGACTGGTACTGTTCGGTATCTTTATTTATGACTGTGGTAGTGAGATTGCACGTACCCTCAGCAAGTCTGGGGATGACACAAAGCTGGTGCAGTTGATGTGCATGAGGGAAGGGGATGCCATCCAGAGGGACCTTGACGGACTTGAGGAGTGGGCCCAAGGGCAAGGTCCTGCACCTCGGTTGGCATCACCAGTACCAGTACTGACTGGAGGATTAATTGATTGAGAGCAGCCCTATCGGAAAGGACTCAGGGATACTGGTAGATGAAAAATCAGATACGACTTCACAAAGTCCACTTGCAGCCCAGAAGGCCAACTGTGTCTTGCATCAAAAGAAGTATGACCACCTCAAGAGAGGTGATTCTTCCCCTCTACCCTGCTCTGGTGAGACCCCACCTGCAGTACTGCATTCAGCTCTGGGGCCCCCAACAGAAGAAGAACATGGACGTGTTGAAGCAGCTCCAGAGGAGGGCCATAAAGACGACCAGCGGGCTGGAGCACTTCTCCTATGAAGACAGGCTGAGAGAGTTTGGGTTGTTCCGCCTGGAGAAGAGAAGGCTCCGGGAGACCTTATTGGAGCCTTCCAGTACCTGAAGGGGGCCTAAAAGAAAGATGGAGGTTTTTTTTTTTTTTAACAGGGTCTGTAGTGATAGGACAAGGGGTAACGGTTTTCGTCTGAAAGGGTAGATTTAGACTAAATATAAGGAGGAAATTCTTCACTCTGAGGGTGGTGAGGCACTGGCACAGGTTGCCCAGAGAAGCTGTGGATGCCCCATCCCTGGCACTGTTCAAGGCCAGGCTGGATGGGGCTTCAAGCAACCTGGTCTAGTGGAAGGTGTCCCTGCCCACGACGGGGGTTGGAACTAGATGATCCTTCCAACTCAAACCATTCTATGATTTCAAGAGTATTTTCTAGAGGATCAGGCAACATTTTTGCTCAATTTAATCACTTCTCTAGTGATCTTTCTGGGTGTTTTACTGCTGCCAAATGGCTTTTGAACTAGTATTTTTTCCTCCGCTGCTAGGGTGATGCTTTTTACAAGACCATACTTAATAACGCGAACTTTTGAATACATTGAAATAACTGAGAAATACTCTTCTTCTGAAAAGCAGTTTGTGCACAATACTTAGAGAAGCTATCTAATATCTTGTATTTAAGGCAAAAGAACAAAAAGCAGGACAAATCCTTTCTTAATACAGACTTAACAGTGTAAATAAGACCAAAAGAATAGTGGCTGAACTTTTTTTTTTTTTAAATCAAGGAAGCTATCAAGGAAACATAGTATGGGAAGGCATGGACTAGAATTTCTGATCATAAGGCAGGCAAGTGATTTTTTTATAACAGGGAAGTGTGATGGTTTTGTTTTTGACAACTTGGCTGAGACAAAAGGCACACACAGTTAGGTATTTCCCTTTCCTGCGATTCATCCTCTGCTGAAACTCTTTAAAGGAAGCTGAACAACAAACTCAAGCAATATGCAATAACCTCAACATAGTTACTTCCAAGGAGATCGTGTTGCTCACATTTTAACATCATATTAAACTGCTTTTTAGTGTTAGCTTAGTTCAAAATACTGAATTCAGGACAAATTTGTAAAACTTTCTTCTTCTGAAGTACACAGACTGGTCTTGCTAGACACAAGGTACCTCCTTGCTAGACTCAGTAGGACAGAATTAAAGTATCTAGGTGTGTTTTCTCTTAATGAACTGTCTTCAGTCACAATACTACCAGCTCTCCTTTACCCAGCTGACCCAGTAATGGGACAGTAGCGATGTCCCATATACATTTGTGATGGGAAGTTCAGATCACCATTCTGAGTTTTAGCTTAATTAACATGTACCCTGTCAGCCCTTTATTTGGAATCATTTATACATTATAATTCTAGACTTCCTTCCACAGAGATTTGTTTCCTTTGAATCATATTAGTAACCCACACATCTCTTACTCTGCTGTTGTTGAACAGATGTCTACTGTGCATTAGGATGGTTTCTCATCTGTGCATTGCTTTACAGTGATTAACAGTGAAATCATTTGCCCTTTTTCAAGGCCAGTGTCCTGTAAACAAGATACAGTAGCCATAGGAGTTTTGTCAGTGAATTTCGTAGGATCACAATCCTACATTTTGAATTCTATCCACAGGCCTAAGGGTGAGCCCACACAATGCCTCAGACTGCACTGCAATCTGCAGTTTGGAAATCTGGATTATTTTATATGTAAATTCTGGTTGCAAGGCTTATAAACGCTTTTAAGTGTTTTCCTTTGTGATCAATTTTACCTTTCCTAGACCAGAGATCGCATTGCAAAAATGAGCCAAGGATTTCTTATAAAATATTTTATGAACATTTAAACTCAATTAACATGAAATAAAGACTTCCACTGACACAGAAGCATTTTGTTAGTAAAACATTTATTCCACATAAAGTACAGTAGCTAGGAGACAACCACCAGCTCCACTGCAATTGGAATTCGCTGTGTGTAGATGGCTTTCACAGTAGCTGCAGGAACGCAGCTCATGACACCATTCACAAAGAGTAGAAGAAAAACTAATAAACCTGAGAAAAATTACTTAGATATTCATTTAAGGGATAAAGGAAGGGTAAAAATGAATGAGAGGATTAATTATATTTTTACAAGATATTTGAAATGTAGCCTGTAGTGAATGCATGAGAATATATTGTAATGCAGTACTGACATAATGTAATGCGTAAGAATATACTATGTGCCTGTGGCACAGATTAGATTTTTACCACTGGAGCAGTATAACATTTATTTTGCTTTACAGACAGCTTAGTTATCTAGTATAGATACATGCATGTACTTCATTATGAGCAAATTATGGATTGCTTTATAGCCACTGCAAATAAAATCGGCTTGAGCATTTCATAAAAAGCTTCCTAAACATGTTTATAGCTTTTAATTTCAATATAAAATTTGGATTCACTTCAGTATGGCAAGTTTTTTTTTTTTTTAATAGAGTTAGCATATACCCAGAGCTCATGCCTGTCCTGTATTGTTAGTTAACAGTCAGTGAGAAGAATCCCAAGCCATTGGCAGTGGGAAATCACGGTGTTTAAAGCGCCTTTTACAAAGCTCCTCTTTCAGTGAAAAGGCGCCTTTAACCTTTGCAGGCACGGGCCTTTCCCCCTCGGGGCCTGGGCCGGGCGCTCCCGCGCTCGGGGCCTTCTGGAAGGTTCCGCGGCCGCGCTGCCGCTGTGGGTCCTTCCCAGCGGCAGCGGGTGGCTTTGGTTGCACGTTTCTCTCTCGGGCTTTTGACATAGCTTGCTACAGGTGCGTTCTGGACTTCTGGAGGAGAATCCCGCCGTTCGTGGCTGAGGCTCCCCGGAGCGCCCAGCTGCCGGCTGCTGAGGAGAAAGCTGCGCGGGAGGCAGGGCGCCACCCACAGCATGCAGGGCAGTGCAGCCTGCGGGGAGCTAGGGCTGTCTGTGGTCTTTCTTTCTTAATAAGTCGTCAGTGCTAAGAGGTATTGTTTTCCTTTTCCAATCAGTAAACTCTTGTCGTTTTAAGGCCTAATTTTGTGGAGCATATAATCTAAAACATCAGTCCATGAGGAAACGGTAGAAACCAGTATATTAAGAAGTAACTTTTTTCCTAAGTTGCCAAATTTTCAGCTTCAGTTTTTCAAGTCAGACTGGTGGGGTGGTGGTGGTGGTGGTGTTTTGGTGGTTTTTTTTGAGATGAAGGACTGCATTTAAGCAATAGGAGCGTTTGGGAACACTGGTGTGAGCAGCTGCTCACCAGTAGAAATGACGCCTATAGAGTCCAGTTTAGAGTAGTATTTTGGTCAGTATTGGTACTTAATTATTTTGTATTTTCTCTATGCTTAAAGCTGTTTGGTGATGGAGTGGTAAAGTAGTCCTTTTCCTCTGGATGTTATTTTTTCAAGTCCTCTGCAGTGGGAGCAGGGCAAGAACAGACTAAAGGTCTTTGTAATAACACTGAAAACATTAAGGTACAGGACACAATAGTATCCTGTGTAACTCTGAAATGAATGTTTTGTTTTGTTTTTATGGTAGACACAAATTTATGCATCTGTGTTTGGTGATTGTTTCGTTTCTCGAATGAGGCTACATGAAAGGCTGTATCTTGCTTTCTGGTAATCATTAAGGTGGTCTTCTCTAGGAGGGTTCCTCTGAGTTACTCTCATTTTAATTCCTGGAAGCAGCAGCTGTCAACATTTTAACTGTTGGAAAGCCTGGAGGGAAAAAAAGAGTCATCCAGTTAATTCTAAAGTGTAAAACCAAGAATTTTTCTGAGAATAAGATTATTTTTCTTTCTATGTGCAAACATGCTGTGAGGGTTGCACACTATTTAGCACTGAATAGTCCTGAATAGCACTGAATAGTCCTGTCCCAAAGGTTGGACAGACACATCTGCGTTGGAGAAAGATTCCAAGAATACTGAGAGACTTAACTCATAATAAGTTCTGAAATGTGACTTTTTTTTCTTTCTGAAAATTTGATATTTGAAAAGAATCCTTTAAACATATCTGATGTGTTTATTTGTGTGAGGTAGGAGGAGCTGGATGCTGTGCATCACATGAGGTGCCTGAGGCTTGGACCCTCTTTCTTCACTTTGCATCCTCTCTTGAACTGGGAGATGGACCTTGTACTTGCTCCTTCAGAGTGCTAGAATTCAGATACTGCTACAAGCTGAATCTTGAAAAAATTAGGTGACACTTTTTAATTGTTGGTTTGTTTTGGGGTTCTTTTGTTTGTTTCTGGAGAGCGGGAGGACCTCTGGCTACAATTTTGCATGGCTATCAGGAAGATTACTTCTCTGATAAAGCATCTTTTTTCCCTTTTGAGGAGAAGTCGTCTCAGGATTGACCATAAGAATGCCTAAAGTTTCAGGTTAATCATTCCTGTCATGCAGTATGAGGAGAGATGCAGCTTTATACTATTTCCCATTTCTTTTATATATTCATTCTGTGTTTTATTTTTTTAATTTGGATTTTCGTTATAGTTCTAACCCATTTGTACCATTAATAATGTGAGCAAATACTGCCTTCACTGATACTGTGTTGTCCCAGTTTACTAACGATGTACGCTGGTTATGTGGTTGAATGGTTTTGTGCATTTATTTTGCAGTACTGATTTGGTTCAATTAAATATCTAGGGAGGAAAACTGTGTTTCTGGAAAGTCAGTGACACCTTTTGGTGCAAACATTAACCAAAGTTAGTGGTAGTATTTGGGTTTTTCACAAGTAAGGTGAAATCAGAATCTTGTCCTATGCCTTGGTATGTTTTAGTACTCCTTTGGTACTAGTACTCCTATTGGTACTTTAGTGCTCTTATTATTGTTGAACTTCTGTTCAGTAGTTCACAGGGAAATACACAGCTGCTGCACTGATTGTAGGATTAAGAATCTAAGGTAGTTTTGTCTTAGCCCTGTGATCAAAAGGACAACCCATCATGAAATTTTGTTTGTTGTCTCAAGAAGAGATTACTTTTTTAAGAGCAATTGCACATGCTCACGTCTGTAGTAATTTTTAGTGTTTCACTGTTTTTGAATGTGTCACATGCAATTTGTAGCATAATACTGTGTCCTGCAGAAAATAAAGTACGTACTATTTAATGGTGGATGTGTGAAAAAATTGTATCAAAATTTGTATGGCTGATGTGAGCTACTTTATTTCTGGTAATACAATGAATTGAATTTGTATTATTGAGTAAGTGTATCCTTGTATCTCCCTGTCTTGTTTCCTTTCAACTGTGGACAAGAAAGTGTTCTTTTATTGCTGAAGAGTTCACTTATGCTTCTAGGTAATGTGCATTAACATTCTGCATGTCAACATTCATCTGTAGCTAACCCTCAATGTGTTATTGTTGACTCTCCTATTATTCTTATCCTAGATTTGATTTTAAGTGCTCAAGCATGATGTGCATCTATAATTCTGTACCAGTAGTTAATAATAACAATAGTTGGGAGTGAACTAGAATATAGACTAACTGCTTCTTAGAGCAAAAAACTGCATATTCTAGAAAACTATACTGCTATGTATTTTATATATTGCTGAAGCAGGTGTTTGATATTAATGTTAGATATAAAATGAATTGTCATACTTTCTGCAGAGGCAAAAGTTCTGTGAAGGGCTGATCCTGAGATGGATTAAAGTCTGATGGTGTGTTTTTTTGCACTGATCTTTCATTTTCTTTGATTGTCTGGGGATTAGTCGATGCGTTGTGTGGTGTGTCCATCATTCCCCCCTGCCATGTCATGATTTTTTGGTAAGTATTTGTGATCCAGTATTTATTATGTTTCTGAGTGTTTGCTCCTTGTAAGTTTCCAGAGGTGAATTCCATTTTTCATGTATTGTCAAATTAATTTGTTTATGCTTAGTATGATTGACCTTTTATTTACAAAAATGTAAAGCTGTAGCCTGTATAACCAATCCAAGTGTTGTCTCAGAACAATGTGCTTAAACATAGCTGTTTTTGTAAAAGGATAAATACATAATTTTTGTAGGGGACTGCTTCTATTTTCAACTCTTTAAGAACTCTTACATGAACTGTGGTTTTTTCTCATTCAAAAACATTCATTTAATGATTTAGTTCTTATGTGTCCTTCAAGGAATTGAAAACATTTACATTGAAATGAAAGAATTTCTGGTATTGTAAGTGATTACACTGCTGGAAATAAGTCTGTTTCCTCTTCTGCTCCACTGATACTTATTAAGTGCTAAGTGAGAGCTGTGTTGTCTCATTTTGTTAGTATACTGAGTCTGCTTAGCTCATGCTGATTTAAATAATAGAGGGTGTATGCATCTTGGAGGAAATATGCTGTATCTCCTGGGTTTGATTTCCATCTCTGTTAATCAGTCAGAGGCAAAAAGGTGAAGATTTTGATCCTGACAACAGTAAGTGTCTAAGATTCTGTGGCTAGGGTAAACAAAGGTTACCCAAGTATACTTGGGTATTTGTATGACAAAACCATATGCTATTTAGCCTTAGCAGGAAAATCCTTAAAACACGGGTAATGCATATTGTTTCACAGAATATTTGAGTAGTAAGTAATAAGAAAATAAATGAGGATGTATTAATGCGTATGGTTGGATCTTACCTTTGTTTTATAGAGGAAAAGGGCTTCAAATCTTGAGTATTCCAATAACAGTTTATTATACGTGTTTTATTTGCCTCTTTATTATTTAGGTGCAGGAGACAGTGTTTCATGCAGGGAGGAAAGGAAAAAGAAATGTTCATGAAGAAGGAAAGAGATATTTGGAAATTTTACACTGAAACACCTAAGAAGATAGAAAAAGATGAGTTGATGGGGGAAACAGGCAAAATATTGCCTCTTGTAAGATGGTATTTTATTTAAAAACTGGAAAATATATAGGATATTTGGAATTTGAGATGATGTTTGTTTTGAGAACTGGTTGATCCACCCTGATCCTTACTGGCTTTTGCTGGCGATAGATGTTTATCAATTTCTGCTGGCATCAGGCAGGTCAAGGTCAGTTGAGCCCAGCTCACTAATCTGTTCAGAAGTACTTTAGCATGTGTGATGGCCAGTTCCCTCAAGGACTGTATATTCTGGCAGTGAGTTTTGGTCCTCTTAGACATTTTAAGGCATTGGCTAGTTCTGTGCGTGACTGATGGCCTCTTTCTCTTGCTCCATGATTAACTGCCGTCTTATCTGCCATGTTTGTTGTCAGGCTGAGATAAGGAAAATCAGAAGGATGGTTATTGTTTACATGATTACAGAATTGGACGGTCACTATCTCCTTTTGAAAACCATGCTTTCTTCCAGCTTAATATAACATACAACACCTCTGCCTACTGCTAAAATAAATTTTTGGTCTTTATACTGCCATTTTTTTCTGTCTGCAGAAAGAAGTAGAGACAAGGCAATAGGATGTTTGGATTTATGTCAGTTCTTTGCCTGTCTTGTTCTCCTTTTCAGGTAGTTTTCTTTAATTTCTGTACACATGTGTTACTACTGGAAAGCCCTCTGTTGCTAACATTTCAGCAAACAGTGCTAAGGGAAAGGTTTCATGAAGTAGTTTACATTTAGATCTTTCACCTGCTGTTGTGTTTGGGCCTATGGAAGTCCTTTATTCAGATGTCAAAGGCCATTTCGTGGTTATTCAAGAGGATTAAGTCTGGTGCTGGTGTGGATGGTACATTTTTTGAGAAACTGTCAGTGAGAGACAGGTCACGCCTATAGGCATTTTCTGTTTAGTGGACACTTGGGCTAACTTGGGTTGCCAGGGCACAAATGTAATCCAAATACAATGTCTTGTCTTTGGTTGTAACCAGGGCTCTGCACAGAGGTCTAGAGAGGAAATCCTTAACATAGTTCTTCAGCTGTCTTTACTGTGACCCAAATAAGTGAGACAAAGCTTAATGGGGCTCTGCGTCAAGCCTGACATCTTTATTGAAACGGAAATTATTTCTGAAATGTTATTGTGCTGAATTCTCCCTTACACATGTGCAGTCTTTGCCTCAGAGTATTGTGTTCATTTAATTTATTTTCCATTTTTATTTTAATTGAGGCCCAGTTTATTAAAACAATCTCCTAAGTGAACTTGTATGAGAGAACACTTGCCTGAGCACATGGAACTTGAAATTAACCCGTTGCAGTGGGTTGTTCTAGATTTATGTTGGGTAAAAAAAAAAACAACAGTCAAGTCCACTGGTATTCAAATGCCCTTTTTAAATTAATTATGGAAATAGAATCTTTGTCATGCTGACAAATAGCATTACAGGAAACATTTGAAGTTATATAATACTCTGAGAAGTTTCTTCATGTTAACAAGGTACTTGGTTACAGTTGAACAGAGGCAGCGAAGAGCCTCTGGTGTACAAGTTAGAGCTAATTTTGTTGAATCAGTAGTGATTATGGCATTAATGGAGTACTATGTAATTCAGTTCTGCAGAAAATGGAAGTGACAGAGACACGCAAAATTAAGAGAAGTGCGAAAGGAACCAAAAGATGAGCGAAGAGGCTTGCAGATATGTAGTGCCCCACAGTAGTTAAATTAGCAGAATCAATAATCCTTCTGGAGAGTGGAAGGTGAAAAGCTAAAACAGACAGGGAAAGCAACATAATATATATTAAATGTATTTTTGAGTATAGTTTCTAAATTTATTCCCATAAAAATAAAAACTAATTAAAAAATTTAAAGTAATAGCGTAACTTTTGACCTGAAGTATCCTAAAGCATTTTATAAACAATGCAAAAAATAACAAATACACTCTGGCATCAGCTTATAAAGAGCTCAGTATTACTATTTGATTTGATCTGGAAAGAAATTAAGTTTTACAGTAGAAAATGGGTTGGAAAACAAGCAACATTGTGATCCTACTTTATTGCCCACTGGAGGTAAGTTTTAAGTCCACAGGAATATGTTTTTTCACTCTAAACAAGTATTCTTGTCTATGTAAGTTTTATTAAGCTCATAAAAATACACATAGTCATCATAAATGCATATAAAAACACAGCAATGACTAGAAGACATACATCAATATAGCCTTTTCCTTAAAAAAATATTGAGTCAATATGTATTGTTGACCTTCCTGTTTTTTCCATGGTATTTCTTTGTATGAACATTCATTTTCCTCAAAAGACTTTTCAAGGCTTCCTGAATAAACCTAGTGGTAGAAGCTAAGAACATGTAATAAGTTTGTATAAGGTAGTTCACTACACCACAGAATTAGAAGCAAAGAATATGTAAGTACCTTTTTTCATTTATTAGTTGGATGAGAGCAGACTAACAGTTAAAATCAATTTATGTGGAGTATCTAATTTATATCAAAAGCCGTGCTGATTGCTGTAATGCTGAAATTCAGATGATGTTCCCCAGTTCAGTATTCAGTTGCTTTCAACTCCTGCAAATGAAATGTCTCCTGAACTTTGATTGCTCAGGGGTAATCTCTACCTCAGTGCATTGCTTTATGGTATTTTTGTCTGTCTGTGTTGCGGAGTCATAGAATGAGTTCTGTTGGAAGGGACCTAAAAGATCATCTAGTCCAACCCCCTGCCGTGGGTGGTGACACCTTCCACTAGACCAGGTTGCTCGAAGCCCCGTCCAACCTGGCCTTGAACAGTGGAAAGAATTTCTTGACAGGAAGTATTTACTATAAAGAGTAGGAAGTCTTCACCAAGAAGAGGAAAAACATGTTTTCTTGGAATTGACAACTTAGTCATCCTTAGTGCTTTACAGTAGAAGTGAGTTAGGAGTCTGGTTAAAAAAAAATGAGAACAACCTCAGCTTTTATTGGTGGAGCGAGGGGGATCACATATAAAGAACATGTTGCTTCATTTAATACTTCATTTAGCTCATAAGAGGAATCTAGTTAATTGGCAGACTATGTATTCCCAAGAAAACACTTATTTTTGAGAGTTAATGCAGTGAATTTGACTGAAAAAAATCCTTGGGAATGCATTTAATCCTTAGTTTGCAGTGTGGACAATTGACCAATAAAGCTAGTCTCAACTGAGAATGAAACAGGTGGTGAGGCAGTACAGTGATTTATTTACTCTTTTGCTACTTAAAAATCTCAATTTGGCTTTGCATATGCATTCCTACCTCGGAGTTAATGCTGAACCATTGTCATGCATTGTTGAGTCATGGTTGGAGCGCCTCTCCCAAGGACAACTCACCAATAGGATTGTGCTGTCCTCTTTCAGCAGAATCAACATGGTGAGACATCCTCTCACAGTGAAGAGGCAGTCTCACTTTGCATGTGAACTTCCGCTTGTCCTGAGGCTCTTAATGGATTGGGGAAGCTTTTGTTTTGTCTACAGGAGGGATATTACATTATCTTCATTATCTCCAGCAATATATGGCTTTAGGGCATTGGCTATTGCAAATTATCACTCCTATCTGAAGAATCTATCTTGTCAACCTTTCTGGAGATCTACTGGGAGTAATTAGTGGATCTCTGAGATAGTTTGCCTGTATGTATTTTCACTTTTGCCTTTGAATCTCCAGTGAAAGGCATTTGGAAATCAGGTTGAAAGAAGCTGTGGATTTCTGAAAGCATTTATCTTCCACTTGGCAAGAGAACATTAGGATACACAGTGTGAGTGCACTTGTGTGAGCATAGTCAAGGTAAAAAGTCTTCCATCTTGAGGAATTTTTGACCACAGTGAAAACTTGTTCACGTATACTGTGTCTCAAAGAGCCTCTAAATACTTCTTCCTTTTCCTTTCAATTGTTAGATGAAAAGTAGGAATGGAAATGCACCCATTTTCAGATAAAAGCTTTTCCAGTTGTGCTCTCTCCTAGATCTACATGCATGCTCCATGCAGTATGTTAGTGAGAGGAATATGATTAGTTGGGGTTTTTGTGTTTTGTTTTTTGGTGTTTTGTTTTGATTTTTTAGGGTGGAACAGCTATTAGTCTAATCACCTACTGAGGTTGACAGAGAATCCTTGTACCTATGCATAAGATACATGTTGAAAAGTGGTGCCACTTAAATGCCAGGAGAAGAAAATCGATGCATTTTCTAATGGAAACAAAAGATTTGCCGATGGAGCTAAATTCACTGTTGGTATAGCTCTGTAGCATGAGTTCCAAATACCCAGCAGAAATATAACATGATAAATGTATTTATTCTAAAGTAGCCAAATACTACTTTTTTAATTTTATTGATTTTTAAAAAGGCATCTAATGTAAATAATACAGACGTCTGTTTGTTTGTCGTTGTAAAGTTGCTTAACATAAATTCCTAATGCTTATATCATTAGATTGCTGCTTGTGCTTTGGGAATGCTATTACGAATTGGGCCATCACCAAGGAATACTTAGAGCTGAAGAATCAGGAGGGGAAGCATAAGATCAGAAACAGGTTTTCCTCAATATATTTAAAAAAACACCATGGCTGCTGACTTCAAATAAAAGAGAATACTTGTGGGTTAAGAGATCCTTTCTAACCTGAGTCAGAGAAGAGCCATGTTTTTTTACCTTCCTGATCTTCAATGTGATCTTGTAACATACACGTAATTTGTCCCTAGATGCTGATCTGCTATATAGAGCCATTGGCGCAGATTGGTTTAGAGTTAATTCTCATATTTTGAGCAGGGGGTCAGACTACGTGACCTATGGAAGCCTCTTTGAACCTAAATTATTATTCTGTGATACAGTTTATGTAAAGGACTGGATTTGTACCGAGACGTTTCAGCCAGTGCAACTGGGACACAGGATAAAAAATTGTTTTAAGCCGTCCCTGTATCTGCCTTGCACATCAAGACAGGGACAAAACATTTATTGCTTACACCACAGAACTCAATCTTAAAACTGATCTTACTAATAAACAGGAACTACGTATTGCACATGTTTGCAGGATCCTGTTGTTCAGCCCCAGTCGGCAACTAAACATCACACAGCCGCTTGCTCACTCCCCCCCACCCCAGTGGGATGGGGAGAGAACTGGAAGACCAAGAGCAAAAAAACCCAAAACAAAACAATTGTGCGTTGAGATAAGAACAGTTTAATAATTAAAATAAAATAATGATGATAATGATTATGATAATAGTGATAATATAATAAAAAGGAAAAGGCAAATAGGGAAAAAACCAAAAACACAAGCGATACAATCACTCACCACCCACGGACCAATGCTGCCGGTTCCTGAGCCATGATTGCTGCTTCCCTCCCCCGGCCAGCCCCTCCCAGTTAACATACTGGGCGTGATGTTACATGATAGGCAATATCCCTTTGGCCAGTTTGGATCCGCTCTCTTGGCTGTGCCCCCTCCCCTCCCGGCTTCTTGTGCCCCTGGCAGAGCACGGGAAGCTGGAAAACCCTTGACTAGTACAAGCACTGCCCAGCCACAGCTGAACATCGGTGTGTTATCAACATTATTCTCATACTGAGTCCAAAGCACAGCACTGTGCCAGCTGCAGTGGAGAAATTTAATTCTGTCCCAGCTAAAACCATGACAGATCCCAAAGAATTAAAAGCAAAGTTTTTCTGGGAACTGTGAAATGAAATTGGAAAACTTGAGGAACCTTATGGCAAAGAGAAAAAGTTGCTAAGTGAGTTTATTTTGTCCTTGCAGAATGGCTTGTATTGCGTTTGGTTGGTGTGTTGGTTTTTTTTTTTAAAACCTTTGAAATGTTACTGCTTTAGGCATTGAGGAGCTCTAAGAAATAGATCAATAATATTTGCACTTAGCCTTGTAGAGTGCTTCTTTTTCTATGTGATGGTGTATTAATGCAGTGTTAATTTGGGATACACGGCAGTTCAGTGACTGGGCAAAGCAATTAAAATATTCAAACCAACATAAATGAGTTGTAACCAATGCTGTAAAACCCTGATCTTCAATCCAAAGAAAAGTAGCTGATTTTTTTGGAGGGTAGGGAACAGTGTTTTCTAGAGTTGTATTATGGTGATACCAAAACTTCTGTAGGTAACTTATAGCTAAAGACTCAGAAGGGGGATTGGAGGATTTGACAAAACCAATTTTTGTCAAATACTACCTTGAAAAACCCATGGCAGTTTACTTCAAATAAAAGAGAATACAGCTTGAGTGTATCTATGAAAATTGAATTTCTTCAGTCTTACACTTTTTTTTGTTTGTGTGTGGACAAGATAACACATCACACAGGTGGGGAATCAGTCATTTGGAATACCAGGGATAGGATAAAGTACTTCTATGTAGGCACAAGTGTGCATGGAAGGCCATGTGTTCTAGCCCTCATCCTCTTCAGAAAGTATCTGTCTTAGTCTCTTCTGAATTTTGGATAGGAAAAGTAATCAATTTGGCTATGCACTAACCAATTCCTTGTAATTATTTACATCAATTAAGAATAATAAAAGCCTCTGGTAATGGATAATCATTGAACTATTGTTCTTTCTTAGAAATAGTGTCCTAAAACATTGATAAATGAAGACTTGCTTTTATTTTGCAGCAGCTGGACTGTAGAACTTGTTGCATGAGTTTCGAATAATTGCAAATTACCTATGCATATCTATGTTTATATCTGTGTTGATATTTGCAGCACTAGAGGTCTATTTCTCAGGCAGTTCTTGCTCTACATTAACATTGGAGTGATACATAAGTAATACAGATACTGCAATGAAGGCTATGAAGACTAACAAGTGTGTAGGGGGGTATGTAAGGACATTTTATGACTTCAGTAGATTGAAAAGATCTACTGGATCCCAGTATCCCAACCCCTCTTGTGCCTTTGTCAAGCCCGTCTGTTACAGCCTGTTGATCTTGAGTTGCAGTGAGCTGAAGTGAGTGCTCTTTTTCCTACATCTCTTCAAACTTGTTGAGTTGTGGAGCATCATGGAAGGCTTTTTTCCTTTAAAGGAAGCTGTATTTCCATGTTGTATAGTGAAATAAAAGAGAAAATAGACTTGTTCTTTCACAGATTGCAAGTTCCGATATAAATTTTCGTTGTAAGTTACATTGATATGACTATTTCATTAGAAAATCATACCACTAATAAAAATAATGATCTGTGGATAGCTCAGGGCATAAATCATGCTTTATTTCATTACAATAAATCAAGGCAAATGTTACTTGATCTTTAAGGTCTTAAAAGTAATTTTTTAAAAAATTACAAAGCTGGACATGGTTTGAAGAGCTCCGAAAAATTAACAGGCATGACCACAAGCAGTCTACCTGAAGCCTTGGGATCTTACTTTGAAATTTCACGATGTTATCTAAACACCACTCTGCCTCTATGAAGTGCTGAGCCTAAAATGTGGAGAGGTCATGAGATTTCTTGTTACAGTCACCCCTTTCCACAGCTTCCTTTTTTTTTTTTACTCCCCCCTGTGTTTCCTTGTTCAAATATGTTCTTTCACAAATTATTTTCCCCAAATAATGAAGGCTTTCTAGCAGAGATTTTTTTTTTGGCAAGTTTGAGAGTCTGGGGATGAATGCTTGCTTACAAAACTGTTTGTTTGTTTATTTAAGGTTGCTAATCTTGCTTGTTCACTGTCAACAAATGAAGATGGAATGAAAATTGTTCAAATGGCAGCGAATCACATAGAGATTTTGTGCCCACAGGTATGACTTTTTCAATTAATTCCCATTACTGCACACTGAGTATACACTGTGTTTTTGTTATACAACACAGATGTTTAGTCATGCTCCTTCAGTCTAAATCCACATTCCATTTACACAGCTTAGTGTGGTACATAGAGACCAAATGATAAATCAAGGGCAAATACTCAGTTAATTTGTTTATTTTTTCTTAGTGGTTAACATAGGAATTGTTAGTAGTCTGTATTGATGGGGAGATTTAAAAAGCTGTAAAAATTGCAACTGAAGGAACATGCTTGGTCTGTTTCTGAAATCAAACCTGATTCAATGAACAGTATAACATAATAAGCAAACTGGGAGTATTTTTACTCTTAGACAGCAATATATATTTTGACCTTTAACTTGAAATATTGTTACCACTTGATTTGGTTTTTGTGTATGTGATTGTTAAAGTGTGAATTCTTCTGATTATGACCAATTCAAAAACTTGAGCTTTTGTGTTAAGCAAATGAATGAAAACCAGCACAGCTACATTGTATTTAATATCTTACAAAAAGTGTATTCACTCTGTATTTGTCGCATTCAGATTAACTTCCACAGTTACACCAGTTTAAAGCAAAGATTTTACTGATTTGTGTGACTCTGATCTGAGTATTTCAGCCATGAGGCTGAATAATTTCAACATCATTAGTTCTTTGAAGAACACTATAGTTTACAGAGTGGCCTAGATATTCTTACCCTTTTGTGTGTTTGAATGCTAAATGTAGTTGAAATAGAAGGTGAAATGCAAATAGTAATAATACGTTCAGTTACAAGCTTGAGAAGTCCATTTTATGCCTGTTGAGTAAATGCAAGACTTGGGGGGGGGAAAAGAAATTCCTATCAAGTAAATGTGACATTCTGAAAATATCACAGATCAACGTTTTCTCTTGAATCATTCAGTTTCAATGCCTATTTTTATAAGTTTTGCAGTTCTGTGTTTCACATCCCACTCAGATTTAATGTTTTACTGGTTTTGTAAGAAGATTGCTGGCTTGAAAGAATTAGTGAATAGCTTCTTCCAGGGTCTTTGTTTATCCAGGGGTACAAGTGCACCTTTATAATACGTTATTATACATCCAGCTGTAGCTTTTTATTTGAAAACTTACACTTTCGTTATTGCATCTCATACCAGAAACTCCCAAAATCTAATTTTGACTAAAGTATTGATTTTATTCCACAGCCATTTAAATTGCTAGGGTTTTAATTTCCTATGGTGAAATGGAAGATTCTTTTTTTAGTTTTTTCTCTCTCTTTTTTTTTTTTTTTTTAACCTCAAGGTAAACCAGGGGTGAATTAGTTGATGGCTATAGATCTGTCTAAATGGGGAATGTGGTATGCACATAATAAGATTGTATTAGTATTAATGCTGTGTTCATTGTGCAGGATTTACTGCTTTCTTAGATAAGGACCATTCTCTGTGAAAGCAACTGGCATTCTACCTAAGTAAGAAATAGCAGAAAAAGGCTCCTGCATTTTTCAGTAAATCAGATTATGCCATATCATTTAAAAATCCTCCACAGGGAAAGTTATTATCTCTTAAGATCCCTGCAGGGCATATGAATTAGAGTTTGGAATGGGGAAATTTGCATGTAGACCTTCCCAATGTTCTTAAATATTTAGAGTGAAAAATGGGATTTTATGAGCTCTGAAAAATATATTTCTTGAAAGGAACCACGTGGCTTGGATTGAAATCTGAAACGGTTGAGTTAAAATGGGGAAAAAAACCCAAGACCCACACCCGGAACCACCCAAACACACCAATCAAAAAACCAGCAATGGAAATACCATGTGCAGAAAACACCTTGGAGTCTTGGGAGTTCTGCAGATTTGACCAGCAAAACTTCCCATGTAGCACTGGGGAAAAGGCAGATACAGAATTGGCAAACCCTGGAGGAAAGCCTTTTACTTGTTAGAATTCACTGACATGCTTTTGTTATATTAATTATACTGTACTGTAGTTAAAACATAGAGATTGATTCTGAACTCTGACCATATATTTTTTTTCTCAGGTGGCATGATTAGCAGATATTTTGACTTCAGTAAATTAAGCTAGGCATGTATGTTAGAACTGATAAACAACACATAATGCTTGTTGTTCCTGAAATTTCAAGAATACTTCATGAGAAATTATTTTAAAGAATATTTAAAGTTAAATCAATACTAATGAATAGAATAAAAAATAAAGAGCTGCTAGCATATAATTTGATGAAGGAAGAATTACTTCTGTTTGTGCTACTAGCTTTTGGTCAGGTGAATTTTCTTGAGCGTTGTCAGGTAGGTAAAATCTACAATGTTACTTGTTCTCTGTGGGAGTCCATGTTACTTTGTTGGTGTGCAAACAAAATCATGACCTCATCAAATGCATGAGAAAATGAAAAGGAAAAGAACCCATAAAAGCAAAAAAAAATCTGTTCTTGAACAAGGATATAAATATGTAGAGCTGTTTGCTAATACAGATCTTGGGTTTGTAACCCTTATGCGTCAGTTCAGTAGCATGTTTGGAGATGTCTCTGGTTCCTCTAATAGTCCTCTGGAACAAAGATGTCTGATAGAAGGTAAACCTGTCAATACAGGGATGGAAGAATATCCTAAATGTAGGAAACCAGAGATTAGCAGACGAGGATCTGGCTTCTCTGTCTCAACTCCTGATAGGTTATTATATTTTTACAGGCTAATCAGCTTTCAGGTGGTTCAACAAGTATGCCCAGCACACCAGGCCAACAAAGAGGAGAAACGAGGGAGAAAAGACCTGTGTGTTTGTGTAAGGAGGATCTAGCCTGTTATTTGCCCTGGCTTCTGTAGTAGTAGTGGGTCTTCTTTTCTTACCTCCTTTAAGGTAGGCCTCTGGTTTTGCTGGGTTGGGGAGCTCTGCTAAGGGATAAGCTTGAGGAATAAGGATGCCTTCTGCAACAGGCTTTGAAGGAGGGAGGAGGTGAGAAGGAAGCCATTGATCAGATCTGGGGTGGAGCTGAAGGCCTTAGATAAGTAACTTAAATTGGAATGAGGATAATGGTGTTGGGGGAGAGCAGAGGAACAAGATTGAACAGTAGCTGAGGTAGGTGAAGGTGTGCTTGGCTCTCTGAAACCCATGTCTGTCAGAAACACACATAGTGGAGGTGCTGTGCTCAAAAATATCAGCTCAGGATATGTTCGCATTAATGCTTTTGGCATTCCCGGGTTTCCATTCCCTTGGGAAGAATGACCTTGAGCTGGAACAGATGTCTCTAAGTGGCAATAAGAAATGGCTAGTCTCAAGGCAGCAGTAAGGAAGAGCTTCAGCATGTCAAAGGCCTCTGGCTAGACCCTTTTCATTACCAAAAGGTCCCTGGAGAGTTTGAAGGAGTGGGAGGTTTGGGCTTGTTTTGGAAGAACTATATCTGAAAAAGTGAGTTTTAGGCTTGCTTTCTTTGAGGATGAGATCTTGCTAGAGCTTGCTACTGGTTACCAAAACGGTGCAGGGTGATTGCCTGCACAGATGTGCAGTGAGCCACACCTGTTCTGGTATGTCATGCAAGGCAGAAAACTGCAGGAAAAACACATGACTCTTCATGGTTTAGCTTAATCTTTATTTGGAGATAAGTAAATTTTTGAAAATCATTCAATCCCGTGCAATATTTTTATCACATCTTTTAAAAAAGACAAGGTATACACTGGTATAACCAGAATCTCAGATCTTAGTATTTTTAGTGAGTTCTGTTTCTCTCTTAGTATTGATAGAAAGTATATAGCTATAAAGGTATTAGGTGAGAAGGAAATCTATGTAAGAGGAAGTCCATTAGGGATTGAATTGCTTTTTGTGTTTAAAAAATAAAAATGGAGATAAGGGAAAATAGCCTTAAAAAGAAGTGTGCATTTTGAGCTCTTTCAAATGTATATGAAGCTGTCACCTCATTTCTTTTCTTAACTTGCACCTAACCAGGAATATATCAGAAGCTAAGGCAGATATTACGGCATACTTCAGAAATAGTTCCTAAGCTGCTGAAGGTGGTTTGCAAAGATATAAATGTCCTTCTTTATAGGTAGCTGTTGTCGAAGCAGAATGTATTATGTGGAAGACATTGATTCAGTGGATATGAAATGCATGTTGAGCCAGTTAAGTTTGTGGTCACTTCTCATGTGAAGCGTACACGCTCAGACAGTGATACTGGCTCTGAGAATGCTCTCTGCCTGAGCCTTATCTTTGTATTCAAGCTATTGGAGCTATTGGCTAAAAAGTAGTGTCCACTGCACATCATTTACTGAATACGTATGATGAGAGTGAGTGCCTTGTGGTAGGCCAAATACTTTATCGCAAGCAAGGCAGAGTTACAACCCACAGTAGATATGGATACTTGGGTTTATTTAAGAGCCAGGGAGATCACTTTTTACCCTGCTTGACGATACCATATGCTCACGCATTTGTTTCCCCCACAGTGTTATTTTCGCTAGGCCTTGACTTTCCTTCCCAGTGTGGAGATTGCTCCTAGTCTAGGAAGGTTGGGGAACAAGTTTATGATGTTTTTGTCCTGTACATCTGCTCGCATTCACCTCTTTTGGGCCTTACTGTCCAAGGTCCCTGGGTGTCTCCCAGTATTTGTTTCCACATATTTTGCTGACCTCCAGGGTATTTCCTCACTTCCAGGACTGTTCTTCCATCCAGGATCTTTATCAGCCTGTTTTTGGACCCCTAAACCCTAGATTTTTCTCAAAGAAAGTGTGTATGCAGAAGCATGAAGTGTGATATGCCTCCTAATTGGTAGATCTGTTTTGTGTGTCTATTAATTGGACGACTTGGGATTTATCAGCTTTGTTTAGTTGCGATGCTAAGAGATTTTAAACCAGTACATACCAGTTGCAGCTAGCTAGTACCAGGCTTGAGCTCGACAGTTCAGACATTGCCCTGCTGCAGTTATCTGCTGCCTGTAAGTGTTCACAACTTGAACTATATTTTGCCTACCACAACCCTGCACCATTCTGAAGGAAACAGTTGGAAGTAGGGGAGGTGAGTGACTGGACCTTTAATGACAGAGCGTCAGCTACACAGCCCCTGGAAGACCTCATGGCTCTCAGGCATCCAGGTGGATTGGTGTGGTTGACTCCCATGGCAGGATATGATGCTGAGGGCACCTTACAGCTTGCTTTAAAAAGAACAGCTTGCAGTACAGAGTAGGCTGTCCAATAAAACCACACATCATGCTACGCTTGCTACATGAGGAGGCTGAGGACCGAGACTTGTCTCCTAATATGGTAGAATTTGTCTAGTGGAATTTTTATTATTGCTTAGATAGAACCTGACTTCCTCTTAGTCTTTGGCATTCTATCTAAGGGCATGTTTCTTCTGAGAACCATGGAACATTTGGTTCTGTATTCTCTCACATGCTGGTGTAACATCAGTAGATGCTAGTGCTTTGCCTTGACTAATTATGAGGGAAAGTATGAACGTGAAGATGTTATTTTTAAAACAAATTAAATGCTTCTAACATGTCTTGAGTTTCAGTTTCACCACTGGTGTATGTGAAGTGTCTCAGTTTGGAAACAAATATTTGAGTTTTGATGTGGTTTTCTTTGTTTTGTAGTTAATGTGTTGGTTCTCTTGATGTCTGTAATACCTTGATGCCTCTACTCTTAAAATTGTTCTACAGTGGAATGCCCAATTGTAGGCAGGGTTTGGTACCTGTGATAGCATTTCTGCCCTGCACTGCTTGGTCAGAACATTTTACTGAACAAGAGTAAAATGTTTATTGTCAGTAAGCTTCATGCCACAGGCTTTACTTTACTTTTACCTATTCATATTGGTTTACTGAGTTTGTAGTATTCAGCAAATGGATATCTAAGTGTGTTTGGTTTCTCCCTTGTCCTGTTTCTCCTTCAGTAGAAATGTCATCTGTAGTTCATTTAGTGTTCATACTTGCCTTCCCCTCCCACCCTCGTTTACTTTGTACATCTGCACCTACAGTTCCTCATGCCGTAGCAAATATTATGCAAGAGGTTGTCGTACTTGGAAAGAGAGGCAGAAGTTTGTTAATCCTGTTCCTACAACACTTCTAGTTCAGCTGTCAGGAAAAAGCTGTAACAAACACCAAAAAACTGATTAGGACCTAACTAAATTCATAATTCTGTAGGTATATGAAAAGGAGCGCGAAAGGCAGAGTGGTTGAGGTTAGACTCTAGCAACTTGTAGTGATGACTCATGACAGCAGACTTAGTTTTGAGATCTTGCAAAAACCATCTGAGAATACTTCATACCAGATTTCTGACAACTTTTAAAGTGGGAGAATTATTTTGTTAAAAATATCCATATTGAAAGGTCTGATTTTAAAAAACAGTGTGCCTCAGATTCCATGCTTATGGAACTAGCCTGCCTCTTAGAGAAAAGCCTGTGCTATTTCACTCCAACATCAGTTAGTTGGGACACATGGACTAAGTTCATTGGGCCCCATAATTTGCTTTTCTTCATCCAATTCCATTAGACGTGTCCATCTTCTATTTAGGCTCCTAAATTCACTGATCAAAATATAAGAAACTGCTTAAAACTTCTGTTATTTCTAATGCGATTTACAGGGGAGCTCAAACCGCTTGATTTCTCTCATGAACTGCACGGCTTCATGGAGGATTTGGAAGAGAGGTCGATATCTGTGTTTGTGATAGGTTAGAAAGAACACAAGATGTTTTGTTGTGTTCCCACTCTTGAAGGATATCTCAGAAATTTCCAGTGCTTCGTTTAAATTTCAGAGCATAAAAATATATGTATGGACTCATCTTCCCTCACTCTAAAAACTCTCAGGAACAAAAGATGAATGTTCTGGTCATATTTCTTTCTGCTTCTTTCCTGAAAACAGCCCTGTTAGTGTTCTGCTCTAAATCAGGCTAATGATTATTTTGGTTTGCAGTGTGTTAGGACCTGTTTGGGGTGTCTGGCTTTGCTGGGTTTGTTTTTCTAAGATGTAATTTTTCTTTCAATATAGAATTCAATGCAGAAATTACATAAAACCCAGAATTACTATTTTTTAAATTGGGGCTCTCACTTTTCCCACGGAAAGAGCTCTTTGACTAAGAATGTTTCATGTAAGCAAAAGCATCTGGTAAGCATCCTATCTCAGTGCAGTTTTCAGCACTTTCACAATCCAAATCAAAATGTTTATTTCTAGGCAGGTGTATCTGTATATATAAGTAATTATTTGGATTATGTTAGTTAACACCATTCAGTAAAATTATACTGCAAGATCTACCGTTAGTAAATTCTTAATAAAACGGATCACTCCCAAAATGGAGTTAATGGCCAACAGTCAAAAGTCCTGCTGATAACTGTCTGTGGAAACAGGTGCTGTTATTCTACAACCCTGCTGGTCATAGACTGGAACAGGCAGTGTGTGGTGTGCATTGACCTGTGTTACCTGAGCACTGATCTCTAACATACTTTGTGTATTTGATTCATTGTTGCAGTTGGTTTTTATTTTTATGTTTGCTGTTCATTCCCCTCCTACAACACATTAAAAAAATTACACTAATGAAAAGATCGTAACACTTGGCACGTTTGTGGAATATACAGCTCTAATTCTCAGTGCTGTCTTTTCTTGTTGCTTGGATCTTAATATGCTGTTAGTTATTTTTAATACAGCGTGGTATGTGATCTCCCTCTAAAGATAGAAGCTGAATTTTTAGCTATGTGAGTTTGTAAATAAAGCAGTGTGGTAGTTCAAGTAACATGGAGAGGTATTAGGGTAAGCAAGACGGTGATCAGTGGGAACATATTTAGCATATTTCCACATTTCCAGGCCATTCAAATACTGATCTGACAGCTGTCTTTAGCATTTTGTATTGGGTTTGTCCACCATAACTCATCTTTTTTTTCAATGCCAGCATGACTGTCTGGAACAGAATGCTGTATTTTGGTATTACAAATCTGCTTCTGTATTGACACAAGTACATGCAGTGAGGAGAATGGCAAAAAATGCCAAGACTCCTTCCAAAACACCAGACCCTGCAGCCTTCCTTTCTTTGAATTTCAATAATTTCAGCACTGTTACAGTGACTCTTTCTTTCCTGTCTCTCTAGCAGACAGTATTAAGCCTCTTGCATGTTTTTTGGATTATGTGAAATGGTCTGTGCTTATCAGCAATTTCAGAAATACGTTGGACCAAGAGTGGAGGAACTGTGGTGTTTTGGAGAGTGTGTGTGTATGTTTGTCTGTAGAAGAGATCCAGACAAAGCATCTCCAGTGCAGTCCAGAAGCAACTTGTATTCTGTTGTCTTCCAAGTACACTGATTACAACTACAATTTGGTGCGAAGTAGCATGGAAGCCTTCAGCAGCCTAACAGTGACAGCAGTGTGCCCCACACATACAAATATTCAACTGAGGAGCTCGAATTTCCGTGCAGGGCTTGCATGTTCTCTGCATTCTTTCTTAAAGCTACAATCATAACTTTGTTATGCTTCCTATATGTTTTGCTCAAGCTTTAAATGTGAATGTCCTATACATTTTTTTCCCAAATTAAACATTTTATCAGTGCATTTTTCACTGATAAAAATGAGCCAGGGAATTTAGTCTTCCCTTTGAGTTATGTTTCGATTTACACTTAAATTGTTTAGCCCTTTTGGGCTGATACAGAGAGATGTATATTATTTGCTTCTGTGTTATTTTCTAGAAAGTACTATTGTACTTTCTGAAAGTACTGTATTGAACAAACCTGAGCATTCTCATTAACAGAAATGAGACGTTGATAGCCAATAAGTGGGCAGCATCTTTTCATGTGTTACATTTTTCAGGTATTGGAGTTTAATTATATGTTTTATGATGCTGCAGATTTTTGAAGCCAGCAATTTATATTTCCTATATATTTACTTTTTCATCAGAGAAAATCAATCATGCATTTTGTTATTTGCTCTGGTACATTAAATAGTGGGGGACACTGAATAAGTTTTTAATTTGCCTCATAAAAATTCTTCACCAATATCACTTTAATAACCACAATTGTTTCATCGTCTTGGTTGAACTGTCTGTTGGCATCTTCTTGTATCTGTCTTAATACCATTTTCTTCAAATACAGCAGTCTTGTGCAAGGGCAGAAGTAATGGGGGAGAGCATGGTAAATCAGTGAGTTCTCTACCATCTGCTTTAAAAGAGATAAAACAGATGTTAGTATCTCTAAGAGTATCAGACATCTTCCTAAGTACCATCTCCAGCCTTTCAGTTGAGAGATTAATTAAAAGTACATATCATGCCTTAATAATACTATCTCTAAAACTGAAGGGAAGATATTTTTGTGAAGTGAAACATTTTTCATGTAGGTTTTCACCATGTTAGGAAAGTCCACACACCATGCTACTGGAGTTAATGAAGAAATCGTCATTAACTTTGATAGCTATGGTAGTTGCTTGAACATTCCTGTTTAATTCCTTCTCTTACACCTTGGTAACACAACCAGTTTAATCTGGTATACATTATCAGTGCTGCTAGAGACCTGATCTCCCTCCCTGATCTCAAGCTGTTATTTCTGCCTCCTCCCTTGTGACTAACTATAGCAGTCATACAGCTTTTCAGTGACCTGCATCAGGAAACTGATGCTGCTGAGAATTCACCTGGGAAGCAAGTAAGAAGGTTAGGTTTCGTGCAGGTCAGTTGCCCGATGCAGTTTGCCATACTCTGAGCGCTGCTTGCTGGCTCAAGGGAAGGAATGAGGAAAAATGAGTCTAAAGGAGGAGCAGGCCACTGCTTTTGGTGGCAGTGCAGACTAATGCCAGGTTGAGCTGGCAGTGTCACAGCTTTTGTGTTCGAAGTTAATGTATGTTTTCAGTATTAGTAGCTGTTGTTACCAGCTACCAGGAGACATTGCGTGGAAAAAGTTGTTAGTCTAGTCCTCCAGTATAATAATAATATATGTTCCTATTTGGATGGATGATCCTTCAAATCCTCCATCAGAACACTGCAGTCTTAATGGGATGGGCAATCTGCAGAAAAGGAACGTGCACAAAACCAGCCACGCTCCAGTTTCTAGTCTGTCTACCTGACAAAGACTGGAAGTGACACAAAGAAAATCTTTCTGATGTCCTCTAGCATCGTTTACAGTAGTTGTAGGCTGTTGCCTGTTTCTGTTTGTGAAAATTGAGGTTTGTTTTTTCAGAAATATGATAAAGCACGTGGTATTTTTAGCTGGTTGGGGTACTATGAAATCCTAAAGCAGTAGGCCACCAAAATGTATTGGAAGGCCTATTGTTTTGTGCTGTTATACAAATAGACTTAGCTGGATGTTTGCTTTGGCTCGAACTTTTCCAATAAGCAGAGTTTGAAGAGGGGAAAAAAGTAATTCTATGACTCATAGATTCCCCTGAAAGTCTCATGTTGGCTATGGCTGGTTGGCTGTTTTGTGGTAGTACTTGGAGAGAGAATAATTAACTACAGAATGCCTTGAGGTTTTCAGTCTTAACTTTCCTCTTACAGCATCTGTTGTGCTGGAATAGAAGTCTCAACAAAATCTCAGTTTGTAATATTAAATGAAAATAGTGGCCTCAACTTCTGTAGCAATACAGAAGCTGTTCTGTTTTATCCTCTTTTGCTTGCTCTACTTGCAGTTAGTGGACATAAGACACGAGAATGATCAAGTTTCTCAAAGTTGCTGGAGGGCATTTGCTGTAGATTCATACTGCACGAATGTGTATGAGTGCTATGAATGTTTTATAAACAATTTATTTTCCCCTGTGCCTTTAAAACTTGCAAGTATTATTCCTGGAAATGTGTTTCTTTTTTATCTCTTCAACTTCATCCTTTTTTCTGAATTTATAAGTTTTACTGAGATGCCACATTTTGTTGGTGACAGTCCTGCAGCAGAATGCCAGGGAAGGAAAGAAAGGCAATAAAACATCATTATTAGAGACTTGTTGTGAAGAAAACCCTACTGAGTCTGGGGAGAAGGGTGGTCATACAGTAGGAAACCTTAGAGTAGTACAAGACAGCAAAATAATACCCCTGTTAAGAGATGTAGTTTTGCATGGTTTTTGGAAGAGAGGGGCGACAGCGGTAAAGAGCAGAGAATATAAATAGCTATAGCATGCAGTGAGAGAGACATGTAAATAGTATAGGTTGACAAGGGAACATGTTCCTCTTGTTGAAGCAAGAAGCTAAAATCACACTATTGATACATGGTTCCATCTGACATAACTTTGTTCTGTGGCATTGGGAATATCACTGTTACCAGCTGTTTACCTAATTTTGAGATGCTTTTCAGCTGGAATGTCGGAAGTGTGATGGGGATCCTCATGGGTGCTTTAGCATCCTGGAGGCAGCTGGTGATGTAGACGGTGGGGAACAGATGCAAGCACTTAGTCTGTCAAGCACCGAGGGGAGCAAACAAGGTAGACTAAGTTCAATGTAGTTGCAGCACTGACAGCGTGGGGCTGCAAGCTCCACATTCTTATGTGTACATATATGTCCTATGACCTGCAGCTAAGGAACAAGCCTTTTGGTGGCTTCTAGTGTTTTCTGTACAAGCTTGCACAAGAATTTTTTTCTTTTTTTCTCCCTACACACCCGTCTTCTCTCTCTGTCACTGGTGCATTGTCAGAGTGCAGTGAGTTGGGGAAATTCTAGCACGTCTCTCAGGGAAGTGTCTGACCTGGAGAAGTGTAAAGAGGTAAATCTTACAAATTTTCGGTGATCAATGTCTCTGCTGAGCTTCCAAGTTTTTAAATTGAGCTTTAAATGGTTTCCACAGAAGTAGCATCAAAATCAAGGCAGCATATGACTACTCTTCTTGTGTTCTCATGACTTATTCCTGGAAACTAAAATGTCATTAAAGAAGGCAAAGAGAGGTAGCATGTTCTGCAAGCTGATTTTCTGTGTTACATTTGTGGAAAAAACCTGGGAAGAGCTGTTGACACTCTCAAGGGCGGAGAGGCTTGCAGAGGGATCAGGACAGATGGGAGAGCTGAGCAGTCACCAACCGTATGAAGTTTAACAAGGGCAAGTGCCGTATTTTACACCTGGGGCATGGCAACCCTGGATGTACATACAGCCTGGGGAGCGAGAGGCTGGAGAGCAGCTCTGCAGAGAGAGGCCTGGGGGTTCTGGTCAACGGGAAATTGAACATGAGCCAACAGTGTGCCCTGGCAGCCAAGAGGGGTGCATCAAGCACTGCATTGCAGCCAGTCGAGGGAGGGTATTGTCCTGCTCTGCTCTGTGCTGGTGTGGCTTCACCTTAAGTGCTGTGTGCAGTTTTGGGTGCCACAGTACGTTAAGGATGTAAAGCTACTAGAGAGTGTCCAGAGAAGGGTCACGAAGTCCATGAAGGGTTTAGAGGAGAAACCGTATGAGGTGCAGCTGAAACAACTTGGTTTGCTCAGCCTAGAGAAGAGGAGACTGAGGGGAGACCTCGTTGTCGTCTGCAGCTTCCTCCAAAGGGGAGGAGGGGCAGGCGCTGATCTGTTCTCTTAGGTGACCAATGCCAGGACCTGAGGGAATGGCAGGAAGATGTGCCGGGGAGGGCTGGGTGTTAGGGAACGGTTCTTCCCCCAGAGGGTGGTGGAGCCCTGGAACAGGCTCCCCAGGGAGGCAGTCACAGCACCAAGCCTGGTGATATTCAAGAAGCACTTGGACAACGCCCTCAGACACATGGTGTGAATTTTGGGGTTGTCCTGTGCAGGGACAGGAGTTGGACTTGATGACCCTTGTGGGTCCCTTCCAGCTCAGGCATTCTATGATTCTAAAACATAAGAATGAAAGATGCAAAGTATTTCTGGCAAATTGACTATCTGCTTTACTAAATTCCAAATGAAAAGTCATCAGTAAAAGCAGCATTAGAAGTAATAGTAAAAGTAGCAAGTACAGCACCTGTTTGTTTGATTCCGGTATCTCTTAGATGATTGTGCATTGCTGTTGATACTCACGCAGAGTCTGGGCTGATTTGCTGTTCTGAGTTAGAAAAAGCTCCATTTACTGTCCTAAAGCTGTCACTACTATTTTAAACAGAATAATTTCAAGCTAAGTTTTCTTTCTGATTTCTTTGAAACTTGCTGTGTGGTGTGACATGTCAGCAAGATGTAAGCTCATGTTTGTGTTTGTGCATAAAATAGGGATAAGGTGTGTGTGTTTCTCATTATACCATTTCTTCTGTCTCCTTTCCCCTTTTTCTGGGAAAATGCAAAATGAATTTTAAATTAATAACTGCAGTCACACTAACTTTGTGTTCTACTATAGCATCAGTGAATTTCTTGAAGAATGCAGACTCTGTTGCTTGATCTGTATCTCCAAGGCAGAATGATTACCCATACATGGATATTTTTCTGGGAAAGATGTTCATAGGAGGAACTTTTTTCTGGATAGTGCATTGCATTCTTCTGGCATTTGTTTTACCCATACCTAAATCATGGCTTGTATAAATAATTAGTGATGTTTCAAAAATCAACCCGTTTCTCATTTCCTTAACAGTATGTCTTGCTGTTGGAGGCAATAGCTTGCCTCTTTCTTGATCCTTTTTTAAGTCAATATTCTGCTGGGGTTTCTGCATGTGGAAAATAGACTAAAGACATTAGCAAAATAGTATCAACAACGGGAAAAAAACCTAGTAATTTGATGGTGGGTGACCTATAGTTTAGTTAGTGTTGGGTTCCTCTTTTATGGGATGATAGTGTGTGAATGATGTGTAGGGACCTGATTTCATGATTATGAGTCTCTGCACTTGGGCTTCAGAAATTATTCATAATACTAACAGAGTAACAAAAAATCCATTCCTAAAGGGGGGGTGGGGGTGGGGACGGAAGATATTTTGTATTTGAATTTCTCATTTCCTGCCCTGAACTATTCTCACTGCCTGGAACGTAACAAGGGTTTTGTGGTGTTTTTTGCACTTCTTTCAGCTCATAGGGTGTACAGAGTGTGTATGTGAAATACAGGACAGAAAGTGAAAACTAGAAGGAAATGTAGAGACACTTAGCTTACCTTAATGTCATGCATACCTGCTAAGATACTGACAATATATTGTTTTCACTTTGCCCCATTTTCTTAATGCTTTGTGATTGGGATTTTTTGGTTGGTTTGTTTGGCTGCAGAGGATTTTGCTTGAGAGACCTCTGGAGAATAGTGATTTGAAACTTAAAAATTAATTACCTTATTCACTCTGAATTTTAACTACCCCTTTTAGTTAATTTCCTCAAAATTTGGACTGTTAACACACGTAACAGTCTGATATCCAGTAATTCGAATTAGGCCTGGATAACAGGATGGTAGTGGTTGTCCTGGTCAAGGATGTCTACCCTAATTAACCTCTAACAGTAAGAGGATGTACTATTAGAGAATGTTCTAACCACATGACTAAAATAAGAACAGCAGTACAAGAACGTGTGACTTCATTCATGTGTAAAACCAACTGTAGCTGAAGCTTTAGTGATACAGTTTCAATGAATTTAATAGGCTATTTCTTCCAAGTATTGAGTCTTACTTAACTGCAAGCAGCCTCTCTCCAATGCCAGTCCTACTATTACTGAAGACAAGTGCCTCACCTGAAGTGTTGTTCTGGAAGCAATCCTGCTAGAAAAAGGAAGAAAATAGTAGGTGTGTGCTTTTGGGCTTTCTCTTCTGTTCACAGCTGTGTTGTTGTAGCTCCCTTAAAAATTACCTGGGTGAGAAGATCAGGAAAATAAGATTTGTGTGTTTGTACCCCTGCAGCAGAGAGAGAAAACCTAGCAAGGTCCTAGGAGCCTGCAGTGAGGGGCCAGTAGCATGCAGTGGGGCCTTGGGAGGAAAGAAAAAAACTTCAAGGGACCAAAAGGGGCAGGGTAGCACTTGCTGCAGCTTAGATCTTTGACTGTGACAGTAATAGGTGAAAAATTGAAGCTGAGGTCTTCTGTCTGCATAAGTGACATGGAATGTATCTGAGGATGTCTGTCAGTTCCACTTGTTCACCAGGCTGTTTCTACCTATTCTTTCCAGAGGCACTTCAGGGATTTTTGACCTCCATGTTCCCATCTCTATGTAACTCTCTTAAAGCTTTCTGCTTGTCTGTCTATTCAGTAACTCCTTTTTCTGTCAAGTTGAAAGCTCACTCTTGTCTTCAGCTCTTGATTTCTTTTGCTCAGACCATACCATAGTTTAGGTGTTAGAGGAAATGTAGGGCAATGGCAGCTAGACAGATGCCTACTGAAGGTTGTCTGTAATGGTGACAGTTTTGTTAAAAATCCCAAGAGGGAAAAATGAACTAATTGGGTGGATTTATTACATTTTTAGTAGGTTGGGGTTTTTTGTTGTTGCTGTTTCGGTTGGGTTTTTGACATAATACACTTCAAAATGTACACGAAGCAACAGTTGTGGCATATGTGTTGAGCTTTACTGATGTCTTTTTTTCATTTACTCAGTATATAAAGTTAATCCATATGTGTGTTCATCTTACCAAATATTCAAAGACTGTAATAGAGTGTAGTTACACTGTAATTATTCTAGTTCCACTGCAGTTGTATTTTATCTCTGTAAACTTTGCTACATGAATGAATAGTCCATAAGGACCTTTCAGTTTTGTATGCAGTACACTATAAATTGGACTAAAGATTTACTTGGATATGAAATCCAATAAACAGAAGGTTAATTACATAAGCTTCATTTTCATATTGTCATTTCAGTATGCAACTAAGTTAATTGATAATTATGGGTGTTGTATTCAGGCACAGGGATTTTTAATGCTGAACAACTTTCAAGATCAAGCCCGAGACTGTGAACTCCCATGGAGAGTTTCCTTTATGCCTGCATGCTCTGGAAAGCTTTACTGCAGCTATAGGAATAGAACTTGTGCTGTTGACAGTGTGGCTTATCCCAGTTTGATCAGCAGACTTGGCTACCACCAGTGCTGATAATTTTTATACCAGTATAGTTGTTATACTGTGATAGAGCATTTGCACAAACTAAGAAAATGCAGGAAAAGCTTACATCTCTAAAAAGCATTGCTGTATCTAGAGGCTTTCTTCTCATTTTAATATGTTTATACTGAACTGCAGATAGTGGAGCTCTAGTGCTGAATAGAGCACTATTGAAGATATGACTTCCACTATGGCTTTGAGTATCAAACAACAAAGGAAAAATTATAAACAGAACTCTGTTTTTACTATTTTTTTTAAATTTTCTCTTTCATATTTCAAGTCTTAAGGATTATTTTAGCCTTCCATTTCAAGGATTTGCTTCTCTTGAAATTAAAATCTGCATTTGATAATGCATTGCTCAAGGCTTGATAAAAGTCTGTGAAGTTTCTGTGCTTTCTGAGCAGAATCTAGTTGTCCCCCACATACACAAACAGTGGACACCAGAAGGTAATTGTTTAGGTAGAAAAATGAAACTGTAGCTAAAATTGTTTAAAGTAATTGACCAGTATTATGGTTTGCTTGATCCTAAGTGCAGTACTGGGTACTGTGTGTGTATCTAATACAAAAACACAGTTTGAGGAGCAGTGTTTTTTGGTTGAGTAGAAAAATGCACTTTTGATTCTTGAAATAAACCAGGAGATTTGTGTGATCTACCTTTGAATATCATATCCAAAAGGTTCCCTGGGTCATTTACAGGCACTGTATCCCGTAAGGCAGAAACAGAAATGTTTGTTTATTCTGGTTACTTCTGTTTCAGTATTGCAAAATAGAGAAAGTGAAAATACTTAACAAGTGAAATTACTAATTTCATGCAAATCAGGCACCTGCAATCTGACCTGCAGAAGAACCCCAATGTATTTTGTGATCTGTTGTCTGCTTCCCATGTCAGGTCAAGTGAATTAGTTCTGGAAGGGAGGTGCTGTCGAATGGATTTAAAAATCAGTCTTTTATCAGTTGTTAAGTCTGTTTTGACCTCTGTCTCCAAAAAACAAACTGTCCTCCCAAATGTGAATACGTAACACCTTATTGCATTTTCAGTTCTTTCTTACTTTCGTAACATTTTAAACTAAAGTAATGGGAGCGTCTCTTTTTTAAGCTTTAGTTTTATTTTCTTGTCTCAGAATATTTTATTAGGGTCTCTGCTCAGTCCCTGAAGTTTTAAAGATCACTTTGTGTGCCTTTCCTGTAGGTTTCCAAATGCATTCAGAAACGTGCATGTAGTCCCTAAATAAAACCAAGACATAGTTGTGTATGGGGAAGCTTTAGAGGACTGTGCGCGGTGTGTGTGTTTTTGGATTGGCTGGGGTTTTTTGTTTGTTTGTGCTTGGTTTTGGTTTTGTTTTCTTCCTCAAAAGCACACCATGCCTCTCAGCAGTGCTAGGCTATGTTGGGAGGTACACTTTTAAGTGAAGTTACACAAATTGTTTAATAAAGTACAAAGCTTTATCCCAGTGTTATAAAAACATATTTCTATGTATTGCTAGCAACCAGTGCCCAGACATCTGAAGATAAAGCTATGCAGGGTTGTATTTAATTTTTAGCCTGGGGTATCAAATCAATAATGTTCATAGTATTGTTGGCTTATCCCGTACCCCACAGTTCTGTTTGTTCACGACGGGTTGCTTTACCTGTGTGCTCATAATTTATTTGTAAGATGCTTGGGCAGTAGCTTGTAATAACAATGTAGAAATTAAATCTGCCCTTAATGGTTGGTATCAAGAAGGCCTTTGCTAGATTTGAACAGTGGATTGATTTATCCTAACTTTGTTCAGTTACTTTTTCTGACAGCTTAAAGTTACCCAATAATCTCAGAATAAGTAAATCCATATTTAACTTCTAAAACCTATTACCAAACATAATCAACTATGTCATGATCAAACCAAGTGCCCCCAGTGGAACCCCATCTTCCTGCTTTAAATAATTGGAAAGAAGGAAGAAATAGAATCATACAGCACATTACTCAAATGCTAGTTCTGCCAAAATAGAGATCGCAAACAGGACTTTGACATTTTATTTTTCATCGTAATTTGTCCTAAGTATTGTAACCATTGCATTTAGTAATTTAGGGTTGCTGTGTTCTTATTATTGCACCATTATTTCTTGCTGGAGTTTTTGAGTCTCTGTCTGAAGGAATAGGTATCTTAATCTTTTCTGAATATAATGTAAAAAACTTACGGTCATGTGTTTATCTTATCGTACCACCTGTGCACCTAATTCCTCATAACTATCAGTATGTGATAATGCTGCCGAGATGGAAGATTTCTAGGACGTTGTGAGAGCGAGCGGTGTGCTGTGGATGGAACTTCTCCTGTTTTCAGAAGGGAGGGAAGTTTCTTTTGGAAGCGTGCTCTTGCTTTGTCACTGATGTGTCGCTTTTGATATAATGATTAAATGGTCTTCCCTAACTTTGCATCTCCTTTCAGCTATTTTCAGTGGGGGTGGATTTCACCTTTAAATTCACTAAACAGTTAAAGTTGATTTTGTTAATAAATATAGCAAGTAATTTATTTATTCTTGGAATGCACTTATCCCTTGGGTAGAATTTGTCTATTGTCTAGAGCTGCATTATCAACATGGTCTCAATTTTAGTTAATTATATTGACTAAAATACATTTTATGATTAAATATTCTTGGATAGAAGATATTCTCAGCTTTCAAAGCTTTTAAATTGTTAGGGGCTTTTCATATCTTTGTTATTTTAATGGCTTTTTATGGCAGATGCCAAAGCAACAGTGTCATATATCCCTGAGCCTTTTTATCATTATACTGGTGGGGTTTTTTTTGCGTGCAAGTTTGTTTTTTGGGTTAGTAGTAAATATGGATACCTTCTTGCAGAGCTTGAGGATGTCTTGATATTTAAGCTCCCCCACCGCGGTGTTTCAGAGAAATACAAGGCACAGCTTGACAGAAATAAAGTTCTGCACAATTTGGTATTTTTGTTCTTGTAGCAGAAGACTGCCAACATGTTTCTGTGGTTTCTTTAATAGTATAGTCCTTGTGTCAGGAAATACTATTTCATGATGTTGCTGCATTATCTATTGATTATCTTCTGTTTCAATTTCTATTACCTGTCTTAGAGTATCCCTGAGACACGAGTTGCTTTTGCCCCAGAAGGAGTCACTGTTAGGAACTATGTATTGTATAATTATTCTGTAACTGTGCATTGCAGAAGAGATATATAGAATAATCCAGGTTGGAAGGAACCTTAGGATGCCTGTAGCCCAGCCTTCTGCTCAAAGCAAGTTCAATGCTGAATTTCAAACTGACTTTCTCCAGACTTTAACTGGTCAGGTCTTGAAAAATCTCCAAGAACAGGGACTGCACAAAGTCTCTGGGCAACCTGTTAAACTGCTTGACTGGCCTTGGTGTGACAAGTGCTCTTGTGTGCATCCGTGCTCTCTCTTGTCAGAACTTCCCTCAATTTCTGACCACTGTCAGAATGTTCTCCCACTATGCATGGCTGTCATCTGTGTAATCTCCTCATATGTGTCAAGGGGCTGCTGCTGGGTCCCTCTGAAGCCTCCTTTTTCCCAGGGTGAACAAGCTCAGTTCTCCTCCCCTCCTTGAAGGGTAAGAGTTCCAGCCCCTAACCATCTTGGTGGCCTTCTGCTGAGTTTGCTCTACTTTACTGATGTCTGTCCTGTATCAGAGGGCTCAAAACTGGACACCAGGACATAGTTTTCTAGATGTGATCTAGTAGATGTCACCTTTCTCATTCTACTAGCCGTGTTCCTGCCCTTTCAGCCCACTGTGCTGTTAGCTTTCCTTGTTGCTGGAGCATGCTCCTGACATGCATTCTGAAGTGTTTTCCAGCAGGATATCAGGTCGTTTTCTAGCACAGCTCGGTTCCCAGACTGTATCACGAGAAACAGTTATTCATCCCAGCTGCAGGACTGTTTTTTAGGCATTCAGTTGATAATTTTTGAAAGGAGGAAGAAAAACCTTAGGTTCTCTTAGATCAAAAATAATTGGACATGGGTTTTATTCTTTGCTGAAACTATCCCAAGCAGTGCAATTCCTTTTGTGAAGTAGAGTGAGATGATTAGTTTGGTAATAGTTTGGAAAAAATATACCTTCTGAAAGCTCAGAAAATAGTTTTCTATGTTGTTTTGGTGTGTTATTCACGCACATACCCCAATGAATCTTGTGAGGTATGCTTAGAAACCGTGCACATTACATAAATGAATTGGGCTTAATATAAGATGCACAAAATTTTTTTTAAATCAGAACTAAGACATACATTCTGATCTTTAGAAGTGACAGAATCAAATGACACGTTTGATGTACTGTGTACCTTGAATATGACCATGCCATTATACTTTCTTTAGCTATAAAAATACAGAACTACAAAGTTCCATCATCCAATAACAAAACTCCATGGTCAAATCAGATGCTTTGAATTCAGTTTCTGGTTATTTACATGAATGTAGAGCATGCTATCCTATACATGGGAAGAAATGATTGGAGACCGTTTCTTTACTTTTGACTCCAAAGGAATTCCAGCGTACATTCAGCTCAAAACTTATTACACCAGCCAGAACCTGAAATTTCTGGTAGCTTTTGCTCTGGAGCAAGTATGGACCTATTACTGTATTTCAGGCAGCAGGATGGCAGTTAAACCTACTAGTTTTCAACTACATTTAATTATCCTATAATATGAAGGCACAAAATAATTCTTCTCATAGGAGATTATATTAATGTATATATGATGCGTGCTTAGTTTTAATACTAAAAAATATGAGTTGGTTTAATGTTTGGGGCCAGGGTTCTCAATCATGTATCAGATTTTGGAGACATTGCCTCTACAGCAAATTAAGAGAACTTTGTGGCTTTTTACATCTTCCATGAACATGAGCAGTTCTTCAGAAATGCCAACTTTACAAACTATTGTGCTTGCCAGTTTGGTGAGACTAGAGAAGGCAACAAGCAGAGTGCCCATCTGGACTTGACCTTGTGATCGTGTTTTTTACATTCCAGCACTAGGGTAGAATTGACCCTTCTTTTCTTGGAGGTAAAATTCTCTAGCATATTTGAGAAATACTTGCCTGAACTTGGCTCTGCTGTTACTGTGTCAAGCTGATGGATCTGCCCACTTAATTTTGTTGGAAATTCATCTGCTGGAGGTGCAGATGAATGTAAAGCTGGGAAGCCAGCTCCTATTCAACTGCAGAAGATGATAATCACCAAACAAAACCCAATCAATTAATTAAGACTTTTTCTTGATTTAGTTAGAGACACTGACAGTTTTCAGTATTCACCATAGCCTTATATTTTATTTCTGTGAAATTTCTAGTTTTCTTGTGCTGTAGTCACTGCTGTATCAGACCTTTGCCCTTGCGTCTTTCCTTGTTTTATTTAATTAAAACACTGATAAAAGTATTCTTTTGTAATGTTACTCCAACCCTGCTATGTACTTCTTACTCTTCTGTTGTCTGCTTTTGCCTGACCATAAGCTGGATGACTCGTCCGTACCTTAAGGCACCATCTCACTGAACATTGCTTTCCTCCCTTGTGTGACAGGATAGGTGTCTGTTGGCCTCCAAGTTGTTATTTCTAAAATAAAGGAATTACTATCCCATAGTATAAGACTACCCCACGAACACTGTCCAGGTGGATTTTTGGTGGGGTTTTTATTGTTTTGGTGTTTTCTTTTTTCATTTTCCCCCATTATGCACAGTAGTAGCTCCCTGACAGCTACATCTACTGTGTATGCCTCGAATCTCATTTTAGCTTATTGTGTTTTTATGTAGTCATCAGCTGTTCAGAAGCTAGTTAGTAGAGGGTATGTAGGATTATCTTATTGTCATCATTTCACTCTATCCTCAAACTTCCCTCAACTTGTGTAATCATCTGTTTTTGTTCTGTTACCTTCTTGAGACTGGCTTCCATTTAATGGAATGTGTAGAGTATGGTTTCTCTTGTACTTGATGAGGACATACGTATGTTACTGCAGTGTAAGTAGTAATAATAAATGCTTTCCTCATCTAATTTATGCAGAGAAATGCAAGGAGATATCTGAAAACTATTCATGTAGCTACTGGCCATATGCCCAAGCAGTAGAGCAGGAAGAATAACTTTCTAGTAATGTTTACCTGAACTGTGAGATCTGTAGTGTAGAAATAAAACATTTGGGACAGCATTTGGGGAAAAAATCATGATGGAATTAGAACAGCCTACATATGCTGTAATAGGATAGAGTACAACTATATTTAATTGACTAGCAACAAATCTTAACCCTGTTTTAGATCAGGAAGCAGTGATGAAACAGTGACTTCAGGTTAGTTTCTTTCTCATTGTTTTTTGAGGTCAGTTGAGCTACTGATAAATGTACACTATAGATGATAATTGGAGTGAGGTAGAAAAGCTAAGCTCCATGAAGCCTGAGAAATTGGCTAAAACTTTTTCAGCTTTGTCTCTTGTTGGTAACAATGTGAGTACCCTGGTGTGAAGTATGTGTTTTTTCTTTTTTGATTTTTCTTATTTTTACAGGAAAAGAGGGCTTAAAACTCCATTTTACTTGTGTGATAATGTATCTCTTCAAGTTTCTTAGACCGTATTGAGAATATCCCAGTCTAAATCATATGTGTTGTGAATTTTGGGATTTTGTATGTGAGTGCCACTGGTGACTGCACTTTTTTAAAAAAATTTCTAGTTATTTTTTGTTATTAACATAAAAATATTAATGATGTTCAGGTATTTAAAAGGGTTTTAAACACATACATTGTATAATTCTTTAATAAAAAACAGATAAAGCTTCTTGTCAAATTTGATTTCTCTAAAATAAAGTAAAAAAAGAAATCTGAAAATATTATTCGAAAAAAGAACATGAGACTGATCTTAATGAACAGCATTGTATTGCACTGTTTGAAAGAGCAAAAGTGGCAGTTGCCTCTTGCTTGATGTTTTTGTTTCTATTGGAACTGAGGTGGATAGGCTTCTACAACATGAACACCAGGATGGTGAATGCCCTCTTTTTCAGTCATACAGGAAATGTCCAGCAAAGACTCTAATGACTACAGGTTTGGAGCTACTAACAAGTCTATACAAATGAGCTGTTCATGGTTGCTGCTCCTAATTTAATGAATCTTGGCTATTGGGGCAGTTCTAGGTAGAACAAAGATAATAGTACATGTGTGCTTAGCCCAGCTTTAGCAACCTTGCTTAACCTTTAGGTCTGTCACCTTGACGTGGTTCCCAGGCAAAATAAAGACACATGACCTATATCCTGCTCTGCAACGTAGCTATGGCAGGATTTTACTTTCATTAATATCGAGCTGAATTGTTTTATGGAATCTAGGTATTGTCACACTTGTGGAAGCCACGTCAAGTCAAAGTGGAATTAAATCTTTTCTTAATAGGATATGAAGCATTAGAACAATTTACCTTGGGAACCATAACGAACATTGTCACCTGAAATATTTAATTCAAATTTAACTGCCTTTATGTAGAATGTAACTGATGTAACCTCTAGCAGTAAAATTCACAAGGGAAGCCTTAGGTAAATTCTATGGTTTGTGCAGACTAGGTGACTTGCAGATCTTGTGTAGCCTTAGAGTCCTTTGTTCTGCATGTCACTGCAGTCTCTGTACAGTTTGATAAGGATGCCTGCCTGCACTGTAGTTCTTTTGCATTTAGTGAAGGTTTTGGGACTTTATTTCCAGAGATATCTGGAGTCGTCTGGATTTCTAAATTCACCCATTTAATAAAGTTGACTACATCCGGTAACAGATTGGGTGGTTCTTCCCAAGCAGTTTACCTCTTTACTGCATTTGGCAAGATAAAAATCTTATGGCTCTTCTGATACTGAAATAGCTTTTTATACAGCCTCATTGTTATTTTTGGCAGAGTCAATCACTGATAAATCTACCAAAACAAAGAAGAAAGTGAAGAAAAAAAACTTCATTGTATTCAACCAGAATAATATCTTATTGCAGGCTTGAACAGAAAAGTTAGGAATTATTTGTGTAATATTTCAGTCTTGATGGACACATTTTAAAACCTAAACTGTTTAGTTAGTGTGGTGAATGGAAATAGGAGCAATGTGACCTAAGAATTATTGAGGTGAAATTTTGAGCCCCTAGCTCAGAAAACTGATCCTGTGAAATTGGATCAAGCACGACAGGAATGAAAACAGTGAAGCTTCAACTCCTGCAAATTTCTTACTTTTAAGAGAGTGTTGGGGGAGCTGCTGTAGAGCCAAACATAAATGGGCTTTTATGAATTAAACTGTATGTGGAAAGTTCTTCTTTGGTATTGATGTTGAAATAAAGAAACCAGAGATAATTTCTCATATGGAATTGTTGAATATCGAGATGTGACCAGATGCACAGTTTCTGTTTTGGTTTAACAAGCTCAGAGGGTATTTAATTGGGTGCTGGTACTTGGCCACACTGTCCTCCATCTTTGCCCATCTCCTGGACCCTTTAGGCAGCAGACAATGGTATAGTTATATAGCCAGTGCTGTCAATTATTTATTGCTAGCTCGTGTTGTAGACTTCTAGGTGTACAGAGGATGGGACCTAATACTTGCAAATCATGCAGAAGTCTCTGTGCTCTAAAGCTGAGCTTCACAGGGACTCCTGTGCATGTTTCTCACTAGCAGTGTGAGAGAAAGCACCCCAGTTAGATTCTTCCTGAAAGCTGTTTGCAAGTTTGCCCATCTCACGGTATGGTTTAGGAAGCAGTTCTGAGATCAGAGCAGCAAAGGCAGAGCAGATCTGCTCCTCTGTGTTAGCTGAGTAGTATTTCTTCCTGCCTGCTGCAGATCCATGCAATCCATATCCTAGAAACAAAATTTGGGCTGGATCTCCACCTGGTAGAAGCTCAAAGTCTTTATTGTAAAATCCCTGGCATGTACAGGGGTTGGCAGTGAATTGTTTTTTGAGTGTGTTTTGTATCTTAAAAAAATTTCATGAATTGTATAGAAATATGTGGTGGTTGCTTGAAACATGCGTCTCAAAAAGTACTCAATTGAGAGGCTTAACTAGTAATTTACTTTATAATATTTTCAAATGTTTACAGTTAGTATTGAAAAAATATTATTTACAAATTAATCGTCCTGAGTGTTTTAAAAATGTCCTACAGTATGTAGATGATGCTGGTTTGATGCCAGCCGTGATGCCTTTTCTTCCTGGCAGTAGTCTGCTCTTCTCCTGTACTACAACAAATGTTTGTTATCAAGTCAGGAAACCATTTAATTTTGATGTCATTTTGATGTCATGTGTAGTCCACTTTCCCTCTCTTTCTTCCACCAATACAGGATCAACTCTTACATTGTTTAGAGATTTAAGAGATTCCTGGCTGATGTTGTCACTACCCTGCTCTTAAGTACCTCCAGTGATAGAGAGTGTTGAGTCTGTCCAGGCAGCCTTTTTTTGTGCATATTAATCGTCCCTTCAGTCAGGCAGTACAGCCTGACCAAGCAGTACAAAACCAACACAAAAACCTAAACCGTCTCTCTTGCTACAGTTCTGTCAAGTGCTTCCTGACCTATTCCTGGTGGCAGAGATTGCAGTTTTATATCTCCTGCTTAGCAGCTACGTTTTATGAATTTGAAAATTGTTGTACATTGCCTCGCTTGTATACTACAGTTTACATACACTACCAGTGCTACTGGTCCTTTCTACACAGTCTTTCCAATAACAAATCTGTGACATAGAGGATTGCCAGTAATAGACTGAACAAAATGGTGAAGGTTGCATTCTCATTGCTAATGTACCAGCAATTACTGTCTATTAAGGTATCTTGCAGAGGCTTTTTATGGCTTTTTCCAGGACCGATGTGCAGTTTGAACTTTCTTCCTTTTTCAGAAATCGGAAGATAACCTGGAATATATTTTAATGGGGATGTTGATTTTATTATTCTCTTCAGCTTTTTCTCCTCTGCTTTTTAATTGTCTCCCATTTATTTGTGTATATGGACGTTGTCCTGTTGTTGTTACATTTCTGAGTATAATTTTGGAATAGTTATAAGCACCGAACTGTAAAAATGATGAGTTCTTGTTCTGCATGGTTACCAAATTTTTTCTTCTTTTTCTCATGATGTATTCCGTTCTGGCTGGTGAAAACAGAGCCTAAGGTAAAGTAGGATGAATTACATAAATGTAATAAGTGTAAATGCTTATCAGTATGGCTCATATAGAAAGGGCATCATGGGCAGCATTGTCTCTCAACCAAAGAGGTTTGGGCACTGAGCCTGAAGCTTGGTGTGGTTGCTTTCGTTCCACAGAAGTTTCTGTGAGGAGCTGAAGGATGTTATACATACTGTCACCCGAAGTGGTACTCCTAAAGTACCAGATGCAGAATTGTTTTAAAAACATAGTCTGTGTGTAGGTCTTGAGCCACCGTGTTTTCTTCCTCATTTTCCATGTCTAGGAGTTAAAATTAGGCATTGAAGAGAGGCCTTGTGCCTCTGGTCTACACCTGGGAGAACAGTGTGCAGGAACTGAAAGCTCAGTCTGTTTTAGAGGGGATGAAGGAAAGGGTATTAGTGCAGGCCCTTTCCTACTTTAATTTGTCTGTTCATCTGTGCATGTGTGGGATTTTTAATTAGTTTTAGCAAGTCACTCGGAATAGCTACAGTCTAAAGTTCCTAACAGATTGGAAATAAGGTTGTCTTAGCAAATAAAAACTTCTGCTTTATCCTGTTATTGAAGCACCTTCAATCCAATAGAAACCTTAAGCAATGGACTCCCATCTCCACAGATCCTGAGAAATGTGGTAACAAAATTGAAAAGATGATCTGAGGCCTAGTTCATAAACTGCTTACAGTGGCACCTTTTGAATTTTAAGCATTTGATTAATAAACGAGGGAAGTAGCTTGTATTATTGGTGAAATCGGAAGTCAGTTGAGACTGGCTTTACCATAGTGTGTTATTGCCTACTTTGAAGTATTTATTCAAAGTCCATATTTAGCGCCAAAGGTAGAAATGCTGTACATTTACCTTTGTAAATATGAACCCTAATAAGCTCTTAAATTCCCTTCCTTAACTCTTTGCAAAAAAACCCCAAAAGCAAACAAACAGATCCCAAAACTGTACTTCAGAAGCTTCAGTAGCAGTAGTGTATGTAAATGGAAATTTAAACCTTTAATAGCTTGAGTAGTGTGTTGACTTATTTAAGAAGCCAGAAGCAACTGGCTTTCCAAGCATAAATAAATGTCTGGAGGAAGAAACTGTATGTTTCCACAGTGGTGCTGCAAATGAATAGTGCATGTGGGATTGTAGGCAGAGGGTTTATTATGGTAGTTTTGCCTTGGAGATACGCACCTTTGTTGGTATCATTGAATAGGGCTTCAAAGTCCCTGGTGACTCATTTTTATTGTCTACATTCTGATGATGTATAAATGATCTTTCATCTATGTCAGTGTTTCTGTGCTATTACTGTTTTTCAGATGTTAGAAACAATGTGTGATTTTAGCAGTGCTCCAAGCTGCACGCAACATTCATTTGGGAGAGCTTCTCTTCTAATCTCCCTGGAAGTGACTGTGATTCTCTCCTACATTTTATTGGAGATAAATAATAAATTTTATTATTTTAGCTATATACAAACTAAAATGTAAGGCACCTTCTGCGCACTCAGTATTTTAACCGTATATGTTTTCTGGCAATTGCATTTAAAAAAACGTAAATGAGAGTGGGGAATTGGGGTTGTGTTTTTCATGCAAGACATAAATGGTGTGCCTGTTTTTAGGGGTGGGATCGTACACCATGAAGACAGATCTGCTGCCAGATGATACAGCTGATGAATGCTTTTGCTGCAGATTTTGTAGATCTGGAGTATGGTGGCATGGTGGACTTGTATTATTGATGATGCACTGTAAATACAGATGCATTTTTGTTGCTACCTGGCCACTTGGTTCCAATTGTAAATTTGTTTTGCCTATTGGGATTTTTTTTCCTGCTGGAGAATAGGATGCTTTTGTATTTGTACTTACGGGGCAGAATTCTACTTTTTTAGATCACTTGTGGTATTAGTGAAGGAATCTTATCCTCCTTTTCATTGTAGTTGCATACTCTCTTTCCCTGATGGCCTGGTAAAGTAATAAGAACATTGGTCTATTCTTCTGTATCAAAATTATTAGTGAAAAGACTCAGTCCCAGCAGTATTCTTGTGAAAGCCTAATTGTGTATGTTCCTTCATTATGAGTGCACAAATACCAGTGAGTGTCATTATTTAGATTTCACCAGCCGTGTAAGTTTGTGATATGTAAAAATACAAACCAAAAAAAATTACAAATTCAGTTTATGATCCAGAAGGTTCAAGAGAATTGATATACTTGTAAAGACACATCCGTTGGGTATACGATGAGGAATTTCCTAGTTCTTATTCATTGGTGCCATGACTTGATTACAGTGGCATGATATACAAGAAAGTTTCATGAATGTACACTGGCAGCACTGAAGACTAGTGAGGCATATTGTTTTCATTCTTCCCATTTTTTGCTTTATGTGGTGTTTTGTCTTGAAACCATTCTCCCCTTGGTAAATAAGCAATATTGGGAAGGGGAAACAAGGTTAGTGTAAGGCTAATGTTCAGCTTCCACCTGGGATATGTATTAGTTTAATTTAAATAATGTTTATAGATATAACATCAACAGAGCCATATTAGGGAAAACTCCCTCTAGCTATTTAATTGATTGAAGAGGTATCTATAGAAGTAATCACTTTAGGATCCAGTATTTCCATGTTCAGTTAGTCTTTCCTGGGAGAGATGGAATCTACCTTCTTCATGTAAATGTAGCTTAACTGATTTGGAAATATCAGTCTGCTGCTTTTATATAGTATGTGTTACATGCTATGCAACTGATCCTAAATAGATATCTGTTGTGCTGGTAAAACCTTCCACTTTTACATGACAGGGGCTGATAATATTTCTTTCAGTGAAGATACACCATAATAAACTCTGTGGTAACAGTTGGTAAAGCGTTTGAACTCAAAATTGAAGTGATGTGTCGTACTGCTACATGTGTGCCTTAAGTGTGTGTAAGTAAAACTTCCTTGTATTAATATCTTGCAAACTGGAATAATACGAATTCTCCAACTAAAACTAAACTGCTAGGATTTTTACTGTCCTATTCCATTACTTCCTAATTTATGAAGCTAAAATGGAAGTTAGTCTAAGCAACATATCACTGATATTCCTGCTCAGAACAGAAACAAAAGCTGAGCGACGCTTTTGCTAGAGAGCAGAAATGCTGCTCTGTGATATTAAGTAAAGCATAAAATTTTATTTCTGAAGACATATTTATTTCTGTGTTGGGTTTTGTGTTTATTTTTGGTACAGGTTATTAATGCTGCTTTAGCTCTTGCTGCCAGACCAAAAAGTCAAGTTGTGAAGAACAACATGGAGATGTATAGGAGTACATGGGAGAATCACATCCATGTTCTTACTGAAGCTGTGGATGATATAACAAGTATTGATGATTTTCTTGCTGTATCAGGTATGATAATTTTCAGATTCTGATTATTCTTTTATACGCTTTGAAAATTTTTCATAACATTTCAACAGGAAACCAATGGAAGATTAGATTGTGTAAGGTTTTGTGAAGCTGTTGCTTCTGTTTAAGATGTCACTGCACAGTAGATATTTCTACTCTGCACAGTGTAGAGCTGGGTAGAAGTTACCTGAGCAAACTAAGTGCATGAAGCACAATGGGTATGTTACAGCAGGTACATTTATCCATCCTCACAGGTTCATTTAGCTCTAAGTTTCAAAAATCTTCTCTGCAGCTGTGAGAAGTCTCCTTCTAGAAAAGGAAGGTCATATCAGTGTGCATATACATAAACCAGGAGAATCTCACGATATCCTGTGTTCCAAATACTGTGGGATGCACTGTAGCATTTCCAGACTTTTCAGTTACAAATATTTGTCAAACAAAATCTACTTCTAAATCTCTTCAGTGAAGAGACCTTTGATAGTAGTAAACTGTATTTACTGAAGCAGTGAGTGTCTTCAACATTTAAACTGAAGATAGAAGAGAGTTTTACTTGATGCTGTTTAAAGATCCCAATTCTAAGTTTTTTGACTTCTCTTATGTTAGTGTAACATGGACAGGAAGGAAAAATTTGTCTCATCTCCATTAAAATGGGCAGTGGGCCCCTGCATTTGCCCATTTTCCTCTGGGCATGCCCATTAGGCTGAATTCCATTTGTTAGGATTATTTGGTTTATGCTGCAATATAGAACGGGAATAGTTCTGCAGATATCAGTGGTTTGGAACCATTGTACGTGAAATCAGAACTAAGTTAGTTTTCCCAAATTATTCTTTGCTCATTAAACATGAGGGTGGACTCATGTTTAGACATGTTTAGACATGTTTTAGACAGCTGAAAGGGGACTTAGCTTGGATACTCATTGGTTCAAAAATATCACCTTTACTGAGGTAACTGGAAGCAGCTGGACTGGAGTTTCCGTAATTGAGTGGTGTTTCCTTCTTGTGATCAGGATGTGGATATTACAGTGCCAAAACTGTAAGCAGAGATGGCTGTTCAGGCCTTTTCTGGGTCTGCAGAATCTGGATACTGGCTTTTCCTCAGAGCATGAAAGTCCTTGCTTTATAGCAGTCAATTTGGTATACCTAGCAAGTGGTTTAGAACTGAATGTAGGAGAATTTACTGCAAGTAGTGCAAGTTGGTTATTCCTTGACCTGCTCTCCTGCATGCATCTCAGCATCTTAGTACAGAAAAACATAACCAGAGGAATATCCCCCGCCCTGTGTAAGTTAGCCTTTAATTGAAGCCGATTATGACCCTTCCTCTTGCATATAGGGTCTGGGAGGTTGCAAAACTCTCCTGTTGGACTGAAGCTGAAATTTCTGCAGGTATTACTAGAACTGTTAACAAAGGGAAGAAACAAGTCCAATGAATTAAATACAGTAATCTCTTTAACCTACTATTAAATCTCGTGAGTTTTAAAATTCTTTCAAATTCATTGAGCAAAAGGTTTCTTTGTAATTACACAACTGTGATTCGTTTAAATGGCACATTACAGATATTTTTTCAAAATTTCCTTGTGTTGAAGAATAGAAATTCCAATAATAATTGAGGGAAGAAAAAAATCTCTTATTGGGCAGCTGCTCTTTTCACAGTAGACTCCTGGGTTTTTGATGTAGTTTATATTCTTTGGTTGAGCACAGCCAAATGTTTGACAGTATTTCAGAGGAAGTAAAAGCAGAAACTGTAACTTAAGCAGCAGTGATGTGTAGGGCTATGTATCGTGAGGTCCAAAACAGTAAACTTTCATATATTTGCTCTAAACCATGTGTAGGGCATCTTCTGTAAGCTTTGGCAGAACCTTTTGGCACATGTTAATTTAATTTGTTTAACTTCAGGTTTCATGCTTGTTCTTAAGTGGTTTTCAGAGTAGATGTTCCCCTATGGAAGCGTCACCTACTTGCGTTGGGAAGATTTTTTTTGTGTGTTTTTTAATTAGCTTGCGTACAAAGAAGTAATTATAGGATATAATATATAGTATTATGAGACTTATGTATAATTAATATATTCCAGTACTATATAAAATGCATATTATACTTAATAAAATATAAAAATACATAATAATGTATGTTGTATATCATAATATATATTACTTAATATAATATAAGCCTAATTATAAGGAATGGTGAAAGCCACTCTCAGTCTACTCCTCAGCATATTAACACCATTACTGTGTTCTGAGGGAGTAAAACATTCATATATTGCTCCGTCTAAATAGAAAAGTTGAATGTGTAATAGAAGACGGTATCTGACATTTTCAGAAATTACTTGGTAATTAGGAAAGATAAGGTACGTTGTGTCACATTTGCGATGAAAAGAATGTGAGAATAGATGTAGAATGGATCTATGTTTTCTACATAAAATAGTATTCTGCAGCACATGCCAACATGGGCATATTGTGGGAAAAATGGTTTTAAAATAACATTGGTCATTCAAAATGGGTACTGTGCGGTCTCAGAGTGTCAGATCTTCACATTTGAGTTGATTGGCTGAGTTTGCATCCCTGATCGCATCTTCCAGGTGGGTGAGGGAAGTGATTAGTCCTGTAGTGTTAAAATCATAATAAAAAATATAGTACACTTTTTTGAGTAAACACAACTTCCCTAGTAATTCTGGTGATTCAGAATTCTAAATCATGCAACAGAATTGCCTATTTAAAAATTTATTTTTAAGTAAGAGTTGGGAATACCTATTTTGTGGTTTACATTATGTATTGGCTTTTCATGCAGTGTTACCTGAGCCTTGGATGGCAAGTCATTCTGTAAAATGAAGCTATTAATGTGAGTTATTCTGGGTTACTGATAGTTTGGAGGGTAAATTCAGTACTTAGAGCTGCGTTTCTGCTATGGACATTTTTAAGGTACAATATAACTTCAACTAATGTCCCTGCAAAAAGTTCGCACAGAGCTCAGTAGCAAGTGTAGCAAATCCCTATGTTTCTTCGATCCAGGATGTGTTATGTTTCTGTCCTTAAAATAAGCTGAATAAGGGAGCTATAGCTGAGAGGATGGGAAGGAACAGAGCTCTCTGTGAAAATATCTCCTTGTGACTCTTTGCTAGCCACTTGTGGCATTGCTGAAACAAAACGTATGTGTACAGGAAAATTCTCTCTCCTGTTGTGTTATATGTATTTCTCTGATGAAGCACTGAGGGAAGGAGAATTCTGTGGCAGATCAAAAAGGGTGAATTGTGAGCGTTTGAAAGGTGGGGTTTTTTGTTCTTGGTTTTTGTTTGGTTGGGTGTTTTAGGTTTTGGTTTGTTTTCTTTTTTTAAGCGCTAATATGAAGTTTATTGTATGTGCTAATAATGGTTTTCTTATTTTCTGGAGTCTATTGGTCTCTCCTTTTCATATTCACCTATCCTCATGAAATTGGATTTATTTTTCAGTTGTGGTTTTTTTTCTTTTCTATTTATTTGTATGTGATACTGAGTTCAAAGGAAAGCTAGCACTAGGGAAGACAAAAAAAGAGATGAAATCAGGTCTTTACAAGTGAAAAAGAGGTCTGATTGCAAATAGCCAGTTTAAATGATGGTCTGTTCTTTATAAAGGAAAGCAAGAGTTAATGAATTGTGTAAAAAATGTCATTGCAATTATGAAACATTATAAGTGATGATACCATTGTTCATATATTTGATATACCTCCTAAGAACAGAGAATCAGTTTCAGCCTGTCAGTTTTCGATAGTCAATTTATGCAAGGAAGAATGTGGGTATTAATCTTTATAACCCACTGACATCAAGTTTAAAAAATACTGTCAGCCATTTATCATGACTGTATGAAGTTTTTAGATTCATATAAGTAAATTGAAATGTGCTATTGCATTTGATGCATGGATTTCCAGGAAACTAGTTTTGATATGCTTGCAATTTTGTTTATATTGGTAAATCTTAAGTTTTATCCTTTACTCTGCTCTTGTAAACCGACTCTTCTGTGTCTCTTTTCTGATACAATTAGGGTGAAAACATAGTTCATGATGTTCATTTTCTACTGTTTATTCTTCCATGCTATTTTAATACACTTTATTCAAAAATAAATGAATAAAGCTTTTGGATATAGATAGAAAATATGAAATGTCAATATTTCCTTCCTTTGTATGTACGTTTTCCTCTCCTGATGATGGTGTGTAATTGCAGTGGCATGTTAATTGCAATTGTTACGTATATTTACATTATTATTGTTAGAAAATGAGTAAGAGAAGAGTTATATCTTTTACTTTAAAAGTTAACTCAACTTCTACAAGGACTATGTAGGTAAGAAAAGCATAAAAAGTGTGTTTGTTTATACAAAATTATCAGGACCTGTGCTTTTTCCTTTCTTTTGTCTTGTTGAAGAGCTTGAATGGCAGAAGCTGTGCTGCTTTTCTGTCCTCTTCTGAATGTCCTTGCCCAAATTATGATTATTTCACATAATGAACCTTCTGTCTAGCCTTCCATACTGTTTTAGCTTTGGTCTGTCGTATTTATATCATCATTATGGTTAAATCCTTATTATATTAGGTCTAATTTTGCCAAATTGAAGTTTCATGTTTTCATAAAAACATTCCCTTGTTCATCTCTTTTCTCATTCCTCCTTGTGTATGAATAAATTGTCCTCCTCTTCATGTACTGTATGCAAATAACACGGACCCTTTCCTGTTCTGTTATCGATGTAATGATGACTCCACTCTCTACCCTTTCAAATACCTCCTTAAAATAGACTTTGTCTGAAGTGCATTTAGTCTCTTGTAATCTCATCAACACTTTTAATTGAATTGGTTTTTTAAAGGTAAATATATTCCAAATAATGGGTAATACGTCATTATGGTTTTGTCTGATGTCCAGTTTGTTGCTTCTCTACCAGAAGTTCTGTTGCTTGCCATTTACCTAATGGAGTGAGTGGATATAGTGAGTGGAATGACTTAAATGTTTACCTCAGGTAAGGATTTGTGTAACTCCCCCATGTAGTTTCTGCTGCTAAATTGATCGTGGTAAATGTGGACATCTGCAGATCAATCTGCAGCAGAATCTGCGGAAGATGCCATTTTTAGTATTGCGAACAGAAGAATATGCTATGATGTATACAGGGGTGCCCCACAATTCAGTTCCTTATAGAAGATGGACAGAAGAGTCTTGAAGAGATAGAGAAAGACTTCAGAGACTGCTCAGGAAGTTCTGTGATAGGACTAAATATTATCAAGCTGACTTGATGAGTAGGTAAAAGGGAATAATTTTTTAACTGAAAGACTGGCACAAATCAGTTACTGCTGGCAAGAGGAAGAAGAGTCATAGTTCACCTTCCTATTGCACTCTTGTTCCAGTGTCATGTACAGACTTCCAGAGGAGATTCAGGGAAATGTTGCATGGCTCTCCCTCTGAATGGAGTTGAGAAGAGCGTGCTCCAAATGTGGAGTGTGCAAGGAATTCTCTAAAAATACGAAATTGTGCAGGCTAGAATTTTGTTTCCAGTTTCTTAATCCTTGCCTTTGAATGTAAGAATATGTTAAGTCTTTCCAAGCATAATGGGAAACAGTGAGATACCACAGGGTTAGAACAGAAGTTGCCTTTTAATGTAAACCTGTGCCATCAGAAACTACTTTTAATTGTTGGAAAGAGCAAAAGGTAGGATGTTATCATAAACTGTTGCAGAAGGCAGTTATTCTGGGTGCAAATGGTTTTATGGCCCCAACAAAAACAAGAGCTAAGGGACCACTTTTTTGTTGCTTTTACTTGTAGCTTTTGTTTAATTTCAGTGAACCTTCCTTAAACAATTGCAAAAATGAACAGAAAGAAAGAAACTTACCTTATGTCTTTTCTCCAAAGGCCCATTTCTAAGGAAGTAATTTACTGATAACACGGAGCAAATGCTATGGGCTTGGGGAGAGTGGCTGGAAAGCTGTGCGGTGGAGAGGGACCTGTTAGTGCAGGTTCACAGTAGGCTGAGCATGAGCTAGCAGTGTGCCCAGGTGGCCAAGGAGGTCAACAGCACCTGGGCTTGTGTCAGCAATAGTGTGGCCATCAGGAGCAGGGCAGTGATAGTGGCCCTGTGCTCTGCACCGGTGAGGCCGCACGTGGAATCCTGTGTTCAGTTTTTAAGAGGGACATTGAGGTCCTGGAGCGTGTCCAGAGAAGGGCAATGAAGCTCGTGAAGGGTCTGGAGAACAAGTATTTAGGGAGCGGCTGAGGGAGCTGGGGGTGTTTAGCCTGGATTAAAGAAGGCTGAGGGGAGACCTTATCGCTCTCTACAACTACTTGTAAAGGAGGTTGTAGTGAGGTGGGTGTTGGTCTCTTCTCCCTAGTAATGAGGGATAGGACGAGAGGAAATGTCCTCAAGGTGCATCAGGGGAGGTTTAGATTGGATGTTAGGAGAAATGCCTTCCCTGAAAGAGTGGTCAGGCATTGGAACAGGCTGCCCAAGAAGGGGTTGGGTCACCATCAGTGGAGGTATTTAAGAGACGTGTATATGTGGTACTTAGGGACATGGTTTAGTGGTGGAGTTGGCAGTGTTAGATTAGTGGTTGGAGTCTATGATCTTAAAGGTCTTTTCCAACCTAAGTGATTCTGTGAAATATGCAGCTTCACTTCTTTCCTAACATTATAGTTTCAGATCTGAAGACCCTGCTGCTACTGCAGTTTCTACAGTTGGAAGAGATCTTTAATAGTTGAATAGGAAACAGGGTGTCAGATGAACTTTATTAACATGCCGAGTAGCATGTATAAAATGGCAAAATAGAAGAATAGAATGAAAGAAGAAAAGGCATGAGAAGAGAACTCGGGAGATTACCTACTAAAGCATGTTGCACAGAGCAGGTCAAACTTCCAATTTCCTACAGAAAATTCATTTGAAACTTTGGTTAGACATGATCCAAATCTTGTTTTTTCTTTGGTCTTAACTCTTAACGTACAGCAAATCTAAAGCAATGCAACGCTTAAGTAGTACTCATTTACTGCAATAATATATTAGAAAGTCTACTTGATGAATCCCTTCTCTCAGTTGCATCACTGAAAGAAGAATACAGTTGATCGGAGTCAACACAACTAAGAGTAGATTAATGTAAATGTATTCTCATAGGTTTTTAGGAGTGTGTAAAAGTTGACAAAATAATACTAAGGTATGTTATCTGTACCTTGGAAAGAGATTTATTTCATATACAGATATTTTCATAGCTATGGAAAATACCGATAATATGCTGCTTATAATAATGGAAAGTAATTACTAAATTACGTAGGTCTTTAAAGAAGATTTTTTTCATGTTTAATTTTTCAGTTGTATACATATTCTTTGAGAAGTAAAGGGGAGCTCTGTGCCTTTTTAAAGTCTAAAATACCACACTACTAAAATGCATTAGAAAAAGTGTACGTATGTATACATCCATATCTAGGTTCCTGGCTACATACACACATGCACATGCGCGCATATGCACTTACACATAACTACATATATTTGAGCTCTGTGAACGATTGCGTGGCTTTTCTAAGCTGATGATACTGACTGAGGTTAGGACTTCCTGGCTGGATGCCCTTAGTAATGCAGTAGTTGTGTTGTGGTGAAGACTATAATTTATATGTCAGAAAGCATACCCTTTCTTATAACGGAAGAGGCTTTACATAAGAATTTAATTTGTAATTATTTACTTACAATTATTTACTAAACTAAGCAACTGAAGATTACAGGGCGCACCATTATTTGATAAAAAACTAACTGCAATCAGCATTACTGTAAAGCTATCTTTGTTTTCAAGTATTTCCGTACATTAAATAAATATTTAAGTAGATGGAAAGCAAAAACTTTGTTATTTATGTAACAACATATTTCAAAATATTTTGACCATATATTGATGTTTGAGAATTTGCTTCAGAAAAAGTAGGCTGCCTCCTTACTTAAGAATGTAGTCACCTGTTTGTACTGAAATGCATATAATTTTGGAAGTCCTGAAATGCCCATGTAATTATCTTTCCCCTTCTAGACTGGTATTGCTGAAGCACTGTCATGGGGGAAAAAAAAAACAGTGCTGTGTAGTACTACAACCGAGTTGTGGGAAACTTTTAGAAGAGGTCTCTGGCAGAAAGCTCTTGGATCAGTAGAGTCATTGTTGACCGAGTTTCGCAGCAGCTCAATTTCTGTTTGGTAATTTTCTTCTCTAAGCTGGTGTGGTTTGTAAGTGCGATTTTCCTTTGGAAGAGCTGTGTGAGATGGACTTTTGTGCCTCAACTCTATCTCTGCCTGCATTGTTGGTCTTCCCTGTAGGCTTTCTGTTAATTTCTGTTGCATGATTGGTTGCAGAAGTTTGCTGATTTAAGTTCGGTACAGTTCTTTCCTCCCTCATTCCCCTAGACTCGTGAGCACAATTGATTTCACTAAGCAGTTCTGTTAATCTTACCACAGTTTACCCTTAAGAGAACTTAAGTTATGGAGTCGTAGTCTTTCCATATAGTACTCCCTGAATTAAAATCAAGCCAGCGTTTGTTGTGAATCATAACCTCTGTTCGTAACAGAAAGAACTCTATTTTAAAATTTTTTGACAAAACCTGATGAGCATTTATTCTTCCATCTACAGCTGAATGCACTTCTTAAACTTAATTTAATCTCCTTTTTTCCTTCTGTACTCAGTTGTCAGAGATAAACTCATTTAGAGGGATTTGGGAGAGCATCGCTTGTTCTTCTGGATGATTCAGTCTTTCTCTCCTGAATACAGAAAAAGATTGTTGAGATTAGAATAACGTAAAATTTTATTAATTCTCCTCTTGATCTACCAGTCTGATGTATTTCTGGTTTGTAGTTAGGTTTCTAATAACTTTCAAAGTTTGTTATTTCAAATCTGAGGCAGATCCCTAGCATTAACCGATCTCATACAATAAAAGCAGGTCTTTCCTATACTTCACCAAAATTACTTTGAATCAGTCATTTAAAAAAAAAAAAAAAAAGCTATCTTCTAGTTCCTCTGACCTTTCACATCCCTACCACACAATTATATGCAACTACATTTCCAATTTTCTTAATATTCTCTGAATATCACACATTCTTCATTATTTCTGCCCTATAGTAGTTACTCTGCTGTTGAACCATTGTTCTTCATTATCCAGCGTGACATTCTGTATATAGGTATTCTTATGAAATAACTTTACGCTGTCTGTTCTTTTAATCTTATCATATTAATTTATCCAGGATTGTGTCATAGTCTATGCAGTGCTGCTTTTTTCTTTTTTCTTCCGGGACCTCAAAAATCTGAAACAATAATTTATACTTGCCATTACAGTCTGAGGATGGAAGCAGGCCAAGATGTGAAGGGGGTGTTAATGTCTTTCTGTTACATTTGAAAGCTTTGTTTTTTAGTATAAACCACTTTTTTCTTGTTTGAAACAGAAGCAGCAAACTTCAGGGGAAAAATAGCTCAGGGTTTAACTTATATTAATTTATGACATTTTGAGAGAGAAGGATGCTGAGCACCAGAGATAATTAACATAATTCACCCTGCCCTGCTATGTGCATTCTGTCTGCTAACCAGAGGTCATGGTTCTTTTAGGATCTGTGTGATGACTCACACTGGTCATCAAGACCAGCATTGAAATTGTCATCCAAACGAAAATTGCAGTCATTGTGCCAGGTTCAGGCACTCTTCTGCTGATGGATTTGAGGAGTGAGAGGGAAGGAGGTATTAAAATATAGTTTATTCTTTGTGTTTGGGGTCATGTTGTGATGGAGTGACATTGAATGATTTCTTAATTTTTTGATATATATCAGTTATATCATAATTGCAGGAATCGTTAAATAATGGAGTCCCATAAATAAGTTGGTCATGCAGTAGAAAAACATTTGTACAATAAACAAGTTAGCTAATATAAGGGAAAACAACTTGCCTGTTCACAGTGTTCATTTCTGATGGGTATTCATTTGCAGGTTCTTAACTTGTCTTGTGCTTACTTCTTTCCTCTGGAGTGTTTGAGGCGTGTTGATTTTCGTTTATGTAATAACCGATGTTGTTTTCCCCAGGTTAATTGCCAGAAGGTTTGGGTAGTAAAAAGAATTGTGTGCTGCCCCAGTGGTTTGAACTGAGTGACAAGTTTTGGACAGGAGACAACTGGAAGGAGAGTGGATATTAGATAAGATAGGTTTTCAGCTCTTTGTATATCGTGGCTTCCTGTCAGAATTCTAATTTTATCATGTTTTAGAACATGTAATCATGTTCTAATTCTTATGGCATGATCTGTCCTTCACTGCACTAAACCTGTGTCTGGAAACAGACTGTATTTTTGTGCTCTTCCCACCATTACTAGAGAATGCTGCTTATGTGTTAGACCTAGTATTTTTATCCTCTACAAACCCTTAACTTACAGAACTAGTTATTGCAGTATACTGATGTCATCAGCGTTGCTGAATGGTGATACTAACCTTGCCAAAAGTTTTGGAAATTAATGACCTATTTATTGAATTCTTGCTTCTGATCTCTGCTTTGATGATCATCTGGGATTTTTACACGTGAAAAATTGCTGCAGGTATGAGCCCAGACATGGCAAGAGCTCTTTGTAGAGGTATCATTTATAATTAAGGTTATTGTCTATGTATAAAGAGAGAGGGAAACGGTAGAACATTCAGAAATGCTGAGTGTGTTTTGAAAGTTCATTGGAAGACGATCCCTACATTGTCTAGATGCCTTTTGAAAAAATACTACTCCAACTCTAAAATCCTGTTCATCCTTACTAATTCTTCTTATATTCCACTGGAAGTTTTAGATATGCTGGGACATTTATTTAATGCCAACTACTGAAACTCAGTTAAAAATTCTGAAAGGTTATAGCCAATGTTGTAGCGTTTCAAGGTTCAGAAACCATTTATATGTGATTTCTTCTCATTTTATTCCTAAATCTCCTCAGTTCTCTAGTACTGTGCATTTCCACAGAAAAATTCGCATTTCCTTCCCCTGCCACCCCAAAATAATCTTTCTTTTGAAGTTTATCTTCTAAAACTTTTAGAATCTGCTTCTTCCCTACACTCCCATTCTCATTTTAAAAAACAAAACTTCTGCAACGTTCTAGTACATTATGGGTAGGCTGTAAAACTCTACTGCTTTGTCTGCTAATTTAGTGAAACCACTTGCAAACAGAAACAGTGTATGACATCGCTGCGTTTTTTTCAGACGCACTTTATTCTGTTGTGGTTTTATTCAGTGATTTAGGAATGTATGTTAGCTTTCATCTTTCTGAACACCAACGCTAAGCCTGTGTTAAGGAAGGTGTGAGTCTGAGGTTATTGCAGTTCAGGTACTTATCCAGGCAGAACTTTTTATGTTTTACTAGTCACTTGTTCTTTGCCAAAATACATAGTTGTGGTTAAGCCACATCCAGGGTGTTGGATGTAATTTGGGCTAACCAGATTAGTATGTTATTTTCTTGTCTTGGAGGTTTTGCCTTTTGCCTCGAGTTATGTCTTTCTCTTAGGCTCTCTTTTTTTAAATTTTAATTTATTTTAAAAATTTGTGAGCACCAACTGTTGTCTTACAGGAGCAAGTCTAGTGAGTGAAATCTTAGTTTCGCTGCAGAACAGCTTGCATAGAGACCACCCAGTAGATTTTAAGGAGCATTACTGCAGTAGTTACTTATTTACTACCTATATCTGCTAGCAAATACTTAGATATATTGTAGGGAGAATAAGGTCTGTTGTAACATCTTAAACTTTGCAACTTCATGTATTTGTAGTAACTTTGCTATTGTAGTACTATAACAAAGTACTATGAACTCAACAAAACCATGAATAACAGTTAAGGCTGTTCACTTCAAGACCTGCATCACTGCAGTTACAGAACTGATTGTGTGTTTGTGCATTTGTATGTTTGTGATTGAATTACTGTGGGCAAAGCTGTCTCATCTTTTTAATTACTCTCAATATATGGGGCTTTTACCTTTGACTTGTAATTGAGCAGATGGGTATTATATGAACCCAGGACTCAGCTTTGGTGAGATTGTTTTTATTAACTATGGTTGCTTTTTTATTATATCCTAAAGGAAAACAAAGCTAGGCTGTTTATAGAATACCAGTTTTTAAAGCAACAGGTCATAAAAAGCATACAACAAGTTCATGCCATATCAAATGTAATAAGTCATTCTGTTTCTCTTTAGCTTAAAGTACTCTACTATGTTGCATAGTAGAATGAAGTCCATCTACGGAGATGGCCTGTGACTATCAGAGGTCCTTACCATTATAGCTAGATTAGCGTTCGCCTAAACTTTCATTCCTTTGCCAAAGCCAGCAGAGGCCATTGCACTGTTGGAATATGTGTATCCTTCCTTTAAATTCCACATGCAGGTTTTATTTAAAAATCTTGCACAACCTGTAGCTGTGTTTATATGCAGCTTACCTGCACAAAGACACCCTGCTTCATTCGCGTAAGTGCACGTGTAAGCACAAGTCACAAAATCTTGGGCCTGTTGATTCTGTTGCAACGGAAAATCTACCTTGTTCCTTGTCCCTCATGGTTTGTTTTTGCTGCTGGGCAACGTTGGGAATCCTTTAAGCCTGTGCAGAAGGGCCTCTTCCTCAGTGGTGCCTCATAGCTCCTGGTTTTAGTGCCCGTTTCATGGGTAAGCAGTGGAATTTGTTGTTCTGTGCCTCCTGTGTGTTGCTTTGTGATTGTGATTTGGATCACAGTAGGTTTTTTTTCCTGGAGGAAGGGGAAGCCCTTGTCCTGGTTCCTGCTGAACTGCTGTGTAAACTGTAATCACACTAGAAAGTCTTTCATGTTCTAGAATGCAAAAGAGGGTCTGATGTTTATTATGAAATGCTTTTAGTTTAAATGAAACCAACCAACCGAAAAAAAAACCCCAAACCCCAACAACCAAATGTGTTATTTATGGATGGGAGAACATTTTTATTACAGCTTACAAAGAATAACTTTAATGTCCATTTACTAATACCATCCATTTCTTCTTTATGGATACTGAAAAACGTTTACTCAGTTGAGACTCTGGGATTAAGAGATCTTAGATGCTCTCTGGTGCTTGTTTGGAAAGCTGAGATCACCCTTCTTTTAACCTTGTAACATGGCTACATCTTCTATTATGTTAAAAAAAACACACTTGGTGACTAGAACTCAGGTACAACGAATCATAAAGCCAGACCTCAGTCTGTAAGTATTTATAGCATTGCATTTCAGATTTTGATAAGGCTTATGTTTCAAATTACTTTGGTCAGTTACAGTCATTAAGATGGCAATCTGGACAGTTGAAGTCGCTCAAAGTAAACTGCAAAATATACTGTAAATACTTGGGCAAGGAGTAAGATAATGATTCAAACTTCTGGCTCGCTTATCTCTCTTGATATAATTAGTTTTCCATCAATGGTTCAAAGTTCTGTTTCAGTTTATTACTGTTTTTCCAGTCTATGTAGCATGTTTACAGATGAATGCATCGCAAAAATTGCCAATTATAGATTCACTCTTAGCATAGCTATGGAGATAGGGAAAAAACCAAGATGCTAGGGAAAAAACCCAAGATGCTATTCAGAGACGTAAGATTAAATTCAGTGTGTTTGTGCTGGCTTTTTGGCACCTGCAATAGCAAAAAAAAAAGCTTTTTGAAAGAGAATAAACGTAAGAATCTAAGTAGAGATGTATGCACTTATTTATAGTGAAATGGTTTTCAAACAGGAAGGTAAATTACGTAGTGGGTTTTTCAATACTGTTTTTCTCAAGTTTGTTTGGCCCAGCTATAATGTGCTTCAGGACAAGTATGAATTCACTACGGTAAAACAGTCAAGCTCCCTCTTCATGGTTCTCACCTGAGTGTAAGAAAAAGGCTTTGAATTTTTCCATTTTTGATCAAGACTAAAGGCTTGATATATGTGTCACTGAGGATGCAAAGTTTGCTTCTGCTGTATAGCTTTCATCAGTCATCAGTTTAATGATCCGCCTGAAAGTTCTGTCAAAGCCATCATATGACTTTGCCCTTGCTGCGCATATCCTTTACTGTCTGCTGCTCTTTCTTTTAACCTGTTTGTCTTCAGTAACATTATATAACTGTAATTTCAACAATGTAGAGACGTATTTTGTGAAGAAGTAGGGTGTTTTGGTTTTAGTCCTGCTGCTTATTGAAATACATGTTTTAGATGAAACTAAGGACAAGATCTGTTCACAGCATTTAAGATGTAAGCATATCATAGATTATGCTGGCAAAGTAAACCCCTTTTTTCTTTAATGTCAGGTCTTCCCTGGGAAATCCTAGCACTGTTTACCATTTAATCATCATTGAACTAGCGTGCTTCTAGAATTTTCTTAATTGACTTCAGAAATTTCTATGCATAATAGCAGTAAGTAATTTCTATCTCAGTACTTTTTATGGACTTAGGGATTTTTTTCGCTATACACATTATTTTGGGTTTATTGACATTAAATGGAGTGTGTTTTATCGACTGATCATTTGGTACTGTGATAGCCATCTTCAGTTCTTTGTTGTCAACTTTGACTACCCTAAATGAGAAAAGACACAATAGTTGCCTCCTTTGTTACTTTAGTACTCTCATTTTATATTATTTCTGGAAGTATTGAATCACACCATTTCAGAGCCAGTCCCTGTGGAACCACTGGCTTACATAATTGTGAAAACTGTCTGCTTGTTTCTGTCCCTCGTTTTGTGTTTTGTAAGGAGTAAGTAACACCTAGGAAAGTCTGTCATCAGATACCATGGCATCTCAGAGTTGTCCAGGAATAGTAGTTGCAAGACCATTTTGAAAGCCTTTTGGAAATCCAGTCTATAGTTATAGAATGAATCGCTTATCCCACTGTTCGCTGGTGTCTTTAAAAATCTCCAGTTTTTGATACATGGCTATCTACTCTACAAAGCTATTTTGACTCTTCTTAATTACATCATATTCAGCGCTCTCTCTCTGTTCTATTTTATATAGAAGTTCCTACCAGTTTGCCCAATGGATATATATATTTCTGTTTCCCCTGATTCCTACCAAACGCCTTAAAAGATATCACCATAGTAATCAATTTTCCTTACTCTGTTGTCAAGGTTAATACAACTTGATATGTTACATGTCACAACTAGTAGTTCAACAATTTGTTTTCAGTTTCCTTTAGAGGAATGCCCTGTTCCTGGAAATTTGTTGATGCTCACTGTATCCATTTTGTTTTAACTGAAAATCTAATGTTGTGTCCTACCTCCCTTTGATACCCATACCCTTGCCCCCAAAGTAGCAGACAGTCCCTGATACACTGATCTAAATGCAAATTACTCTGCTGACACTGATTTCTTAGACTCAAGGGCAAACATTATAATGGTGTTACACTTCTTAGATACTTGATGCATTCTTAGGGCCTGCTTGTTTAGGTATGCCATATCCTAGCCACCAAATATGTTCATGTATCACATGCTGATTTTGGGAAACCATTTTGGCAAGTGCTCCCATCAAAACCTACGCTTTCAAACTAGCATTTTCTAAGTCAAGATTTTATCTACCTGTTACTAAGGTTAGTGGTGAACTGCTTGCAGAGCTGTAGAGGATAAGAGAATTGAGATGTGTGAAGTCAGTGAATAGGCAGGACTAAGGAGCTAGGTGGTGTAGTTCAGCAGTGGTCTTACTCATTTCGATTATTCAAAGTTTGCATCCACAAACTGAAACTTCATATAGAAACCTTGCTCACTTTTTACTGAATTTCAGTAAGTTGTTGCTGAAATCTAGTTATCTGCAAGATTTGTTTCTCATCACAAGGTTTGCAAACTACTGGCATCCTGTTCCAGAGTTCTGAAGGCTGATGTATTTGGAATTCACTTTGTATTTGATCTGGCTGAGTTCACATTTGGCAGCCTTTGGAGCATGGTCTAAGATGCATGGGTTTGATGCAGATTGGGATTAATTTTTTGTGTGTTTATTTCCTAACAGCTTGGTTGGTAATAGCTTTCCAGCTGCAGCTGTGGCAGTAGCTTTTAATGGTTTTGTGCAGCTTTGCAGGAATTGATTTGCTTGCTTTTTGTAATGAGGCCTACTGGAAACATACACAAGTGTTCTGAAAAATGGTATCTAAATAAGCACAGCCAAATGATAAGGGAAGATTTTTGATCAGTGGCACTAATTGTTTAAAGTGACGATGCTCCTGTGGTGCAGAATGTCAGGCTTTCTGTTTCTAGGATATGATACGAAATCTGCATCTGGGAGAGCAGGTTCCAGTTGTGTTGTGCTTCTGAATCTTCTGGGATGTGCTTTTGCTACTGCAAGTTAGACAACCAGGCTAGTGTGCAGCATGTCAAACCCATATTTTCTTTAAAAATGAAACTTGAGGAAACAGATATACATACTTGCACAAGATGAGCAAAAGCTGTTTGTTGAATGTGATGTGTTCCCTTAAGGTCCCCCCTTGTGAACTTGATAACAAGCGGTGGGATACTAATGAGGTTTTCTTGATGATAAGAAGGCAGCCTACCCTTCTGAACCTCCAGCAGCTGGACAGGACATGTGCCTGTTTGCTACAAAGCTGGGAATCCTTAGCTCGTGGCAGGGGGTGGCGTGGTGAGTGCAAAATCAAGGAATGTGCCTCATTGAATTAATGGGTTGCACAAACTCTGACTTATGTGTCCAGACTTCTATTGCCAATAAGTTTAGCAGGTACTTTATATTTGGTCCCAGAAATGCAGTGCATGGTGGTGTAAAAAAACCTTAAAAACAAAAACAAACCTTAACCCCTCTAAAACCCAAAAATGCCCAAAACAACATTTCTCCCCCACCCCTGCAGCAAAAATGATACCAACTTACACTTCAGCGGAAACACTGATCTAATGAAAAGCCAACTTCTCTTTCTGCAAGTTTGATACTTGGAGAGGTTACTATTTTCAAGAGTAAACAATGTAATTTGTAGATGAAGTAATGCTTCTACCAGGAAAATTGAAAAATTTATTACAGCTTAGAATTTATTATTTTTGTAGGGAGACTTTGGAGTTTCCTACCCTAAATTATCTCTTGTCAATTAATGTTTTCCATCTGTTAACATTTGCCCTATCTGTAGGTTGGCTATTGTGTTAAACAGAAGTACTGGGTGTTCATCAGATGTTCAGTATAGCAGATACAAAGCTGTTACAAGAGAATATTATCATAAACACAGTGTTTTCACCTGAACAATTATCTTAGAGTGACAGATGGCTATTATCTTTTGATAATATTTTATAGACATAAATGAAATAGCTACCATTTAACATAATACGGTCTGCTTTGTTGCACACATTGTAAAACAGGTAATGCAAAAGGTCTCCAATTATACACCACTAATCTAGCAGAAGGGAATAGATGATAAATTTTCATGTTTGTTAATTTCCACCACCCCCCCAGGAAATGAAGTGTTTTGAAGGTGATAAATTGACCAAATCCTCCAGCTGATCCAAAGACAGACATTGAGTATTCCCTAGTAATTGCAAATTTCTTTTATGCTCTTTGGTCCAGACTAGGAAGAATGCCAGCTCTTCATTCTATAGCATCTGCCCTGAAATTATTAACTAGGATATCAGCTATGCATTGATTTTTAAGATACGTACTGTGAACTGTTTCCCTGTAATCTATCTAGTTATTCCACTGTTCAAAGGACTTTCATTTTCAGTGAGATAAGACTGGAGCTCAGTGAAAAGCTCTGTGTAATTCCTGGCATAAACTAATTCCTTTAGATAATCCGTTATTCAGAAAACATTGCTTTTACCATTTAGACCTAAGGATTTATGGTTTATCAAGGCCTTTCTGAGTTTTTAAGAGATATTTTCATGAAGTTAGATAATATTTTAGCTAGATTTGGATTTTGAATGCAGAATTTAGAAAGCAACAACAAATTTTCGATTTCCCAGCCATAGAAGGGCAGAAAACAGATTTATTTATGCCCTGTTTAGGGCCAACTCATATTTCACCTAAGGCAATAAAACTGCAGACTTCAGCTCTTCTCTTTTGGCAGAACAAATGATATGGAAAATTGAATCTCTACTTTCATAGCACTGAGAAGACGAGTCTTTTTTTTTTTTTTTTTTTTATTTTTTTTAGCCTCTATCTGCTTTACTTCATCAGCTGTGTAAGCAACTCTGCCTTCAAAGGGGCAAGTGGGGCACAAAAGACCAAACAAAAGGCTTGTGGAGCATTTTGTGTATGACACACAGTCTTCTGCTCATACACTGAAGGAGAATCCTGTTTTGTAGTTAAGGATTCTCCCCCAGACAGTTCTAGTAGACTGCTGAAAAGCTGATGGGAATGGAGAAACAAAAACATAAAAATTCCAAAGAAAAGTCTCTCCCCTTTTGTAGTTTATCTACTGGAGAAAGAAGCCTCCAAGAATTTTTACCTGAGGTTTACAAAGGTGACAGAAGGGGAAACTGTCTCCTGTATGTTTTTGAGAGGGTATGTTCTGAGGAGAACAATAATAAGTGCTTTTGTTGGGAACTGCTGTGTAAATGAAGGGAACACACCCAGACTGAGTATACAGAAAATGGTTTTCCTGTGTATTTTATGAACTGGATGCCACACACTAAGGAAAATATGACATGATTTTGCAAGCAATTCTCCATTATCCAGCAGCTAAAGGAAAGAGTAAAAAGTAATTATGTCTAAGATGACCAACTGAGAAGAAAAGTTGAAGTTAAGGCTGACAGTTGGTGGCAAATGTTCTGAACAATTTTATTACCAAATCTGTAAAAGGACTTGCTGATGCAGGGAAGACGTATTTCAGTAATTTGTGGAGCCTGGATATGTCAGCCATAGCCCATTCTTTTTTTGGGTGGTAGTTCTTACCATTTTTTCCCTCTATGTCACAGAGTCATAAAATCATTCTGGTCGGAAGGGACCTCAACGTCTAGTCCATCGTACTGCTCACAGCTGGGCCCACAGTGAATTCAGACTAAGAACAGAGATTTTACAGCCTCTCTGAGTAACTGTTCATTGTTTGGGTGAACCTCATTATCCTTGAAGTGAGGGTTTTGGGTTTTTTTTCTCCACCCCCTTCCTTCAGATCCTCACCTGTTTCATTTTGACTGTTATCTATCATTCACCAGCCTCACACCTCAGTGAAAGACTGGTGTCAGTTAACCTACTAATGCAGAGTTAAGGTTACTTGGCAATGTTCTTCTCACAAGCTGCGTTCACTAAAACTGAAATTTTTAGAAAGTGGTATATGAGATGAGGGATGCCTGCTAATTAACTCATGTCGTCTTGGACCTGTCTGGAAGCAATTTCTGTATTAGGTGTAAATGTATTTAAATAGTGGAGGCACTTTTTTGAGAAGTTTAGCAACACTGAGTGTATAATGCAGGTCCAGTGAAGTACCAGTCGCTGTGGAAGAGGAAGGGGGGGCATTTGCCAGTCCCCTCATTTGTGATCAGATGTAAGAGTTGTACATGTACCACAAGAATTCTGATATAAAAAACATAATGTCGAAGTATCAGTCTGTCTGCGGTAGTTGAGACATAAAAAGGTCTTCTAGTCCAGTACTGCCTAGTCTAGGCCAAATGGCCTTCTAGTCAGTGTTAACTCTTAGGAGTTACCATGGTCAAATTGAAGTTGAAGGACTTTATTCCCTTGTACATCAAGAAGCTGCTTGAATTTGTTTGTTGGGAAGGTAAATCACACTCTTTGAAAAATTTTACTGTATGTCAGTGTGCTGGTTTTGGCTGGGATAGAGTTAATTCTCTTCACTGTATCTGGTAAAGTGCCAACGGCACAGCGATGCTTTAGTTGCTGTTAAGTACTGGCTCAGCATGGCTAAGTAGTGCCTCTAGTAGCCAGGGACTGTTCCAGCTTCCCATGCTCTGCCAGGTGGGCAGGAGGCCGGGAGGGGCGGGGCCACAGCCAAGACAGCTGACCCCGACTGGCCAATGGGATGTTCATTCTGTACCATGTGACGCCATGACCAGTACATTAACTGGGGCAGTTGGCGCGTGGGGGGGTGGTTGCGGCTGGGGACTGGTGGGATCGGGTCGGCGGGGGGTGAGCGGCTGCTCATGTGCGGTTTGTTCTGGTTGTTCATTCCCCCTTCCCCCCGTCCCGGGTTTTGTGTCTCTCTCATTGTTTTCCTTTTCATTGCATTATTATTGATGCTGTTTTTATTATTATTTTAATTATTAAACTGCTCTTATCTCAACCCACGAGCTTTCTCCCTTTTTCCCTTCTGATTTTCTCCCTCATCCCACCGATGGGGGAGTGAGCGAGCAGCCGGGTAGGGCTGAGTTGTGGGCTGGGGCTAAACTACAACAGCTACTTGGGGGAAGAGTTCTCCTTTAGGAGAGAATTATTATAGTTATCTAGGTTCACAGCTTAGACATTGTTAGTCTGAGTAAAACTTGCTATGTACATTCTGGAAGTTAGCAGCAGTTGGGAAGGGGAGGCATACTGCAGACATGATTTGTGCTTATGGTGATTTCCAGGGATTACACAAGAATGCTGTATTTCTTCACCCTCATTGTTTCCTCTTTCGTGTCCTGCTACCATTTCCAATTCATTATTTTTTCCTTCTTGTTGTACAAAGTCAGTATCATAGTACAGAGTACTGACACATAAAAATTCTTTGTTGCCCTGTACATTGTCATGGGTAATGGGAATATGAACCATCTCCTGTAATTTTTAGAATAAAAACAGAGCTAAGCATTCTAAGCTTTTTATAGCCCAGAGAGGGAAATGGTCACCTCTAAGGCCAAAGCCAGTTGAACACATTTGCACGTGTACATAGAGGATAAAGTGGGTTGTCCCTAAAACATAATTTCTTTCAGCTGATGTAACAAGGGTGTGTTTAAGATGACTAGGCCAAATGAAGAGGCTAGAGGCAAGTTGCATGAGCGCACGTCACCTGTGCGTGTTTCTGAAGGAAAGTGTTTCCTTGCTCCTAGAGCCCAGTAGACAACTGGAGTATGTAGATAGAGAAGTGAACCCTACACAGCTGGGTATGCTCGTGTGTCTGCTATTTGTGGCTTCGTTTTATCTCTTGCCCATCCAGGTGTCTATGCTTCTGGTCTGCTTTTCTCTGCTTTTCCTCTCTCCACATCCTTATCTAGACATCAGGATGGTCTGTGTGCTTTTACAGTGTACTTGCTCATTTTCAGAGATCTCAGAGCCTTGTTCATGTAAAGCTCTAGGAAAGAAGAGAGACTTAAACATGCCGAGAATTTAAGACTGTGCTTCCTGAATTTCCCCAAGATCCTGGAATGTATCTGGATGCTGAATGGGGAAGCTGACAATCCAGGAACCTGTCTGTAGGCTGAATGTTGTGCCCAAGAAATTGAGGGCAAGGATTGAAGCACAAGCAGTTAGCATCTCAAACCTACCAGATCTTACTTTAATCATGTTAAAATGAATGAAGGAAAGAAATACAACTCTGGAAAGGATTAATATTGCTATAAGGTTCTCACTCATGCAGGGAGAGACATTTTCTGTAATCTGAAACCTTCATTAGCCAATTAAACTGATCGTTTTGGGCTGCCAACTCTTTAATTAATAGACCCTCACTTCAAGAAACTTTCTTATTTTCAGACATTATTTTTGGTGGTGATGTGGTGGGGGAGTTGGGGGGGGGGTTGGTGGTTTGTTTTTCTTTTTCCTTTTCAGCTTTCTTGAGTTTAAAAGCTAACATCTTGGAATCATTTGTGAATATGTGAATGAAAATGAACCTTAAGGGGAGGCTGCCAACTCAGTCAATCCTTTTTTCACCCTAAGGTAAAATCTGAAAGAAATATACACTTCAGTTAGTATTGTCTGTGAACAAAACAGAAGTTAATGTTTGAGGTTACAGGTTGAAGTTTCTGAGAACATAAACAAGAAATTAATTAGACAATTCGAAGTGTCGCTTCCCTTTTCCTTCAAAAGTAATCCATGGGGACTTGCACAGATAGTGATAGATCCTGAAGAGCTTTCAGTTACTTGCCTAGGGGTGTGCCTTTATGCCATCCCTTCTTCTCTCTGCCCACATTCATCTTCATTTTGCATCCCTATTCCCCTGTTGTCTTGAGGCTTTTGTTGTGCAGGCTCCAGTTCACTGTTTGAGGTAGCCACCATATTTTTGTGCATATGTCCCATGATACTGGGCAGTCTTAGATTCTGCCTTTCCCCAAGTTAGCTCACTCTTCCCTGGAAGTCTCTAGCACACTTATAGGCATGCTGTTCTTCAGGAAAAATTTTCTTTGCAGCCTAGTACACATTAACATGAGGCATACCTATTAACTCAGGAGGCTTTTCATGTATGTGCTTTCCAAATTCTCTCTCTCTTGGCATCACAATTCCCATTTCAGGAAGAGATTGTAGTTGTGGCAGACTTTCTCAGTGTTGTTTAATAGTAATAATAATTTATTTTATCTAGCACCTGAAAACAAACATTTGCACATGTTTCTCTGCATCAGTTCATTGTCTCTGCAGGCAATTTGTTCAAGTGTTACACCATGCTCATAATGAAGAATTTCTTTCCCCCATTACATCAAGTCCTAAGTTTCCTTTGCTTCAACTTCTGACCAATTGCCTGTTGGTGCGTTTGTCCAGCTTGTCAAGGTTGCTCTGATTGGCAGCCCTGTTCCCCAGAGTACCAGCCAGCCAGTCTTCCAAGCCCATGTCTCCACCAGACTTGCTGAGGATGCATTCTTTGTCATTGCCCAAGAGTTTAATGAAGAAGTTAAAGAGTATCAGCCTCAGCATGGACTCTTCCTGAAGAGCAGCTGTCCTAACTAGCCTCTGGTTTGACTTTGACCACTCCTCTGTGAGCCTGATGTCTGACTGCTGCTTTATCCACCTTGTTGTTCACCCACCCAGCTGCCCTCACGCTAGCTTTTCTGTAAGGAGGCTGTGGGAGACTGTTCTTGAAATAAGCAATAACCAGTGCACTCCACTCATCTACAGAGCCAGTCCTTCATCATTGAAAGGATCAGTCTGGGCATGCTTGATTTAGAAACATCATCTTCCTGTCCTTCATATGCCTGGAGATGCCTGCCGTGAGGTCTTGTTCCATAATTTTTCCAGGAACTGAGGTGAAGCCTTAGCCTGTAGCTTTCTGGATCCTCCTCCTTGCCTTTTTTTTAGGGTGGACATAACAACAGGCATTTATGTGCATTTTATATTATAGCTGAATGTGTCTAAAAATGGAGTGTTTTGGAAGCACCATGCGTGCATTTGAGTAAATACCAGACCATTGTGAACCCTGCCTCTCAGTACCACTCTTGGTCCAAGAGAGAATAACAGTATTTGTTGGCTGTATTAGCAACAAATTACATTAGAAATTATCATCTAGTTTCTTAGTTTTGGCAGATAAAATATATTTTGTTAATACAATCAAAGAACGATGCATATATTTTTCCTTGTTCTGAGTAAGTCTTTTTCTCCACTTCTTTATTAATTTAAAAATTCTTCTACTGAAGTTGCCAGGGACTTAGAACATTGATTACCAGTGATTTCTTTTTTGAATAGTGACTAAGGCACTGTCTTGCTTGTAGATTGTAGATATTACATTAAAAGAGACCCAAGTGCCAAGAAAATCTATAAGATTGCTCATGGAGATACAGCCTTGAGTAGTCTCTGAATTTCAGTATGTAGGAAAAAGGTGGGAATTAAATGCAACTTCTTTTTTTGTCTGAATACAGTGAGTGATAACAGGGAATTGTATACCGGGACTTGCACTCTCCACTTACTGGTCTTACTCCCTTAACTTTGGCAGGAGAAGTTGCTAAATCTAAGTGTGGATATTATTAATAATTATTTTCTTTCAAATATCTTTTGGGGTTCACCAAAGCATTATGAGTCTGCGGGAGTGTGTTTTTGCCATACTAGGTAGTGCCATTATTGGAGAACTTGGAATCCTTTTCTGAGCAGCACTATAAGGTACCTTGTCCAGGGAACAGGAGTGGTCTGAATGGATGAAGTTTCTTTGCTTCCCATTTTATCCGGCCAAGAGATAGTAAAAGATATAAATAATTTTGGTCAGGCTAAACTATCACTGCATACATTTCTCCATTTAATTTTATGGTTTAGGGCTTGCAGGAAAGTACGGAAGGTATGTTCTGTTTTCCATCTTGTCTTCAGGAGTCCAAACAAATTGAGTTTTCTAATGCTTCATATACTATATTTCTTAAATACCTAATAATTATTTTTTTCTGTAATGTCTCCATTTGATCCAAACTTTTCTTGAATTGATAGAATAATCTTTAATAAAAAGTGCTTAAACTGAGGCCTTACCAGTGCCAAGTGGAGAAGGGCATCACCTGTCTTTCTTCAGACGATGTGCAAAGAGTCAGCTATTGATTTTGTTCCAGAGACAGTCTGGGTCATGGCTTTGTCAAAGACAGGTTTATTATCCAGTGGTTAGCTCAGCTGAGATACGATTTTTGGCCACTACAACTAACACCAAGATCCCAAAGGAAGATCAGAAGGTACAGTGCATCACTTGTGATAATTGCTGTGGTGACGGTGGCAATCTGACATTTCCTTTAAACATCTATCAATCCAGTGTTACAATTAACTTTTACACTAGACACTCTGACTCATGACAAAGAGATGGTACTTCATCCTAATCTTCCTTTTCTGCTTTGGAAAGTAGGATGCTTGGATGAAAATCAAAAGTTGATCTAATGCATTTTGTATGGGAGTAGGAAGCATGTGTAAGAAAGATACAGGTTAAAGCAATCTCAGCTGCACTGTGAACGGTGCTGATTTCTTTCCTTTTCCATTAGATGTGCTAAGGCAAATATAGAAGCTTGTTTGTGCCTTGGGAAAATTAAGTTAAGCAATGTTTTATTGATTGCGAAGTACCTCATCTGGGAAGAGCTTCAGAACATAGTGAGAGACTGTGTGTTTGTTGGCAATGGATATTCAGAAACCAGAAACTATACCGCTGTATAATACCAGTGTGTGAGGACAAGGTCATTTATGCTCACTGAGTGCACGTATTGTCTGTGCATTCTGTCACATTGACAAGAGCTTGTGAGTTTTTGACACAAGTATGGCATTTGTCAAGTTGTGACATGTAAGGGGTCAGCTGAGAACATACAGATGTAGCAAGAAATGATGTTGCACATCTTTGCTAGTACAAGGTGGATGGTCAATATACAGTTAAATTCTGCGTCCATCTTTGTCTTCCTTCAAACACAGTAACTGAAAGGATGTGTCACACTCTAATTTATATTCCCTGATATTATTATGGGCTTCAATAGTTACAATCTAAAATGACTTAAAAGTAGTCTTACCAGTTTGGAAGGAAGCAGGTACTTGGGATCTGAGGCTACAACATACAGGTCTAATTGTATTTCTGTTGAGCATCTGGCCTCAAGTTTGCTTTTCCTTTCTCTGTGAACGTGTTGGTTTTGACATCTCTTAGTGGGGTTTGGAAACTGCGGTCTTTCCATTGTGTGTTCCGTTGATACAGTATTTCCATTAGGCCACATGCAATTTTTTAAAATTTATTTACTTGAGATTCATATCACATAAGGTAAGCAGTTAACTATGTTTTTCCATCATGGAGATTTCACTTGGTAGATATCAGAAGAGCCCTGCCTTTCTATTTACACAGGACTGAGCCCTTTAGTTGTTATTGCTGAACAGGTAAAAGGCAGTGTATTCTTCACACAAAGGCCCTTAAAATGAAGGTTGTGCTACCCACTTCTGTAATTATCTCTGTTAACACTTGGACAATATTAAACCTAAAGCAATGGTGACCTACACTACTTCATTTTAGCCATAACTATGGCAGCGGAAGTAGGGTTTTGTTAGTCCTCTCCTCCTGCATTCTGTGCATGTCAGCCCTCTCCTTCCTTCAGTGCTTCAGCCTTTTTCAGCCTTGCGCAAAATTACAAACTTGTTTGTTTGGAAGCCTCCCACTGTGGAAAGCACACAGGGAGATATGCTTGAAAAAAGGAAGAGGAGATATTAACCTGTACAGCACAGGGTAGTTCCTCAAACGTCTTTGTTCATCATGTAATTCGCCTCTTTCTTTCACAGTTCATGTGTTGTTTGGCATAGGTGGAATTGAAATAGTTGCCAGTCCTCTCATTGCCCTACTTCTGTGCGGGTGATAGTCCACGGGCGTAGTTAAAGAATATGCATGGACTGAACAAACAGTGCTAACAAAGTCACCGCTATTAAACTTTTCTATTTTTCTGCTGACCTTGGAGATTGGTGACATGTGCCTTAAAGGATACAGATATTCCGTATTCACAGCGGCGTTCTGTGGTGTAACAGTTTCACAAACTGAACCAAAGCTTATAATTTTTTGCATAGGCAGAATCCCAAGATGCTCATGCCAGATGCAGTTAAGTAATTCAGTATTACCTAATGGTGTGTTTTGTCTGTCTGAATTACTATGGCTATCCAGTTTGTTTTGTAACATAAAATCTAATTTAATACTGACATAGTGAATGGCAGTCATGTGAGTTAACAAGAAACATGTAAGCTCTGAGTTATTTCATGGCTTAGTGCAAGAGAAGTTTTATAATGGTACTTTTGAAGATACAGCAAATCTGTTACCTTCACATCTGTGTTTAATGTTCTTGTGTTACATTTTCTGAGACACAGCAGAATTTAGGTCTGTGTAGTAAAGGAAATTCAATAACAAAACTAAAACGGAAACTTTTATGATGTGTTTAAGCTTTAAAACCCTAAATGTATTATTTTATAAATTATATTTTATGGTGTTACCTTCTATACCATAAGTAATGAAAAAGGGCAATGAAGCTGGTGAAGGGTCTAGAGCACAAGTCTGATGAGGAGCAGCTGAGGGTGTTTAGCCTGGAGAAGAGGAGGCTGAGGGGAGACCTTACTGCTCTCTACAGCTACCACAAAGGAGGTTGTAGCGAAGTGGGTGTCGGTCTCTTCTCCAAAGTTACTGGTGATAGGACGAGAGGAAATGGCCTCAACTTGCACCAGGAGAGGTTTAGATTGGCCATTAGGAAAAATTACTTCACTGAAAGGGTTGTCCGTGGTTGGACCAGGCTGCCCAGAGACTCACCATCCCCGGAGGTATTTAAAAAGACGTGTATATGTGGTGCTTAGGGACATGGTTTAGTGGTGGAGTTGGCAGTGTTAGATTAGTGGCTGGAGTCTATGATCTTAAAGGTCTTTTCCAACCTATACGATTCTGTGTATCTGTGTAAAATTTTATATTTACATAAGTTTGCCTGAAAAACTAGAATCTGCCCTTCACTATTGGTGCTACATATGGGAATCCTACCGTACCACATACCTGTTCTCTCTAAATCTTGACGTTACTGATACTGTCTTCTAGCTTGATCTGAGTCCTTACTCAGGTCTGTTACCCATTGGTTTTATGACCAGTATTTTCTCCTTTGTCTTCATCCTCCTTCCTGCTGATGTTCTTTTTGCCATTACTATATATTTGAGTATCAGAAAACAGTTTGTTAAGCACAAATACAGCTTTACTATTGCCATTTGAAAAATGTTGAGAGAATGGAAGATCAGAAAGACAGAAGGGCAATAATTAGTAAGAAGAATTAAATAATTCTTCTTTGCCTGGCACCCTTCTGCATTTGTCTACATTTTCATTTCTGACCCTGTCAACCCAACAGTTGCTTCCATCAGTCTTTAAGCAACCGCTTTTTTTCTTGTGCTTTCCTCTAGCCAAATCTTTCAGGCTTTTTAACTGTTAGTGGTATGCACAGGTGACTTGGAAATGCTGATGTGCCGTGCTCATGTTCTATTTGTGTGTGTTATAAAAATTTCGCTTTTCTGGCTGTCTTAAACACAAATTGACATCAAACTCCCTTCAGCCAGATCATTAAATCACATAGAGCTGAGTGAAATAGCAAAGAAAGGTACAAGGTAAGTGTGTCTTCTGTACTGAGTGTTTGGTGCCTTTTAGTGTGGAAGTATGTCAAGCAGCTGAATTTGTCTCTGCCTCCCTTTAAAAAAAACCAGTCTGTCGAAGAGGAAACGGCAAAAGCGACTTTGCAGTTCTACCTGCATTGGAGGTGACTGCCAGCTATAAACATGTTTCATCCGTAAGGAAGACAGAGCCAGCTTATTTCAACTCCCATGCTTAGCAGAGACACCACTGGGTACCTCTTTGGTTAACCATATAACACACACTTCTTCAGCTCCCAGGTGTTTATCTTACTTTATCAAATATTGAAGAAGCCCTGTGAATGTTAAATATTGTCTGTATTCAGAACATAGTAATTACTATGGTACATACATAGAAAAAGAGTCCTGTTTTATTGCACCTTTCAGCCCTTTAGTAATGGAATGATTTTACGCTTTTTTTTTTTTTTGTGTTAAAGCTTTTTACTAGGAGTATCATCTTTAACCCATTCAATCTGTCATCCAGGAACTGGTGTCTAAGAGGTGTTTTAACTAACGATGGTTCTGTGTCATTATGTGTTTCACATAGATCAATGACATTTTCCCACCTGTTCCCAAATGTCGTGTTGTTTTGTGCCAGAAATGTAAAATTTTGAGTGTATGTGTATTTGGACAGGCAGAAGGTGGCTATAATGTGTATATGTTCTAAACAATAAAGTCAAAATGGGTAGGCTTTGGATACATGGCAAATCATTTAACTAGTGTTGACAGTAAACCAGTTGCCACACTGTAGAAAAAGTGAAGAAAACGAGAATATCGTCATTTCCTCAACATGGCTTTGAATCTATGAGGTGATGATGAATTCTAAAGAGGGAAATTCTAATAAAGAAAAAAAATATGGTAGGAATGAAAGCATGATGATAGAAAGGACATATCCTGTCATTAGGAGATGACCGAGATGGCTGAAGGGGACGAGTATTGTATGGCAAGAGGGCACAATGAAAACAGCCGTAGCAGGAAAGCCAGTGCTGCATAATTGTATTATATATTGATAAGTGATACTGTATGTATGTGTATATAGATACATATTTGCACATATTTAAATGTCACCAATAGTATATAAACCAATAATGCACATAGTAATACAGTTGATATATTACTATAAGAAGAAATGTGGATTGTATAAAAATAGGGCATCACTGTACATTTTGTAATAATGATGCATATTGCAGTAATTTATTAAGTAATACTGTAATTTTAGTAACAGGCAAAAATACTGCTTTTTATATTTGCAGAATAATTTGATGTAGCATGAGCATCCTAATAAGTTGATGTAAAAATAGGTAGTTTAGTTGTTGGGGCAACTGTTTGTCGACAGAGATGAATCTCATAATGGAACCTGTTGTCACAGTGGCTTTGGAAGTTTTCTACAATAAGTAGCAGCTTTAGTCCCTTTAAATTATCTTTATTCTGCAGATGTTCACTATGTATGTACGTATGTTCACCACGTATGTACGATTTTGTGGTTTTCCTTTTTTTCTGACACTTTCTGACTCAATATTTTATTGTTGCTGTTGCTCATATTGAATTCTAGAAATCAATAAATTATTTTAAGGATTACAAGGACAGTTCAGTGCAGATTTCATGTTGTAAGTTTTTTATCCAAGCCTCTGTTGGACGATGCATTTCAACACGGAAGAAAAAAATGCAATCAACTCCATGTCTAAAATATATCCGACTGTTTAAGATGTGCTCTCTTAAAAGGAATGTTGTTTTATTTGCAGAAAGCCATATTCTTGAGGATGTAAACAAGTGTATCATTGCACTGAGAGAGCAAAATGCGGACAATTTAGATCATGCAGCAGGTGCAATCCGAGGGCGTGCTTCAAGAGTAGCTCATATTGTTTCGGGTGAGATGGACAATTATGAGCCAGGGGCTTACACTGAAGGAGTCTTGAAGAATGTTCGGTATTTGACCAAGAATGGTAAGTCTGATTTCTAAGCTATGTTCTCAGGTTTTTTTAGTGGTATAAACTTTTCCTTTATATGCCACAGTTAAAGCGAATCCTGTGATTTTCTGATCTAATGCACTAATGATGTGATGTAAGCTCTCTCATCTCCTTTCAGCATGCTGTCCAGTTACGATGATAACATGCAGTTTAAAACTAATTTTTAAAATTTTATTTGAATTACATCGTTTATGTAAGTTTTTTTCAAGTTACAGAAGACTTTTACCAGAGTTTTTAAATGCATGTAAATGACAACGTTTGGGGACTTGTAACTGATGAGGCAGCAGCTTTCCAGTTTGTTCTTCTGGCCTCACCTCATCTGTTCTAAGCAGATGAAAGGCAAACTCAGAGAAGCAGGTTCATGATTTATGTGTATTTACCACTTGAAGGACTGTTGAGCAGTGGTTAAATATTCCCAAGTATCTTCAGTTTTGCTATGCAAATTTGGAACTTTCTAAAGTGGTTAGTGGTCCATTTCCTTTTTCATGATGTTGAAAAAGAGGGTATCTTATACTGGAATATCCCTGTACTGGCAGCAGGGGTGTAACTGCACTATTTAATAAATGATTTGTGTTGTTTGTGTAAACAGTTGTTCATATAAAGGAGTCTCTGGCCTTTCATAATGTATACTTAATAAATAAAACAAAAAATAATCTGTGGAGCTTCCAGGAGTTCCATGTTTTCAGTGATAGCAAGTCTAATAGTTGGGCAGTTAAAAAATTGCCACTAAGAAGTTTTCTGGCAAGTCTGTACATCTCTGGGATATAGGATTTGGCTTCATGAACTCAGAGGTCTAAATCGTAGCTCTGTCAGTCAAAATACATTTCTAGTATCTTATATTTGACTGACATTTACTTTATTTTACTGCAAGAAAAGACAGGAATTTTGTTTGAGCTCTTTTTTAATCAGTTCAAATAGGTCCAGGACAGAACTGTCTTCATGTGAAACAAGATTGAACTGACATTGCAATGAAGTGGCAAAAGGGACAAAATAGTGAGAAGGGTTTGAGACTTGCCCATTTTTATCTTCTTTTCTGACATTTTGATGGGAAAATCTGAGAACTTCCAATATGACATTTTTTTTTCAGAACTTCTGAAAGTACGATGACAAATACCAAGGGAAGTAGCAATTATAGGAAAGTATAGTTTTGATTCCCATGTAAAAGCTGAGCCCTTCTTGCTTGAAACTGATAGTGTTTAAACACATTAGGACCTGACACTGATTTCTGTTCTCTTGCCTTGCTTTCACAGTAATATATAATGTACCTAAATCCGTGTATCTACAAAAGACAGGAAGACGTAAAACTGGTTTTTGTTGGAATGTTTGCCTGTGTTAGGGGACATCAAGCATGGTGTGATCTGCTCTAGTGTCTTTGCAGTACTTCAAACCTAAGAATCCACTATCTTTATGTTAGTTAATACGAGTGGAAAACAGAAATACATACTTTTCATTCTCACCTATATTTATATGATCTGCAGTGAACAGACATCCAATCATGCAAGGCTTTCTGGTTGCTTGGTAATTTTCTTTTGTTTTGTTTAACTGTTTCAGCTTACAGGGAAAATGCAGGTAGGCTTCAGCCCTCGGGTGTAACCCAAAGCATTCCATTACTGTTGGGTCTTTCAGGAGCTGGCTGATTGCAAGGTGACACTTCACTAGGAGAGAACTGCATATGTATACTGGGATTAGTTCCTGAGTTGGCTTACATGAGTAACCTAGGGCAGAGAAGTGCATCCTTTATGCCCAGTGAAAAAGTAGTGTACTACCAAAGAGAAATCATTGCAGGCAGAGTATAGAGTTAGTGAAAATAGGGTTATAGAGTAATAATAGAATCATATTGTGCATGGAAATTGCAGAGAAATAAATGAAAGAGAACAGGAGAGAGAAATGGAAAGGATGCAGATTGGAGGTAACAGGACAGAGAAGTTGGGCGTAAAGAGGAATAGATACATTTACTGCTGTTAAAGCAAAGACTGAGGTTAAATTGTAGTGCATATGTTGAGTTAATTTATAAGAAAAAAAGAGGTTAAATTCTCTGCATTACAGTACATTCAAGAAAAGAGCATAAGATCACTGAATCCGTTTCTTCAGCTGAAAGACATGAGACATATCTGAGATGGTAAAGTGAGCTATTCAACAATAATGTAATACTGCCATGCAACGGGTATTACAAACTGGTGCTTAATTTCTTAGCTCAAGTTGTATAGTCGTGTTTAAATACAAGTTGTTGACAGGTGAAAGGAGCTCTACAGCACCATACAATGGAGTGTCTGCTTCCTCAGGCTTATGTTATACCAGTCCTCCATTTTGCCCCTTTTCTTTCCCCCAACAAGAAGAAAAACCCCTAGCAAACTAATGACAGGGGCCTGTAAGAGTACCGTTTACATTGTGGAGTTGAGCTCTTAGAAGTTAAGTAATACTGGAGCTAAAGTTGTCTTTGCAGCCTTGATTTGCACTGTGTGTGTATGCACTATGACATTATGATTATGTGGTCATAGACAGTTATGTTAAAAAAGAGCTGCTTAATTCAGGTCACCGGACCTAGACATATGCCAGGGTCACATATTAGAGGAGGCTGGTGTCCATAGGATCAATTTGGAAAGTAATGAAGCAGAAGACTGCAGGAAGGTAATATATGACCTGATAGGGAGGATAGTTCATTTCGACTGCCACTGTCTGTACAGAGTTCCCATGTGATGCTGTGTAAGTTCATGAGGCTACAGCTAATTGTGGTGTGCAGGAACGCTTTCCAGCTCCTGGGAAGTCTCTGAGTGAGACTTGGTCCTTGTTCTACATCCCAATGAGATAGGGACGTTCTCCGTCCCCTCTTGTTCTCAGGTTTCAGTGGGAAAGGCCTGAGGTATGGTAGGAAAGAGACATTGCAAAGCATTCCAGCCCACGCCCTGCTCTAGGTGACTGGAAGTCTGCATTGAGAATCATGCCTGGAAGTGCGTGCCCTAGGGTCTGTATGAAAACTTTACAGAACATTGGAGAAAAGAGTGTTCGGTCATGTGGTCTGTTATCTCCGAGCAGGCGATTGTTTAAACCAGCATTTCCTACCTTGATTTTACAAGTACAAAGGCGGTAGAGGTTCAGGCTGTATTCTGGTATGGTTAAGACTGTGAAAATATTAATACTGGTACCTCTCTGTCATTCCTGATGTCTGGCACTGTGGGTTAGATGGAAATACGCAGATCCTTGCATTTTGATAGCGTTTGTGTAATATTGCATGAAAGCAGTTGAAAGCTTTAGAAACACTGTTTATAAAAACCTAAGGTATTTCCGCTTCAGAACTGGAAGAGTAACCTTGTACTGTATTTGTAAGTATCAAAGTCTATTTTCTTACTTTACTGCCTGCCAGAATCTGGAACAGTTAAAAGTAGGCAGTTTATATTATGGCCTATACCTGTTGATATATTAAAAAACCTGTATTTATCGTAATTTTTGACTACAGTTTTGCTTTCATGTCAAAGTATAATGATATACTATATACATATATATGCATGTATACACATATATAAATCCTCTAGTTATTTAGATCTAAGGAGCTTGTAAAAAACAAGGAATACGGTAGAAACAAAGATAAGTATTTTAACTGTCTTAAGGATTAGTGGAGGTATCTTTCTCTGAATCACTGGAGTTTTGAGTCCACTTTTTTTTATTCCAGTAGTGCTGATGGATTTAGAGCAAAACATTGTCCACAGCTTCTTACAAAGACAATTATGAAATACCTTGTAATTCACAAATACCTTGTAATTCACAACTTAAGTTTAGGTTTAGGAATAGTAATGAAGTTGTATTTGGAATGAAAAACAAATTTACCTGTTCTCAAATTAAAGGTCAGCTGTAGGTATTGTTCTGAGACGGATACTGTTATAACACACAATACTGTTCTCACTCCTGAAGTATGGATTAAGAAAGTTTAATCTCCGAGACAGAATGGTGACGACATATGTAAAATTTAACAAAGATTTGAAAATTTTTCCCTGCCTCAGAAAATGTTTGTAAACCTTTGTCCATAACTGTGAATTCCAAATACATTCTCAGTATAAGAAGGATGTAAGTCAGATTTTTTACAAATAGCCATATGCCTAAATTGTGTAAGACTTGCTGAAAGTCATTAAAAATGTTATTCATGTGATATTTCCACCCATAAACTATGTAGTAGTAATTGAATTGACTGGTATTTAACGGATAGAGAGATTACTGCTCTTCTGATGTGATACCAGCAATGCTACTTGTAATTGGGGTTTGAAGGGCCAAGTACATAAAAGGAGTTTTTTATTGAGTGAGTCATCATCTGGGTAAGTACAAGTTTTTAGACATTACAGAGTGAGGGAAAAACCTTATATCCAAACAGTCCCCATGACTTATCCATGAGGCTCAAGGAGCTTTATGTTCAGTAGTACATTACAGTTCTTTGACATAACAGGTGGATACCAAGGGCAATTGGTGGACCCATTACCTTCTTGAGAGCTGTGTAAGCCTATTACTTCTAATTAAGGATTTTCATAAAATTTCTAGCATTTATATCTAGTCAGTTTGTACATTTTGTTATTGTGTCAATGTGAACAATTCTTCTGCCTCCACTGGATTAAAACCACTTGGCCCCAGTGGGCCAAAGACATTAAACTTTTAGACTAGTTCTGGAGAGACAGGGTTTGCGTACGGTGATTTTCTTTAAAACCTTAACAAGTTTCAGCTACCTTTTCTTGAAGTCCTTTCCTATGATTTTGTCCTAAAAGTCATTCTGTTCTTCCTGACCCAGCTGTCTTCTGTATTGGCAGCATGCTTTAACATCATACTGTATGACAGTGTCACTGGTAAGTTCATTTACTTGTTTATTTCTTGGTCCCAAGATTGTTATTTTGGCCACCTTCCAGAGTTGCCTCTCACTTCGTAGCCCTTTCAGTGTGATCAGTTGTATAGCCGCCATGCTAATACTGATCTACTCCACCTGAAACAGAGCTTTCCTGTATGGAAATTAATTATTAAATGATTCTGCAGGGTGGATTAAATCTACTGCATTGCTTTTCTCTGGGAAAAGGTAATTTATCAATAAAAGGTATTACTGTTATCTGATATGAGCTTCCTTCCATCTTTTGCTTTTTATTTAACTTTCCGTGTACCTCCATGTTTTGCATGCTTATGTGCACAAGCTAATGACTTCGTATTTTCCTAGATGCTTCACTTGCCTTTTTCAAATACAGTTTGGAGGCTTGTCACAGCAGCTTATGCAAAACGACTGACAGTTTCCTTTGTCTGCTGAGTCTTTTGCAGTAGGATTTTTGTTTTCTCCAGTTCAAGAATGTTACACACTCTCTCACCCAAAAGACACCTGCCAGGGAGGAAATATAATAAGCCTTTGCTGTCTGTTTTCTCCTGCCCACTCTGACATTTGGTACTTACTTTACCCTCTTTTGGCATGCTATCTAAGCCAGAATGGGGAGAGAGAGAAGCACCTCCAGAGACTTCATTGACTTTTCCTATGATGCATCTTCGGATTAGATAGAATGAATCAGCTGTTGAAGCTCCTTACCTCCTCTTGTAGTATAAAGGATACCAATATGGCCAACTTTATTCTAGGTGATTTATTTGGGGGTATTTTTTGTTTTAAGTCTTCAGCATAAATCCAGTGTATTTAAAGATTTCCATAGACCTGGAAATTGCGGTAACTTCAGTTTTAGATCACTCTTAGTTCTCCATAACTATAATTTGTTATTCTTTTCTAACCTGATTTTACAAAAAGCATCTTCCACAGTTTTCAGTTTTGCATGGAACACTTTTTAAAATGTTATATAATAAAATTCATAATTAAACACGTTGTATCATAATCATATAATGATATGGTCTCTCCCCAATACTTGCAACTATATACAGCTAAACATACCAAGGTGTGCTCTGCTTAACATTGTCATAGTGTTTCACCCAGATTCCTTGCTGGCAAACATGCCTTCAGTGCTTCCTGGTTCTCTCCTTAGTAGCTATGACCTGTTAGACTTGGAAATGATGCGACGGATCTTGATTGGGGGAGCATATGCATGATTCAGTAGGATTTAAGTATGCATGTATATTTATGTATGGATTATAAATCTGTTAACATAGTAAAATTGAGTCTTGCTGAAATCATAGATGATATGCTTGTGGTCATTTCGTTCACCTCAGTTCTCAAAAAGTCTCTCAACACTGCTATTCATGGCAATATTTGGAGAAGTGACATTGGATGCATTATATGCCAAATAAATATTTCTGTAAATAGCACTACTCCTCACTTTCTGGGGACCAGATTCTGTTTCCTACCAGAATCCCACCACTGTCAGCACTGTACAAGGTCATCTCTGAAGGCAGTTTTGTCTGCTGTGGGCTTTGTTTTGATTGCAGTTGATGAGAACACCAGACCATCTCTTCAGTTTACCCAGTGCTATTAAGCAATGGCAGCTAGAGTCATTTAGTAATAATTCAGTAGGTAGCAGACAAAGTGTAAGTAATACATCCATCAATTTTAGAGCATTCATCATAGAGCTTCCTGCAGGAATATATGAATATCCATCACTCGTGCTCCTTTATGATTGCTGTCAAGAATTAAAAGGTAGACAGCTTTAGTCAGCAGATCAGAAGGTGTGTGCCTTGGGTATAGTACAAAAAAATTAATTACAGAAACCTTCTCCTTCCAAAGCAATATAAAGCAGCAGCCATGCTTCCCTCATGGAGTACTTGGAGCTTGACAGCTGGGTTAGGCAGTAAACAGTTTGACGCCCATCCTAATCAACGGAAACGTTTGGAAGAAGCTGTAGATGTTTCAACAGCTTGTTCTTTGTTTTGGGTTTTTGTTTGTTTGTTTGGGTTTTGTGTGTGTTTGGTGTGTTGTTTTTTTTTTTTTTTTTTTTAATCTGAAGCAATTTCGTAACTTATTTCCTGAACTGAAGCTGCAAGTTAGCGTTTCTTGTATCAGACTATTAGTGTTTTCCCAGTAACTTTATTTTTGGTTTTCAGGGAGGTTTAAAATAATTTCCTGAAACTGATGCCTAGGTTTGAAGTCAGAGGTGTTTAGTGATCTATTCTAGAAGATGGCTACAAATAATATAGACCTATTTTTATTGTTCTTAGATCTCCTGGAGCCTTTTGGGTTTTTCTGATATGCTCTTTTTTTAGGAAGGGAAGGCTAGATGGAGAGAAATACTGTGAAGCAGATCTCTGAGGGAGCATTCATGGTAAAATAAATAATATTCAATGGTAGTACACCAAACATTAAAAAAAGATGATGTATTAATTATAACAAGAATGCCAAAAAGAAGGTGGGGAAAAGTTTGAGAATTAGTTATTTGAGGAAGGTACTCACTGTACACTTTCCAAAATAGGCCTTGCTAAATTCAGAAATGCTGGGGAAAAGATTTCTGGAAAACTAAGTGCACTCAGGATGGCCAGGGACCTAGAGCAGGTGACCTGTGAGGAGAGGGAGAGATTGAGGGTTGGTTTAACCTGGGGAGGCGGAGGCCAGGGGCAACTCTATAGAAGCCTCCAGCTTCTTGAGAGGTGGTTACAGAGAAAGTGGTGCCAGACTCCTCTTAGCAGAGACAGACAGCACAACAAAGGGCAGTAGCCACAAGTTGCAGCATGAGAAGTTCAGGCAGGACATGGAGGTGGGGCAGGAGGATTTATTAAAAGTGTAGTGCAACACTAGAACAGAGGTTCATGAAATCTGTGCTTGGTGATTTTCAAGACTTAGGCCACTCATAGTTTTGTCTAGCTGATGTAGTGTTTGTTTTATTTTTAAGGAGGAGACTGATCCAAATGATATGTGGAAGTCCTTTTCAAACAACGTGTTTATGATTTTTTTCCTCATGTTAGACACCAGCTGCATTCGTGTGAGAGTCATCTTTTCTGGGTAATTAAATGTTCTAAAGTGTGCATTCATACTCAGCAGTAGTAATCTCAAATTCCCAGAGAAGAGTTCCTTCTCTTCCTTAGTGGCTTGCTTGCTGTTAAAAATGTGTAGTGTTAGTATTTGAGAAGGATTTTTAGTGTAAAAGGGTTACAGAGACCTCATTCTGAATCTACAAATTTCTCCAGAATGCTAATGCAGGTTTCTTATATGAAGTATCATGTATTAAATGGAGGTGAAACATAGCAAGATTGCAAATGGATGCAATCACTCTACATGATTTAATCTGATAGATTTCCAGATAAGCAGATAAGCATTTAAAGCCTATTGGTACTCTATTTTTCAAAGTGTTTGTTTGGTCTGTAGTGTGCTCTTTTAAAACTATGTTGATTTTTTTTCCCCCTGAGAGCTAATAGGAAGATTTTCAGCAGTGCTCCAGATTTCGTCTAAATAATGACATAGTCATCCTGTATTTACTCAGCTTCTTTATTTGTCTTGCTATATATTATTCTGTGAGACAAATAAGGAAAGTACCTGTACCTAAGAACACCTTCAGAGATCATATCTTAATAGAGGCGATGTTAGTTTTATTCATGTCATTTTATTCAGTTTCTAACCATTGTTTGTGAGTAGTTGTACTTAAGAGTTGATAACTGATGTTCTTGAATCTTTATTAAAGCCTGCTATTCTGAGTCTCAGAGAAAAGTTATTCTTTTCTGCATTGCAGGTTGGGAGGAAATATTATTGTATTCGGCCTTTGTAAACTCTGAACCACAAGTACAGAAAAAAAAAATCTTCTGGAACTTTTTCAGCCTTTCCATACTCTCTACATAGAATTGAAAGTAGCAGGAAATCTAATTGACGATCACTTTCTTGTCTGTCAGCAGTCCGCTGCAGTTGGAGTTCACCCTGACTGTACGTGCAGAGCAGTCAATGCCCATTATAATTAATCATTCTCACTATTTCTCTAGGTTTTGTACAGAACTTCCTTGACCTAAAGAACTCCCTGCTGATAATACTAGCATTAGCACTAACATCCCTAAGTCTTGCTAATTTAATTGGTCACTAGTTGGTTAAGAAGTTTCAGGTTGATAATGAAGAATGTTATTTTTAATGTTATTGGTAGCTGGTTGGTTAAGGCAAGGTTTCTGTTATGGGGCAAAATATGTACTGCAAGATGCAGTTGCTGTCAGTATACTAAGTGCAAACAGCCCATTCAGTTTATTGCTTTGAATGCTTTTTTACCTCTGGGATAAGAATCAAGGGAGGGAGCAAGCTGAATAGTGTGAGTGTAATTAGTTCAATGCTCTACTTTTTTTTCCCCTTTATTTTGTATGGTAGCCCATCCTGCTGTTTTCAGTAGAGAAACTGGTAAATGAGAGCAACATATTCTCTGCCTTTTCATCTTTTAGTATAAAATTAAGAAAAATACAAGCAGCTTTGTTAGGTTGTGTGAATAGGTTAATTCCTCATGTCAGTCTTGTCTGATCTGGGGGCCATTGTGTGTCTGATCATCTGCTCACTCTGTTGTGTCTATGCTTGATCTTTTGGGCTTCCACTTACCTTCAAATTCCACTTAAAACAATTTTAAGAATCATTTTTTATTTATTTATTTAGGTATTTGTCATGGTTTAACCCCAGCCAGCAACCAAACACCGCGCAGCTGCTTGCTCACTCCCACCCAGTGGGATGGGGGAGAGAATCAGAAGGGTAAAAGTGAAAAACTCATGGGTTGAGATAAAGGCACTTTAATAGGTAAAGCAAAAGGCATGCACACAAGCAAAGCAAACCAAGGAATTCATTCACTCCTTCCCATGGGCAGGCAGGTGTTCAGCCACCTCCAGGAAAGCAGGGCTCTATCATGCCTAATGGCTACTTGGGAAGGCAAAAATCATCACTCCAAATGCCCCCCTTTCTCCTTCTTCCTCCAGCTTTATATACTGAGCACGACATCATACGATGTGCGATATCCCTTGGGTCAGTTGGGGTCAGCTGTCCTGGCTGTGCCCCCTCCCAGTGCTTGTGGGTGTACCTGTGCACCCCCAGCCCACTCACTGGTGCGGTGGGGTGAGAAGCAGAAAAAGTCTAGACTCTCTGTAAGCCCTGCTCAGAAGTAACAAAAACATACTTGTGTTATCAACACTGTTTCCAGCACAAATCCAAAACATAGCCCTATACTAGGTATTATGAAGAAATTTTAACCCCACCCCAGCCAAAACCAGCAAAATAGACAAAAAAAGTTCTAAAATATTTGTGCTCCTTGGGGTGGATGTAGTTAAAATAATTTTGATAACATAAAAAGATGTACAGGTTCTATCCAAATGTACATTACTGCTGTTGAAAGGTTGCCCGGGGAGGTTTTGGTCAGAGCCCAATTGGACAAAGTTTAGCACAACTTATACAGCTTTAAGCACGTGGTGAACTAGATGACTTCTCGAGTTCTTGGGTTGGGTTGGTCTTTGTCATGGTCCTCCATAGCATCCTTCTCTCTAAACTGGAGATACACAGATTTGATGCATGGACTGTTTGGTGGATAGGGAACTGGCTGGATGGTCACATCCAGGGTAGTGGTAAATGGCTTGATGTCCAGATAAAGATCGGTGATGAGTGGTGTCCCTTGGGGGACTATATTGAGACTGGTACTGTTTAATATCTTCATCAATGTTAAGTGGGATCCAGCACACCCTCAACAAGTTTGCATATGGCACAATCTGAGCAGTGCAGTTGACATGCCAGAAGGACGGGATGTCATCTGGAGAGATCTAGGCAAGCTGGAGGGGTGGCCTTGTGAGAACCTCATGAATTTCAATGAGGCAAAGTGCAAGGTCCTGCACCTGGGTCAGTGCAACCCCTGATATCAATACAGGCTGGTGGATGAAGAGAGTGAGAGCAGCCCTGCAGAGAAGGTTTTGGGGGTACTGGTGGATGAAAAGCTGGACATGAGCCAACAATATGCACATGTAGCCCAGAAGGCCAACCGTATCCTGGGCTGCATCAAAAGAAGTTTGGCCAGCAGGTTGAGGGAGGGGATTCTGCCCCTCTGCTCTGCACCTGCAGTGCTGTGTCCAGCTCTGGAGCCCCCAACACAGAAAGGACATGGACCTGTTGGAGCGGGTCCAGAGGAGGCCACAAAAGTGATCCAAGGGCTGGAGCCCCTCTCCTATGAAGACAGGCTGAGAGAGTTGGGGTTGTTCATCCTGGAGAAGAGAAGGCTCAGGGGAGAGACCTTATTGCAGCCTTTCAGTACTTAAAGGGGGACTATAGGAAAGATGGGGACAGACTTTTTTGTAGGGCCTGTTGTGACAGGACAAGGGGTAATGGTTTTAAACTAAAGGAGGGTAGATTCAGACTAGATATATGGAAGACAGTTTTTACTCTGAGGGTGGTGAAACGCTGGCACAGGTTTCCCAGGGAGGTGGTCGATGCCCCATCCCTGGAAATGCTCCAGGTCAGGCTGGACGGGGCTCTGAGCAACCTGATCTAGCTGAAGATGTCCCTGCTCACTGCAGGGGGGCTGGACTAGATGGGCTCTAAAGGTTCCTTCCAACCTAAGCCTTTCTACGATTCTATGATTCTATGAACTTTCCCTGGAGCACTGTCTGTATGTAGGAATTTTGGCAGAGCAACTGGAGATGCTCCTCTTTTGATGCATACTTTGATGCTTATTATGCTTTTGCAGTCATCTGCTTTGAGGAAATTAACTTTTTGCCTTCTGGCACTTGTTTCAGTGGGCTGAAACTGCTCCCTCTTGACTGCTTTTATTCATCTCATATTGCTGAGTGGTTCAAGGCAGATTTGGGGAACCTGAGCCTTCTCAAACTCATAGCAAGCAGGAGTCCATAGAAGTGGGCTCCTTCCTCATCCAGACCTAAGCAGTTTTTTTGTAAAAGAAGGTGCTCACGCACAGCGGCATTGTTCTCTGCAAGAGAACGGTGTTCCATTTTTTTCTTCTAACTCTCCAATTGCCTTTATTTTCTTTAGGAGTGTGGGCAAAATGGTTAAGTGTCCCAAGGATGAAAACTTCTTTTCTGATGTGTCTTCACCTTCAGGGAAGCCAGGTGTCCAGAGGGCTACTTTGCTGCTTGCAGCAAGAGAAGGATATGATAATTTCCATCTTCTCTTATATCCAGAATTCTATGAATTTGCATCCTGGATTCCTTTGTTATAAAGTGTTCTTCCTCGGCCTCCTCTCTTAGCTCAGTGGGATGGTAGCTCTTGCTTCAACACTTTTGACAGGAAGTCTTTAAAAGCTCAGCTGTAGTAAAAACACAGGGATCTGTGAGTCTGGAGATTGGATTACTAGTTTGGGTTTACAGTTGTATTTATGACACAGCTAGATGCTTGATTATGTGATAAATATGCTTTGTGTGTTCATATGTATAAACAGTTTGATTTGCTTAAAGATCTAATTGCAGTTACTTTGCCCCCTAATCTGAAAATTATTGTCCGCTACAAATAGGACCACCTAGATAAAGCACTTTGGGTAAAGTTTATTCGTGCTCTTGTAGTTGATCTTAACAGGTAGCAACCTTACATATTAAAATGCAATGTTCTGTCTGTAAGTTTGAGAAAGAAATATACTTTCAGAGTATTCAGGAATGTAATATGAGGATATTACAAATTGGGGACCATCCTACAGGTTGTGTCAATATGGTAGCAGCTACACCAAGCTCTGTCTCAAGCTGGGGGCTATACTTCCAATTCATCTTTGTCTTCCAGCATGGACCTAAATGTGGTATGGCCTCAAAGCTCTGTAGTAGACACAGGTGTGGAAAGAATGTTATTAGGACAGCAATTGCTGCCTGAGAAGTCTTTTCTTACCTTCCTGGAGTGGAAATGGTTGTCCAGAAGGTGGCATGGTGAAGGCTGGCTGTGAGTCATAGTTGCAGTGTGGTGACTTAAGGTATTCTAGAAGAAATGTCAGGTTTTTTAAATGAAAAGGCAATTACAGAATAATTCAAAAAGGCAAAAAGACCATGAATAACACCATAAAAGGGCCATGCGTGGTAATAAAATATAGCTTAAAGTCTAAAGAGAACCTCGAGGTTTTGTCACCTTGGCCACAAACAAGCTACCTGATGGTAGTTCACTTTCTGCAACTAGCAGGCTTATTGGTTTCAAATGATTGCATACTATAATTTAACATACTTCTTAATATACCAACATCCCTTTATCATTTTTCATTTAACACAATTTCAGTAATACCATATTCTAGTAATGAAAGTTTCTGTGTGGTGACTTACACCATGGGCTTCAGCATTTCAGACCTACTTCAAACACACTGAAACTGCTGGAATGATTGCCCCTAACCCCACTGATTCTGTCTCAAACCCCTTATGTCCCAGTTGTTACTTACTGAGTTTTACCATTGTTCAATAACGTTTCTAACAGCAAAGAGGCAGGGTGTCAGTGCATAGTACACTAAGGTGTTACAGCAAAGACAGGAATTAGACACACAAAGTTTTCTCATGATGCAGGGTTTTCTCAATTATTTTGAAGCTAGCTATTAATATTAAATTTAGAGTCAGTGTTTTTCTGTCACCCTTCAGAAAAATACCTTTTCTGCAGTTGACACTTTATTGGTATTTCACTGTAATGAAGAACTTGAGGATTTTTATTGTGCTTGCTTTGTAAATGTCAGCAATCTTCCATGAAATGTAATTCTTCTTGATTAAATGATTTAATTCCAAGTTACTGTTGTAGGAGGCATAGTACTAAATGTAGTGTGACCGTTTTGCCAAAGGCAATTTTGTCTTCCATGTTTTTGTCATTTGCTAACATATATGTCCAAACCAAAGCATCTGATTCTGCCTAGAAAAAAACCAGTGTTAATTTCTAATGTTTCCCAGTGGGATATGCATTTTTTTTGCCTTTGGGCCAAAGCAAGCTGGGAATCTTGTGCAGGATTATCCCTTCTGGCTAAACCAATTACTTTCAGATTTTGTAAATTGATAGTACACCCACTGGTAACCAGATTTCTAAAAAGACAGTATTTCTTGTAACCTACCAAAGTAAATGGCTGCATTTCAAAAGGAAATGTTTAGAATGTTATCTACTGCTATTGTTTTGAAGACCAACTTATTGTCAGCATGGCTATAATATTGGGAAAATTTGGCCCAGTTACATGTTTTGAGCTTCTGAAACTACACTGGTGCCTCCTGACATAACATCACCATAGTACATGAAAACATCCCTGTACCAGTCGCATAATAACTGCTTCAACACCACTCCTCTTCCCTCCGCCATCACTGAAGGACTTGCTGGGGATAATACAGAAGTTAGTATGTTAGTAATTGCTGGGCTCAGGGTTGTTTTTTCCTACTTCTCTACTTTATAGGATGACTGGAGTTAATTAAGATTTAGGCATTCCATTTTCCTCATACTTCATTAAATCTGTTGCTCATCAGCCTCATGGAAGTTTTATTCATGTTTTGTTTGTATACTAAGTTTCATTAAGATAGGACTTTGGAGTTTTATGTCATTTGGAATTTAAATATCATGGAAGCTCTCCCTATAGCTCTGTAATTCTTGGCCTCAAGGTTTTGTGTGTGTGTGTTTTTTTTTTCTTGTTGGTTGTTTTCTAATGAGTGATCAGTTTTGGATGAGATTTGTATTAAGATAAGCAATTAATTAGGCAAGAGAACTGAATTGTATCTAACCTTTCAATACCATGCTTAAAATATTATGGATTAATGTTCTTTTGTCTTAGTATTAGGAACAGCACCTAAATAAATGAATTCTAGGTCAATATTGGTGCAGGAGGAGTAAGTACTTCGTGAGCAGCAGATCTGTAATGTTGTGGGTAGGTCTCTGGAGGCATCTGAATGGAGCTATTCCCTCAAGATGTTTCAGATCTGGAAACTCTTTTAAAAACAAAACACAAGCTTTGGAAAGTTAACTTTGTGTGTAGTTTGGAGCTTTTAATGAGTCTAGAGCTCCTCAGCTGCATGAACTGTGTGTTTGCATGTGCGCTATACAATGCGTTTTGATGAGAGAGTGAAACAGCCATTTCTCAAGATACAGCTCACCACTGTTGGACCCCACATCCTCAGAAACATGTTCTCAAGTACACCTGGAGCATGTTCTAGCCCCAAAACTTAAGTATAGTCATTTAATACCCTGCAGGTTGTCTCCAAGAAGGCTAGATACAAAGAGGAGACAGAGCATCTCATGTGACTTCTTTGAAGGCTCTCCTTCAGAACACTATAGCCATAGCCATTAGTTTTGCTTTTTCTAGTTACAGTGGTAAATAGAGGGAGAAGTTTGAAGAATGTTGCTGCTGCAATTCTTTCTCTATACCTGCAGATTCACTCTACCTTTGCTTGTGAACATTCCCCTGTTTTCATAGGAAACCCTTTCTCACCACATGGAAACCCATTCTTCCCCTCCCTATAGGATCATGGCTTCATTTAATACCAGTTTAAATAGCTATGCCTTGTGACCGACTGCAATAATGGTAACATTCACTTTTGTTTTGATTCTTTAGATTTATCTTACAGGTATGAAATGATCTAAGCTGCAGTTGGGAAATAAATCATTCACATTTCAAAGATGCAGCTGATTTTATAGAGATGTATTTTTACTGCCAAAGGCAACAAATGTAGCAGTTCTGTTTTCTGTTTTCTGGCAGTGTTGAGCAGAGTTGTCTGCAGTGTTCTTGCTCCTGTTCACACACACCTGCCCATGTGCCGTTCTAAATTTTATCCTTCTAGCAAGAGATGGGCAGAAAGACTGTAGTTATTTAACATGTTCTGCCTGGTTTGGCCCTTTTTTCAGTAACTGGGAGTGTTGGATGTAGTCTGGTCTTTTGTTACAGGTATATATTTGGCTCAAGAGCCCATTATGTTGGGTACTCAAGGCAGCTTACACCCGCTGCTTAATGCCTCTATGTAAACAAAGCCATTCTTGTCATGGTTGGTAAAACACAGTCTCTACTCTGAAACATTTATGAAACTCTTGAAATTTTACTATTTTTGCCATTGCAAAAGAGACATTCTGTGTGGTGTCTCAAACTGAATAATTGAAAATAAAAATAGCTTTTTTCTTTTTTTTTGTAAAGGGTCTTGCTTTTACACTCCCGTATTTACTCTTTCATTAATTTCATGAAGTGTAGTGGGGCATGCAAAGGAAAAACAAAAGCATGTTTCAATTTTGTCCTTCAGATGCAGAGATAGAAAAAAAGAAATCCCAAACTGTTGTAAAAACTGCAAATAAAATAGGGTAGATTATTAGAAATATTAAGATCATACGAACTGAGCATATGTTAGGGTACAATGGGTTCCTTTGCAGCTTTGTGGCCTAGACTTGTTCTCCTTAAAATAAATGGATTTTCTTCCTTTTTCTCTGTAGAAAGCACAGAGTACAGAAGGATTGCATTGGCAGTTTGACGTTGCAAGTCAAACTGAAATAAGATGTGACGTGAAATGGCATGAACCACTAGTCAAAGTACAGTAGATTTAGTTCTAGTGTTTTACTGAAAACGTGCGTGCCAGTCTATGTGTGTTGCAAACTCAAGTACTTACTAATTTTAGACAGAGAGAGTCCCTCGTTGAGTAGTGAGGCAGGATTAGATAATTTCTTCCTATTTTGTTTATTCTTATTTCTGTGTTATGTGAGTTTTGTCTAAATTGAAGTGTCACTTGCCCTGCTATAAGAGAAGAGCATGGAAAGTGTCTATAGTTACATCCCAAAGAAAATACAATAAGATGGAGAAAACGAGATAACATTGTGTCACTCAATACCATAAGTTTGTTTGGAATAAAATTAAAACATCTTTTCAGTTAAATTATTTAGAGAAATTTTATTTATCTGTTTGTCATTGAACTGGATCCTTCTTTGTCCCTCAAAGTCTCTTTAGTGGAAACATTGCTTTTGTAAAGGGGAAGAAATGTCTCTCAGAGTTTCTGACCTGGTTTAGTTCAGTGATCTTTAATTTTTTTAGATCAATTAATAATTGAAACTCTGATTCAAGAAATCCTTAAAAATATAATTTTAAAAACACTCCTGTATAGCAAAATAGGCTTAGTTTCAAGCATTCACTTGGTGTTCCTTCTGGTGAGCAGGGTGTTGTGCAGTAATTGGGACCAGAATGCAGAAGTAATCTCCCTTGCAGCTTATGAAAGTAGTGTGCTCCTTCAGTGCAGCAGTTGTTGAGTCCAATGTAGGGGTCCCTTCCCTTTCCCACTTTCCCATTTGAGAGGTAGCCGTATTTGTTACTATGTCTTACCTGAAGTTAACTGGTGTAAAACCTATCCTGAATTGTGCTGCCTGGTTTTCTCCAAGTGTCTCAAGTATGTCTGGAGACTGTTGCAGTCTTGAAGACATTAAATTACTCAGTATGACAGGAGGGAGTCTAGCTTTGTCCCTTTAAAAATGGCCATGTTAGCTACAGTATTAATTTTGAACTCCATGCCTCTTACTGTAGCTGTTAGCAGAGGGATGTATTTTTGTCCATTGATCTGTGCTGAAGGCATTAAGGGAATGAAGGATACCAACTACTTATCATGCCTAGATAACTCTTAAAGGTATGTGAATGCGAAAGCGCCTATGAATAATGTACTTCAGCCCTGCAGATCTGTTGAAGCACCATATGCTTAACTCCTTGCTGCTCCGGGAGACGCCTCTCATTTTAAATTTTTTCCTATCGCTTTCAGCTGTTAACCCATGGCAAGCCTTTGCCCCTTGCCTTGTGGCTTTTTTCCCCTCACTACTTTCATGTATCAGCCATTCCCCTTATCTTAGCATTTTCAGACCACTGAAGCAGATTAGAGACACCCCCTTTTCACAGGCTACAGCATTCAGACATTGCACTGTTAGATCTGTCTGAGATTTACCAGTGTGTCTTCAGTGAGGCTTTCTGTGTGCGTGCTTTCCCCCCACCTCTCCTTTGGAAGGGGGGCAGCCAGACAATGTGAAAATGCCAGTATATGCTGCTCTTGGTTCTTTGTTTTTTTTCTTTTCATTTTTTGAGGCAATGTCAGTGATCTCATTTTCAATAGTAGTAGTTGGATTTAGCTATTTGCACTGTAGTTCAGGGAAGAGGAAAAGCCTTTTAGCACAAAGTGATCTGTATGGTTTTAATAAGAGCATACAGAAAGACTTCACAGGCTAACATGCTCATATCTACAATGAACACTACTTTGCTGGATAAACACAAAAGTGTAATCTGTATATCTAACAGTCAGAAATGATCTTGCAGCAATTTTGTTTCTTTTACAAAGCCTTTTCCCCAGAAAAAATTGCCATATAACCATTCACTTCAGTGAACTGAACAGTCTCATAGACATGAGATCTGCATTACCTGAAGACGCATCTTAATTGGTTTTACCTGCTTACTTTCTCTATATTTTTCAAAACTGTGTTTGTAAAGAACAATTATCAATTTATTTTAATAAAATGTCTCTGCATTTTTCCAGATAAGTCAATATATTCATGCCACATGTAGCTGTGTTTTGGGGAAGATTATAGGATGAGAATATAACTTTCCACTGAAAAACGCGGTTAGTTTTCTGTGACTTTTCACTAAGCAGAGCTCAGAGATACTAGAGATATGTAATGACAGATACTTAGTGTTTGTCCATTGATTTTATTGTTCTAGCTAGCCTTCCGCAGTACTTCTACATGCTTAAATTTAATTAATCATCTTCCTTATCGTCCAAATGAAAACAGTAACTTGCCACATCCCACCCACTAAAACAGTTTTAAATTGGACATCAAATCAGATACTAGGCATTAAAAAATGAGTGTGCTTTGTCTGTCCTGACATAAAATTAGTGAGAGTAGCCTGCTATCGCACTAATATTGTTTGATAACAGAATCAAGTGCTAGAAACAGGTTAGTTAAAGAGTTCTTAACATCCCTCCGGATTATCCTCCATTCTTGTGGACTGTTAACTCTCTTCCCACTGATTCAGAACAGATTTAATTCTTCTTTTTACCAGTCACAAGCGATAAGACAAAGAGATGGTAATATCTCTCAAATCTTTTTTTTGTCTTCGGTAGATAGGAGAGTGTGTATGTGAGTACATGCAGGCTTATGCAGTTGAACAGAAAGTTAGAGAGATGGAGTTTAAAATGGTAGAGAAAGTGTTACAGTCATACTTAAGAAAATAAGCAAAAATAGTTTTCTAAGACTCAAAAATTGTAATCTATCAGACAAAAGGCAAAACCAAAAATTTTGCAGTATTTTTTATTTAAAAAAAAAATCATAGTGTTTACAGACACAATGCTTATATGGAATGTGTCTGGTGTGTTGCAATATGTATGTTTACAAACAAATCCACCATACCCACCAACAGACTGTTTTGTGGAATTCCTTTTTTACTGGATGAAGCCAGATGCTTTGGGGATCTTCTGAAGATGCTTGGTTTGCCTTCAAGGAAAGGAGAAGGTGCATTAAAGAGTTACAAGCTCAGGGCCATAGGCCAGAGCAATGCTAACCAGTAATTCCTGGCATGTAGCAGTAGACATGTAGAATAAGCACACTGTCAGTCTGCAGGTAGTCTCAGCATTCATAAGTGAGTATGTGAGGAAACCCACACAAGGCATGGCAATATTAATGTATAAAACCATAGCCAAAACTAGCATTACATGGAATTAGAAAATATTCATTGTTCCTGTTTCCCAAATGGGTAGACTCTAATACAATCGTGAATTTATGCCATGAAGTGAATTCTGTCTTCTTTTAAGTACTTCTCTCTATATCAGCTTTAGGAAGTGTTCTGTTTTAGTTCAAAAGAGGTAATTCTTTTTGAATGCTCTTATATGACTTTAAATATCTTAATTTAAATGACCTTTTCAAAGGTCAGTCCTTTTAAAGACTAAAATAGTCTTGCTTACCCCAAAATCTCCCTTTATATACTTTGCTAAGCATATTCTTATTACCTGAAGTTTCATAGAAATTATCATACTAAACATAAAATTGACAGAAAACAGCATGTAATAATACTGACAGAGGTCTGACTAGTTTAGGTTTTTTGCTAATTAACACTATTCTCTAGCTTAAATAGTACATAGCATAATGCTTATTCACTAGAAACAACCAATTCAACTCCGGATTTCTCTTCCCCACTAAAGTTGCTGAAAAGCTGTACTCTGTTCAGATAGTCTCTCTTACATAAATTGAAGGGACTCCCCCATAGGAAGATCTCCATTTTCTCTTAATGGTTTCTACGCCATTTCCTGTGTCCTATTTAGTACAGTTGAACTATCCAAATTTGGAAGTATTTGCTCAGCAGCCTTTAGGAATTGCCTGATGTGTTAGTCGGCTCCCTACTCTTGCTGGCACAGCTTTGGCCTTGGATATAAAAAAGCCAGTGAAGGAAAACTTTCTTAGAAATCTGCAGTAACAAATTCTAGTCATAGAAATCGAGGCTGCAGTTCACAAGTAATTTTAAATAGCTCTAAATGCTGATTGTATTGACAGCAGTGGTGCCCCCCCGCCCCATCTGCCTTTTCCTACCACCTTCCTTGTACCTGTACTAGCAGGTCAACTACCAGCCCTGCTGGCAAGTTGGACTAAAGTACTGAGCCACCTCAAAACTAACTTGGCAGCCAAAAACCGAAGTCTTCAACCGTTTCAGTTCATTGAATTTTGACATGCTGCTGTACAACCACTAGTTCTGAAGTGAAGATGTACATGTGGAGGTTTGATGGTAGTCCACAGTTGGACTGAAGGTAAACTGAAGCCTGTGTGTGCCCCATGAAATTACCTTGTGAAAAGTAACCATGCTTTGTTTTTTAGATACAGACATAGGTATTTACTAGTCTTACCTTATGTGTATCACAAGACATTCTGTTTAGTGCAGATGCCTCTAAATTAAGCCCAGTGACTTCAGTTAGACTAAAGGCGGTCATGCTGTTGTGTACTTCGAACTGAGTTCAGGGGGAGTGGATATTTCCACAGCACATAAAGCCTTGCAATAGCAGGGAACTGATGAGATAAGTCAGGCCCACATGGTCCACCCTGTCTGCTAAGAAATACAAACAAAAAAAACCCAACCTGAAATTCTTCACCAGTATGACCTAGGGTGAAATGCCTTTCTCCTTTGAGATCTCATGGTCACTCTGTCCTTGAGCATGGCAACAAAATGCAGTAGGTAGAGAGCTTTAAAAAAGGTAACATTATTTATATGATCGGAAAGTATCTTTCTGCTCTTTTGGATGCTGTGACCTGCCTTTCGTACCTCATACAGGGAAATACATCTACACCCTCAAATCCAAACCACCTTTCTCTGTATTAAGTCACCACTGGAGTCTTGAACTGTGAGATTTAATTGCAGGCACTGCCTTAATTCCAAGCTGCAGTGTTAATGTGCATTTGCCAGGCTGAGCAAGGACTGTGGGGAGAGATCTTGAGTAGGGGGAAGTCCAGAGGCTCGCAGATTCCCAAGTCACAAGCAATTAACCCGTACCCATACCTGTCCAGTCTGCTGTCTTACCGAGTAACAGTGACTTTGTATATATCTAGATTGTGTTGGTGCAAATGAAAATATCTATATGTTCTCCAGGTAGGAAGTTGAATCACTATCATCAGTGTGTTTAGAAGATGGTCAAATTAGGGCCTTTTCAAACTTAAGAACAGGAATTTGCTGGATTGCCATTCATTAATAATACTGCCAATAATTAGGTCTCACTCATTATCAATCATTTCTCATATTCAGGACAGTTAATTCTTAAAAGTCTTACCCTTATTAGCTATAAAGATGTAATACCACAAAACTGCTGTCATATATTCAGCATAGCTTATGTATACATAACACAATGGGGAGCATAATGGGTGATTGAGAGATCTTTCCTGTCATATATTGGCATAGGACTGAGACTGGCAGAGGAGCATGGGCTAAGTGTTTCATGTGTTAGAAGTTCCAAAAATGTTAATCCCCTTCCTGAATATAACCTATAAGCTTGTTACAAGAAAATATTAAATATGGATAATAATATATTATTGTATATAATACACAGAGTGTATGTATTGTGACGCACACAGTCACAAAGCTCTTCTACTCCTTTCATATATATGTATGTATACATATGTCTTGGCAAGTCATCTGATACAGTTTTATAATTAGATGTCACCAGTTTAACTTTGTACCACAAAAATGCGGGCTTGAAGTTAAGCGTCTGTACCACAGTGAAATCAAATTTAGAAACAGCTTGATCATATTAGCATTGTATTCTGTGGATTTGTAACAGAGTCCTAAATGATTGGCATTTCAAAAAGCTCTTTATGTTATTCAATTCAACCTTTTGCAGTGAGTGCAGAATCATCTTTGCAGTAATTCCATTATTATTTAAATGTATCTTTGAACACATCTAATGAAGATGTCTCCATCAGTCATTAAACAGTTTATTCCATTCTAAGTAGCATGTCTTGGGTGGTGTAACTCAGGCTTCTGCCAGAAGGAGCACTTGTATTTCAGCATGTGTGCCTTGGCCAGCACAGTTGCCTTAGTTCAGATGGTTTTTGTGTGATTTATTTATTAGTTCTTTGTATACCATTTTGGATTGAAATGACATTTAGACATAATGCTTAACAGTAAAATTGGGTGACCAGAATATACAGTGTTCTTACTACCTGAAATTCTTAGATTCCACTCCGGAATAAATTTGCAAATGCATATTTTTAAATCACAAGAAGTGCAAACTATTCTTTGGTCTCACAGAGTAAAATGAAGTAAAGAATTACGGAATAAAGACTGTGCAGTTACTAATTAGATTTCTTATTTACTCTACTATTACCCTGCATTTAAGTGGTAGCTGTGTTTTTAATCTTTTCAACCAAACTTTGCTTATGCTTCACTTTAGTTGAATTCCTGCAACTGGAAAACTATTTAAATCCTCTGAAAGCAAACAATCTATACCCATCACACTGACTTTCACGCTAGGTGATCAGATTATGGGGATAATAAAATACTTGAGATACACACCACTTGCCACAACTCTCTGTTTATGCTGCCACAAGAGGACTCATGTGAACTTCTTGCTGAAAGATGAAGGACATCCTTAAAGCAAATCTTTCATTCCCGTGAATAAATTCTAGATTAGTTCAGTCTAACATAGTGTACAATTCCAGGGTATAGTATTGAAAAGCATCCTCAGGAGGGTAGAGTTCAAGCATTTATTCCTTTTACTGTTTGGCTTTCTCAGTGCTAAACAAGATAAGATGAATGCAATAAAAAATTAAACTCAGACTATGCTGATGAGCATAGAGGAAAATGAAAAGGTGTACAGAGAAGTAATGACCTCACATGACAAGAAAAAACTAGATTTATTTTTTCCTGATGGAAGAGTAACTGTAGCTCTGCTGCTTTACAGGTTTTTTTTCTTCATTTTAATTTTACTTTTGTTTCTACTTTTCTTTTATTCTTGTCTGGTGGTTGGTTTTTTTGTGGTGGTTTGTTTTTTTTTTTCTTTCTTTGCCATTCTTGCTTTTTTGGAATGTTAACCTGAGGCATGGAAGGTATGCCTATACCCTTCCTGCTTTCCTGTATCATTTACTTGGTGTCAGGATTTAAGTGTACATGGTAACTCTTTTCTTTATAAGGTTTGTATAAGCATCTTCCTTTAAATAGGGAAGTCAGGAGAATGTTGAAAAATTGCCACCTACTAGCTGTCTGTTAGAAGAATAGATTTCTTTTTCTAATCAACAGTTCCTGATGATTTTTACCTACAGAACTTAAAAATATCAAAGGTACATTTCTCTGAAATGGAAATGTTAAATTTTCACTCTGATAAATGGAGTGGCATTTCAGCTTTCATGGGCAATATCGTTCCTGTATGTAGGAGAGTGTGAGTTAACATATTGCAACATATGGGGTCTAATCAAAGGCCAGTATCCATCCCAGTGTCATCCCAGACCTACTGAGGTCAAAGCAAGAGCCCCCCATGCCATGGGTAGATTTGAGATCAGGTTCTCAAAGTTCAGTAGGTGCTTTTTAAGATAGAGTGGAGAAAAACTGAGTTCAGTTCTTCAGGGTATTTTGTAAAGAGATATAACATTTTTTGAAGGTCTATCTTTCTTCCATTGTTCAAAATGCCTTGAGTTTTCCTCATAATGATAAAAATACTGTGCTTTGAAAGGAGCTGGTGATCCAAGAATATGATTAAATGTTAGGAGGATACGAGGTAATTGGCTCTGCCATAACTGATTTCATATAAATGCAATATATTTCATATCATTAGGTGTGTTTAGAAACTGTGATGTAGAAGGCAGATTTAAAAAGTGGGATCAGAGTCAATGATCAGTGGATTTATTGTATGGGCTATGAAAAGGTATTCAAATGTGGTCCAGCAATTTGAGTAAAATTTAATGCTCCTTTGGGATAAACTCATTTTAGTTTAGAGAACATTTTGGATAGAAATTTAAATTGTTCAGCTGAAGATAATTTAAACAGTAAATAACAAAACAAAGAACACGGTATAAATTTTTTAAATAGAAATGTAGGATTGTGGTTTTGAACAGTTTTTAGTATTATTCTTTTAATTGTTTTTCTCAACACCATTTTTTCCCAAAAGCTTTTTGATATTTTTGTGTTTTTATTTTTATTTTCACAACTGTTCTTACACACACCATGCTTTCATACTGTTTCACTATGGCACCTTGATGTGTGAATAAAGGCCTTCACTCTGAAGAGGTGTTTTTATATTTAGAATTAAGCATAACACATAAGATGTACATTTAAATATTCTTTAATATTTAATCAGCAGTTGACAGGGTACAAAACCACCCTGTTTTTGGAGGTAGATGTGGCAGACACATAAAAAGTAATTTCTATGCATGGTTATTAGCAGGAGAAAGCAAATGGTACTAATTCCTATGATTCTTTGGGTTCTGAATCATGCTGTGTATGTGCAGTGTGCAAACGCAGTGTTCTGAATGTCATCTAGTATTTGTATGGGTCATGTCCTTTTTGTGTTACATGTGTTGTACTAAAATGCATGTGTTACACAGTAATGCAAATTTCAAGGGCAGTAGCACAGAAAGTAATACTGGTCAGGAGTTTTAAAGCCCACCAAAAATGTCAACAGATTTTTTTTTTCTCCTTTAAATGTCAGTCACTTTTAATAGACATAATGTGAATACTGACTGAAAAAAATGTAATTTTTTACATAGCCACCTGAAGAGGCTTTCCAGAGTTGGTTGAACCTTCTAGGTCCTTGACACTTGGAAGAGAAGAGAAAATCACTTCAAGCAGCATTCTTTGTGTCCGTACCTTGAGTTAACTACAACTGTAACAAGATCACTGGTTCTGACTTCTATGAGTTCTCATGAGCTCTTGGTGCCTAGAATAATTTTGAGCTCATTTTTCAAATAGGAGACTTGGAGATGCCTGTGGACCACTTCCATGGTTGTTTGTTCATTTTTTTTAGCTCTTTTTTGGGTGTAAAGTATGAGAGATCACATACAGAATCATGGGATAATTTCTGTTGGAAAATACCCTTAAGATCATCGAGTCCAACTGTTAACCCAGCACTGCCAACTCCACCACTAAACCATGTCCCTAAGCACCACATCTACACCTCTTTTAAACACATCCAGGGATGGTGACTCAACCACTTCCCTGGGCAGCCTGGTCCAATCACTGACAACCCTTTCAGTGAAGTAACTTTTTCCTAAAATCCAATCTAAACCTCCCTGACACAGCTTGAGGCCGTTCCCTCTCATCCTATCACTAGTAACTTGAGAGAAGAGACCAACCCCCACCTCACTGCACCCTCCTTTCAGGTAGTTGTAGAGAGTGATAAGGGCTCCCCTCAGCCTCCTTTTCTCCTGATCAGTCATAGCCTGATTTTAGAGATATGACAAGTGCATCAGGAAAGCTAAGGTATAAACCGGTTATTTTGGATCTTTCTGTTAGTCTAGACTCTACTGCCTTTGTAGAACAAGTAGATAGATATCTACCCATATACTTCAGTGTTGACAATGGACTTCTTAGCTCTTATAAGGTGAGTTGGGCTTCAAATAATATAGCTATACTTCCATTCGTAGGAAACCCCTAGCTATGACATACTAACCTGTTGTCATGGGTTCACTATCTTTTCATTGCCCTGAAGGCTGTTAAGGTAGGTTAGTGCTCTTTTAGTTTGCCGTGTCACAGACTTCTCATGTTACAAGCCACTCAATCTCTATCTAATTTTATGATTAAATAAAGAAGTCCTTCATCTATCTACTGTTCATCTATCTACTCTTCATCTTTAGAAGGCTTAGAGTCATCTTCTTTAGGTGGTTTGGTCTTGCCAGCAGTGATAGTCTTACTACCGTTCCTGTTGCTTGTGATTACATCTCCCTTGTAGAGCCTTGGCAGCCAAATTTACCTTTAAATGTTATTCTAGAGTAACTCTGGAAGTTTCTTTGTTTTAAAATTGCCCCAGAAGCACCAACAATGTAGGAATCTGGGGTCTGTTTGCTCTGCAGCACTGAAGTTCTTCATAAAAATAGAGATTCTAATGATTGCTTATGCCTGAGACTGAGATTTTCTCTCTCTAGATTGAGCACTCAGGATTAACCTATTACTGGGTTAGCTCTGAGGAGCCCTCCTGGTGTTGTAGGCAACTGAAGCTCCTTCAGGCTGATGTACAGAAACGGGGAGATAACACAACGATGATCTGAAGACTGTTCTGCAGGATTTGTGGGTGCCCTGAAATCAATTTCTTAACCTTGAGTATCAACAAATGACAGCTTTACTTCTCTGAAAGAAGTCTCTTCCAAGGAATGTTGTCAGTTGCACTCTTAGCCCTGTGGTTAGGAATGGTAATATATTAATTCAAGTTGTTCTTTGTCAAGAGGTATCTTCTGGAGGACAGAAGACAGTTCCTTTTTAGTACCTTGAGCTACAGCATTACCCAGATAGTTTTGATCTCAGGACTTGCTCTGTCTCTTGGTTTGGAGACCTGTAGCTCTTCCTGTGATTTCAGATCATCTTGCAACAAACTGAGGTCATTATCACAACCTGAGCCTCTGGTTTTTGCCATGATACTGCCTAAATGGTTGACGGTTTTCGAGATTTTAGTGGGGTGGTTCTTTGCTGTGTGGAGGTTAATTAGTAGAGACACATAGTGTGCTGAAAGAAAGTATTAGGCTTAGTGGTTGAAACATGTGGCTTGGCATATGTCTAGGTTGAACTCATCTCTTTTACCTTGCCTCTCTGCAAATCCAGTTTATTTCTGTAATCATACTAGTTTCATATTAGGTTCATTCAGCGTCTTTTTAGGCCTTACACGACCATGCTTTTGACTTTTGCTTACTTTTTTAGAATGTGTTCTGGTGGGCTTTTGGAAGTTCTCATGGGGCTTTTTCCTCCTGTTAGAATCCAGTAGTAACCAACCCTGATTTTATTATCTTCAGGAGGAAAACCATTTTTCACTCAGTCTTGCCCACATTTAAAAAAAAAAAAAAAAAAAAAAAGGGTCTTTTTCATAGCAATTACTTCAGCTAATTGTGGAAGATGGAGGTTCCTATTCTTATATCACATTGTCATGTCATTATGTTCTCCTGCAGCCTTTAGTCACTTTGATCTTGGAGGTTCAGTTTAGGTACTAACTTTCATGTGATTTTTATTTTGAGTGCTTCATTAGTGGAAACTTTTTATTCACTCTGGGTATTCTGTATTTTTGTATATTGAGAAGAAAAACTTCTTAGGAGGGCTGCTCAAGTTTTCATATCTCCTACCAAACAGTCCTGTGGCTCTTTGATTTGAGTACAGAAGCTGCCACACCAGATGGCTCACTGCCCAACAAAGACTTCTCCTTTTTTGAAAGGTCATTAAACTTAAGTTCAAGCAATAGCTGTGGCAGTCTTGCAGAGTATACCTGTAGCTGGGATCTGTAGGTCTGCCACAGAGAGCTTCATTCATTCATCTGGGCACTGTGTTTTCATTTCCATTTCAAAGCTGCCTTTGAAAGAGTAATTTTTCAGTCTTCATTCTAGCGGGAACTCTTGAACCTTTTCCCAGTCTATTTACACTATACCGTAAGTTGCTCACAATGTTCATACATACAGATAAACATTAAAGGTGAAGTCTGGTTATGTACCACAAATTATCTTTCTTGAGATACATCGTGCATATGTGCATTCAGCAGCCCACCACACCTGCTCTCCTTTGACGTCCTTTGGGAAACTGTGGCATTCTAAGTTGAGAGGAACTGAGAGGGAGAACCATATCTTGCCTATATCATTCCAACATAAGCACAAGGGATGGGATCTGGGGATTGCCCTGCAGAGATGGCAGAATGATGAAAAAAATGTAATCTGTGTTTCAGTTTTTATTAAGATGCTTCTTAGGTGTTCTTCCCCATTGTCAAATAAATGAATGGGGTTTGGTTGGTTTTTTTGTTTCTTTTTTCCAAAATAAAAATCATAAACATTTTGAAATAAAAAAAGAAAAAAAAGTAATTATTTTTTGATCAGTTCTAGGTCATGTCTGTTCATGTTTATTGTATTCATTTTGTTAAGACATTCTTTAGGTGAGTGTTGCATATGTGTGGGCATTTTAGCTGTGGAGATGGTTGCTTTTTCAATATCAAGCTACCTTGATCGCTGACGAAGTGATGTTAATCACTTAACACGACTTCATTAAAAGGTGAGAGTGGCTCATGTTTTCACCTGTTGTCACTGGCTTTTGGCAAAGTTGAAAACTTCTTGTCCTGATGATTTTGTTACTAAAAAATAACAGTCAGAGAGTTGCCATTTGGAATAAAGTGATTACTGAATGTGATTGTGATGTACTGATATAGTAGTCTCTGAACTGAGAGCTGGGCGGTGACAGCTATCGAACAACAGACAGGATTCTTTAGTTAGTTTTGGTTGAAGGTGACAGAATCCAGCAAAAAGTATTGGAGGTCTAAGACGACGTAACCTGCAAAGAAAGACAAATAGTATTGTTTATTTAAAACTAGAGGGTAATTAGGGAAGACATGATGAATTTTAAAATAAATAAATAAGCTTAATTTTAGGAAGAGTGCAGGATTTGGTTTTGGAGGCATGAAATCCGTATATTAGTTTGGGGACTTTCAACATTATGATTATGAGCAGTATTGTTATTTTCCAAAACATCCTCCTCATTTCCACATCTTCCCCTCAGGAAAGGCAGGATTACAGATCTTCATGTTGAAATTAGCTCATAATTTTTGTTGAGAAAACAAAAAGGCAAAAAATAAAATAAAAATTTTAAATTTTCTTCAAGAATGTTTTTGTATTAAAATCACAATCTAATAATACTTGATATTTTTCATCTTACAACTTGTTTAATTTTTCCTTGCTTTTGAAAAATTGAAAAAAAATCAGTCTTGTCCAACCTATTTTTACCTGCATCCACTTCTCTATATTTAGGTTGATTACAAAAATAAAGCAGAGTACAGTAAAGATGCACATTATTAATATAATTCTAGTCCACCAAATGCAGAGCAATGCTTGAACCATTTGATGGTATATGCATCACGTATTTTTGATGCTAGTGATCCATGGATAAGAACCCATATATCCACCAAAACCTCTTTTTAAGTGGTCATTTGGTTGGGAACTCAAAAATTAAATAAATCACATGCAGTCAAGAAAGGAGTCTTAGGTCTGAGGGAGTTACACATTCAGATACAGGGTAAATGACCAAGTAATAAAAACCATTTGATAACCTTGTAATAGCCCAAGTGTATTTTTATACTTCATTAGCAGATGGTTATGTACATATTTCAGAATTACAGTCGTGTGTTTTAATGTCTCTGTGTAAAAATATATTGATGAGAATCAGCCATTTTAAAAATGTTTTCAAAGGGAGGCCACTGAGGTCATATTTCCAAAATTAAGTGCAGTCTGTGGTGTAGCACTGACTCCAGCAGCAGCATACGAGCTACAAGGTACATTTGCATAAAATCCTTTTTCATAAGTGATGTGTTCATTCACACAAACAAATGCACTGTGATAATGAGTTTGGCCTCGGAAGGAGCTGTAAAAAGGCCATTAATAAGCATATGGAATAAGGGTGGAGTGCAGGATGGAGCCTGAATAGGTAACGGGGAAGAAGTAGCCTGTCCTGTAGAAGAGGGCTGTGGGCAGTTAAGAGGCACTGAAAATGCTGCTGGTAAGCAGAGAGTTTGTGCTTTACAATACTGCAAATGAAAGTATATGAAGTACAATGAACTGAGAAGCGAGGATGTAGGAGGCTCTGGAAAACACCTCATGGTTTTGACTGTTCCAATGGAAATCCTGAATTCCTGGAAGTATCTTATATTCTCCCTTGCAGCATTTTCACAATGGATGTGAAGAGCTGAATGTTTAGTTTTATGTAAATGTATGAGGTGTCTGTTTAGTTCAAAATTGCCGCACTTGTAATTATTTTCATAGTCTAGGGGCTGAGATCTTTGTTTAACAACAAAAAAAGATTTAATGGTCTGAAATTGTATATTTGTGTTTCTTTAAAAAAAAAAAGTTTTTGAAAAAGCACTAAATAAATAGGTGTTTGCTCTCCCTAATTATTCAATTTGCTAATGAAACATGTACCATGTCTTTTTTCCACACCACTTAAGAAATCTGTTCTTCCTACTGACCTTTTCAGAAGGCAAGGTAATTCAAGTGATAATCTGAAGAGGAAAGAAACAATTTGAAATACCCTATTTTCCAAATTAAATGGCATCTACTTGTATCACACTTGTGGAGACCTATTTTACAGAAGAAAATGAACCTTCCCATTACCCCTGAATTAGCTGAAGTTTGTTATTTCTGAGAAGTGACACATGAAGTAACTGTTCTGCACTCTGGAGAGAAACAGCTGAGCTTGAAGACAAGTTACTGTAGTTTCAGAGTTAATTTAAATGTCTCCAAGAGTTATGTGGGTTTCTCCATGTAAAGTTAGGGTTAAAAGCATTATTGTGGCAACTTTCCTAATATGTAAAGTATATGTTGCCAGGTTTTATAATTTGGAAGACCTGTTGACTTCAGCTGAAGCTTTGTTTATATTAAAAATTATTATATACTTCAAAATTTGCCTGAAATGATTCATACTTAAGGTATTGGTAGTGTTGCTTTCATGTGGTACGGATTTATGAATTATGCAGCATGTAATTGTGGAGGAAGGGATGGAACCCATATTATATTTGCATTTGAAACCAACATATTGCCTGAAAAAAGCTTCAGTACCACAATGTGTATTTTACTCATACATATTACAGAAGTTGAGTTCTGTCCCTATACTTCCCATTTTTCCTGTCTCTTCAGTCTCCAAGTGACAGAAAATGAGTTGCTGCAAATGAGTTTGATCTGTACTTGTTTGAGGTCCTTCTGTGTGTGATGGATTTTCCAGCTGCGTTCTCTCTTCACTCTGTATTCTGTGCATTGGGTTTCCTTTGCATCAAATTGATGTGAAGGATCAAGGGAGATATAGTGGTACTGGGTCAATTTGCAAAATAAGGCCATGCAGCACCGGAGGAATATTCCCAGGACATTCTGGGTAAAGCACAGGTTAATATTAAACTGACTCAAAATTTACAACTTATTTCAATCAAACAAGGTAAACTGCCATGGTAAGTCCAGGTTACAATTGCGGGACTTCTTAATTTGGAGAATAAGCATCAGTCTTTTGGTAGTTTTGTCTCCATTCAGACTGAAAGCAGATTCTGAAATAGTAGGAGTCTGTTGAATAGTAGTTCCAACTTTAAGCCACATGTAAAACCTTCTTCTTCTTGTTGTAGTCTATAACCATCCACGGTTTACATGCTCACCAAAAGCATTTTTATCACTTTTTACAAAAAAAATTATTATTTAAAAATGTGTTCCCACGTAAAACTAATCATGTTACTACTATAATGCTTGCTTTTATTTTAAATAAAATTTTAATCAGTGTGGGGCAATTTGCCAGAAAGAAAAATTACATGTTTATCCTTTTTATGATCACTGAATTTTGTTCGTGTTTTCTTTTTAAAATAGTGATTCCAGAGTTCATTAGTCAAGTAAAGATTGCGTTGGAGAGCTTAAGCAAGAACACAGTGCATCTGTTTGATGATAACCAGTTTGTGGACATTTCTAAGAAGGTGTATGATACAATTCATAACATCAGATGCTCAGTCATGATGATTCGGGTAAGTTTTTTATTTATTCATTTAATATTAATTTCTAATACAGTTTGGGACATCAGGGCATTTTCAGGGGAATTTAGAACTGTGTATGTGAACAATGCCCCTAAGTTCCTATTCGGATTGAATTGATCTGGGAAATTTGGATTACAATGAAACACACATGATTATACCTCAAGAAGGCTAGAATTGCATTGAGTACCAGATCAAAGTATTACATAAAAATGTGTTTTGTTCTTTAAAAATATTTATTTGTTTGGTTGATAAAGATCTTAATTCACTTCATTAATTACCCAGTTGTGGCTACAAACCCAAATCTGCTTGTAGTTCTTCAACCTTAACCTTATTTAGTGGAGTGGAGGAACAGAGACTATGTTCAGGTGACCCTAATAATATCTTGTTGAAGTTTTGTCAGCTTCACAGCAGCAGACTTAGCAGCCTGATTTCTGTCACTCTTACACAATCATAATCAATGTACTTTTCCCTGAGTTTTTCCTGAAGTTCAAGAAAATGCTTCAGAACAGCTTATTTTTAAAAATGGAAACAGAATTTTGTCAGATGCAGAATTTCCCCCAAATCTCTTCAATCCCATTTCAAATTATATAACTGAGATGCAATATCTGTATGTTCAGCAATTTTAAGTAAAACTAAACATTAATGAAAATGTAGATACAGCTTTCAAAGGAAATTAAGAAATAGATTCCTCTCTTCTTATAAATATAAAAGCATATTACAGACTAGTTTGGCCAGCAGGTTGAGGGAGGGGATTCTGCCCCTCTGCTCTGCACCTGCAGTGCTGTGTCCAGCTCTGGAGCCCCCAACACAGAAAGGACATGGACCTGTTGGAGCGGGTCCAGAGGAGGCCACAAAAGTGATCCAAGGGCTGGAGCCCCTCTCCTATGAAGACAGGCTGAGAGAGTTGGGGTTGTTCATCCTGGAGAAGGCTCAGGGGAGAGACCTTATTGCGGCCTTTCAGTACTTAAAGGGGGACTATAGGAAAGATGGGGACAGACTTTTTTGTAGGGCCTGTTGTGACAGGACAAGGGGTAATGGTTTTAAACTAAAGGAGGGTAGATTCAGACTAGATATATGGAAGACAGTTTTTACTCTGAGGGTGGTGAAACGCTGGCACAGGTTTCCCAGGGAGGTGGTCGATGCCCCATCCCTGGAAACGCTCCAGGTCAGGCTGGACGGGGCTCTGAGCAACCTGATCTAGCTGAAGATGTCCCTGCTCACTGCAGGGGGGCTGGACTAGATGGGCTCTAAAGGTTCCTTCCAACCTAAGCCTCTACGATTCTGTGATCCTAATATGGAAAATGTTAGTAAGTCTTAACATATTGCAGTGTGTAAGTTAAACAGTCCCATTAGGAATTCAAACATGCAGAATCTTTCAAAAGTCTCATCCTTATTGCAGTTGTCAAGTACGAAACTGTGTATATACTGGAGAGGTCCTGAAACATAAACCATCTTGCCCATAGCAGGAGGAGTTTATGTGAGTTGGGTTTATCTCACAAAACAAACCAGATTGAGGCCGATCCAATGTTAGGTCTTCTGATAAGTTCCTTTTTCAGTGAAGGTAGGCTAAGAGTTTTGCTTAGGGCATCTCCTTTTTTTTTCTGGATTTGTTAAGCTTCTTTTAATGCATGGATTGCTTGTCCTGCCTTCCCTTAGGGGCTCAGGGACTCTTGCTTTTTTAAGATTACAAAGTTATTTCTGTCTGTTCTTCAGTGAGATCAGAGTCTTCTATGTGTCCAGTCTGCTTGGGCTTGAACTCCAGATGATCGTGACTGACTATTCCTTTACAGAATTTTTCATTTTGGGGAAATGCACTGAGGAGTGTAACAAAGCTTCAGTCAGTTTCTGCGAAGACGCGGACACTGCTCCGCAGGAAACTCCGAGTCCTCTGTGATGTGTGTATGCATGTGGACAGTCACTCAAAGAAGAAAAGGATATTATATCCCCTGTGCTTCTTTCTGAAGGATGAGGGGAGAATTCTTTCATGTGAAGAGACTGTACATATGCATAACGCATAGTAAGTGCACAGAATACCTGTACTGAGTAAGTGCATAGTCCATCTGTAAAATTGTAAGTCATAAATGGGCAGTGTTAGTAAGATGATTTCTGTCAGTGCCATCTTCCACTTTGGCTTAACAAGTGCAATTTGACAAGGCAAGAAAAAACAAAGTATCAGAAATTACTTTGTTGGCTGTACCTGAAGCCTTGGGTACAAAGAGCAGATACTCCTTGTCCTCCTCTGAATTGCAGAAGTTATGACCAATGGTATAAGAGCCTGCCTCCATCTATACCCAGCATCTCATTATCCTAAACAACGTATGCATTTGCCATAGAAATCAATGTGGCATGAAATGTATTCAGCTCTATTTGAATGTATTTAACAGCCCAGCAGTTGCCGAGTCCTGACAAAAGCTCAGGAGATCAAAAAAAAAAAAAAAAAAAGAAAAAAAATTATTTCATTAAAAAGGAGACTTGCAGCTTTCTACTTTATGGATACTATTACTCAGGCACTGTCACAAGAAGGTTTTTTTGAGGTTTGGTGAAATGATAGTCAGGTGCTCCACCATCCCTTAGAGATACCGACTGCCAGCACGAGAGAGTGCTGAGGAAACCCTGGCATTCATTATTGAGTAAGGATGTATTTGCATTCCTAATTAGATACATCCCAGACAATGCCAGTTTCATTTCAATCTGCCTGTTAGAAGCTTTAGTAAATCTGGTGGTTATTCAGATGTATGCTGTTACCACAGCAGCCAAGGTGAGGAAATAAAAGTGTTTCGTGGCCCACTTATAGGGGCTTACTGATACAGTGCCAAAGAACAGTGTGTTGCTGATTCCAGGGGATCACAAGACTGAATCAGGGAAAGAAATTATTGATCAAAATATAATTGAGAAGTGTAAATGAACACGGACACTGATTCACGGGGGGGCAATCTTTCAACATCAAAGTAAAAGCAGAAACTCTCCAGGTCAGTTCCTAAGGAAGGATTTCAAGCATGTAATTACTCAGAGAGAATCTTTTTAAAAATAGAGTTCCTAACTGTATAACACTGCGAAATACTATTGTTAATGCAAATTATCAAATACTCTTTTCAACATCCAAGCTTAACCATAGATGCATAAAACATTCATTCCATTCCAGCAGGTATAATGTGAATAACACGTGTGAGCAACTAAATAGTGGAAGGTGTGCTGCACTGATGGGCTGTAACAGAAATGCCTCTGGAAATGCAGGGTGCTTCCCTTAAGAAGCTTTTCATTGTTTCACTTGCAAGGATTTATTCGTCCAATGGTAGCTGTTGATTTGAAATCATCAGGTATTTGATTCAGGGCATATAGTTGCATGTGCTTATTAGTGTCCAAATTCCTCAGTCCTTTTTTGACTCTTGAAGCATCTCATTTTTGTTAAATTGTAGAGGCTTTGGAAGTTTGATTTTGCAAAGAAACATTTGTGCATTATCTGGATAGTGTTTTCATCAGAACATTGCTGTAACAGACATAGATTAGGGTAGAGAGGAGACTTAAAGACAAGAATTCTGCCACAGGAAGTAAATTGAAAAGTCAAAGGAAACGGGTTGACAGTTTTTGAGAGAATATGTGTTAAATGTTGCATAATGTTAAGACTGATGCTAGAACTTCTTTAATAAAAAGGAGCTTCTATATGAAAGTTTAGTTAGTTGAAGAATATGAGACAGCTGGATCGAAGTAACAGCTAATAATATCCCATTAGGATATTAAACACAGTGGAAAGTGGTAGTAATTTCAAATGAATAATAACTACTGATAGCTGAAGCAGTAATAAAGTAGTCCTAGCAGAAATACACCAAGAACAGTGGAAGAGAATTCACCAAGTCAAAGTTTCATGGAATTCTTTGTTTTTATTGGAGGATAAACAGGTGAACTACAGTGAGTTTTCCAGAGAGGAAGAAGAGGGCAAAATGTTCATATTCCCTATTCAAAATGCTTTTACTACTCTTATGTTCATGGAAGCAGTGGAGGAGGAAACTGTGTTCCCTAATTTTGTGAGAGGTGGAAAATTTATATTGAGATTGTAGTTCTTGCCTGATACAGTGCGTCATTGTGATGCATTTCTTAAAAATCCTTACTGCTGAGTGTGTTTTCCATATGCTGTTTCTTTCAGAATTCTGGGATGGAGACTATAGGTTCCCTCAGTGTTTACGGTGTTAGGCTTTTTGAGTGTTTCTTTTGCAGATTGTGCCTTTATTACCTTTGAACAGCCATTCTCTGCACCATGTTGTACATGATCTCCACCCCCGGCTCCCCCTGAAAACTGAGGCAAAGGATTAATTTGGGGTTTCTGTCATACCTAGATACTTTTATTTTAGCTAGATCATCACTACATCCCCGTTCCATTAGTTATCTTCCCGTTTCTTTAGCTAATAGTCTTTTTCTGTGGGTTTTAATTTACTTGGCAAAAAAAAACCCCTCAGCTTAGATATATATTCAGGTGTCTACAGCATCACCCTTTTTAAAATGTTTTGGGTACTTCAGAATACCCTTGGGATGGGTTTCTTTTTCCTCCTTTTGTTGAATTCTGGGTCGTTTTTCATTCTGTTTTAAATAAATTTAAGGGTTTATCCATAACAGAGCTTGTGAGCTCTTCAGTACACTTTATTTCTCTCAGTAAGAGACATCACAGCAGACTTCGATCTCTTGTATCCAGCAGAGTTACAGGAATTTTCAGAACATGGACTTCTTGGAAAGGAAGATAGCAAGTGGTGCAAACCTTCCTATCATCCTGTTTCTCTTTCAGCCAGTTAATAACTGTCTAGTTTAAATTCCACCTTCGCTTTTATTAATGACAGAGTTATCCTACAGATGCAGGGTTTTCTACCTGTCTTTACTTCTGTAGTAGGAATGAGTTAGATCCTGTCAGATGCAGGCAATAGCACACATGAATCGAATCTCTATTTGAAAGCTAGAGAAAACAAAGCAAAGCAGGGAAGCAGTGGAGAAAAAAGGCATTTACTGCCGTCTTATACTTGTTTGCTTTTTTGAGAGAGCCCTGAGACCTTATGGGGAGGAAAGACAAAGAACAATTCATATAGTCTTGGTAAACTTAATTGTTGTTAGTCTGAAATTTATGAGTGATGCTAACTCATTGCAAATATATATTGGGAAGTTTGTTAAACACCTTTTTCTTCATTCTTCCTCTCCCACACCAATTGCATGAGAGAAAGAACTTCTGTAGTTAGGAAGCTAGTTGGACACGCACCTTTCATCAGTTTCTTGCCATTTCTGACCTAAGTAGGTCAGAGCTCACCTTTCCTTCTCTCAGCTCCTTGTCAACTTCCCTGGCAGCAAGCAGGGACTTTCTCACGTATTTTCACTTCTGCGCTCTAATGCACTAGGCTTCTGATATAAATATAGTTAGTACTTGCTATGTTGTCATCTTTTTTTAACCAGGAGAGGATTTTCTTTCCTTGTTATGTAGGAAAAAAATATGCTGGTTGTTACCAAGCAGATGTTTCCATGCCCTACTTCTTAAAATGATGCTTTCATTGCTTATTCTATCAGTGCTGTCATCCGCAGATTGGTATAGCCAGATGCAGTGTGACTGGAAAAGGATATAATATCTGATGTCCTTTAATAAAGAGCCTGGAAGTAGCGCGTGTTGTCTGTTAAGGATAGTTGGACACTTGTTCCTTTTTCAGGGTTTTATCCCAAGTCACATAAAAGGTGTTACTGGGGAATGTTATGCTTGTGCTGCACAAGCCAAATAAGAGGTGATGTAATACCGTTTAGTGCCATGATCAAATATGCAGACTTGCAGGTAAAAGCTTCCATCAGCTGTTTGTACCTGCCATATTACTTGGCTTTGTAACATCTCGAGTCTGGATCACCAGCCCTGAGGTACCATTATGGGGAAAACGTCACTCAAAGCACTGTCCCACAGAGGTTACATTTCATATCTTGATTCATCAACGTACATATTTTCAAAAAATATCTGTGTTCTTTACCTCGCAGTATAGGGGTGTGGGAAGTCATCTCATGTTGTGGAAACACTTGTTTATATTTACATCTGTATTAGCATCATAAGCACAGTCATTATTATTATGACTTTACCTTGCAGATGTCTTATCAAAATGCTCTGTACTGCAACAGTTTTGGGACACTGTCAGCATACACTTCAATTTAACATGCTGTCATTTTTTAAAATGCTACTCTCCATTTAGTACCAGGCCGGTTTGTGTTCCCAAATAAATAAAGCCAATTTCTGTTTTCTGGCAAACAACTACACATATCATTTTGCTTGTATTTCATGTTTATGTACCATATAACAAACTCTCAAAGGTCTGATTTTCTGCCAATTTCATTAGTTTAGGGCCTTTTATATCTTCAACAAATCAGATGACCGTTCTGGTTCTCTGTGTAATAGTGTTGCTGGTTTTCTTGCTTTATAGAACAAAAACCTGCTCAGCAGTGTATCTGTAAATAAAACCCACCCTCTTGTTTTCCTTGAAAGGTGCAACCTGTTTTCTTGAACATGTGGGCAGTTTGGTGCCCTAAGAAATACCTTTAGAGTTTGGAGTTGCCAGAAATGCCGTAACAAGTACCTGTTCTTCAGAGTTGAGGTGTTTCCACAAAACTACTCTCTAGCAGAAAAACAGATTAATTTATTGATTTTAAAAAGAAATGCTGTGTTCACTCCTCAGGTAGAGGAAGGGAGACAGAAGAGGAAAAAGCGGATGCTTACCCTTTTAATCTCAGACATGGGGGTGGAAGCCAAAGCAAAGATACATTATTATTTCACCCAAGGAGGGATGGCCATTCTCCTCCCACATCTTCAGGTCTCCTTTGCTTAAACCATTGAATTAGAGTCAGCAGGGTAGTTGGGGAATGATAGATTTCTTTACTTTTTGAACAAAAGTTAAGAGTGGTTTTTGTGCTTCTACATTCCTGCACTTTCAGACTAACAGGTTTTAACTTTTTGGTTCATTGTATATCTTTCTGACTGCTGCCCCTGCTCCCATGCTCCAGCCATTTGCTCAGTTTTTACAGGGAGATTTCTGATTTTAGATTCTAGGTTCTTTTTACATATAAAATGAATAGTGGATAGGAAAATAAGTGTCCCCTTCATCCCCATATGTGCAATTCCAAAATTGTCCTTTTACATCCATGTACTATGTTATTCTGTACAGAGACATCCTGTAGTACAGGAGTGTCAAAAGTAGATGCCCCCTTAACGCACAAGCACATATAGAATTTTCACATTGTTTTACATATATGGTGGAGGAATAGACTTTCTCTAACTGTATGTGTAAGCACATGAGAAAGCACTCTATATTGTCAGGCTACATCTTGTGTACAGGTCTAACAGGGAAGGTTTTCTTTCCCCTCCAACGCAGCAGCTCACATGTGCCATCCAGGTGGCTCTAGATATGACTAAATAGAAGTAAGTGTTTCAAAGGAGTGCCAGGAACTCACCACTTGGATAGTGCCATATTCAAGCCCATGGTTACTCTATGTTAACATATATTACCTTTTTTTTTATTATTTGAAATCCTTGTAATACTATTCCTTATTACTCTTTTTGTCCAAAATATTATGGTTAACTGAGCCTTCTTTCTAAACCAAAAATACTGCAGTGTCAGTTGAACCAAACCTTACTTTTCACTGTCACACATTTCACTTGTCTCACACGCTTGTCAGTGAGCGGAAAGAGAGAACAGAAACATACGCAGAGGATCACAGAAGGAAAGGACCTCAGGAGATCATCTGATCCAACCTCCTGTTGAAAGCAAAGAGATATCCAGGGCCCTGTCAAGCCAAATCTGACTTCACTGTTTTTTCTTTATATATTAATGTTAAGACAGTAATGGAGAATTGATTGTGCAGTAGTGTGTGCTAAATCTTATTTATCAAAGCAAGCTGCTTGCTACATTGCATGCAACTACTAAACTATAATACTTCTACCATTTTCTGCTATGCTTATGCCTGCTTCTTTACGTTCAGCATGACTGTTTGACACGTCTTCTCTTTTTTATTCTTTTCCCAGTTAAAAATATACTTTTCTTAAATCTGCCTTAGGTTTTCGGTTTGTAAAGCGTCAGCTAACGCGAAAGATATTGTGTTGTGTTGATTTTAAAAAGCAAAGGGAAAAAAAGGCTTTATGGGTATATAACAAATATCTGTAGACAAAAATAGTGAATGATTTCAGAAATGCTGATACAGGGAGTAGTGATGAAAGTTTCAGCTGCATACTGTATCCATTGCAGCAGAAATGTGCAATTATCCTTCCTGGCATATCTGCATTGTCTTTGCCCAAGCTGTACAGCCTTAGGCATCGTGCAAGGCTGTGAATTAAGAACTACTCAGCAGCAAATACTACGTAGCTTACCATCAAAGTCTCTTAATGCTGCGGTTACTGGTTCAGATAGAGAAGACAGAAATGGATGGCATGAACAGTTTTGACTTACATACTCTTTTGGCTTTCAATTCTTGCCGGTTTAGGGATTAAATTTATTGTAACTGTGTCATATATGTTTATGTTTTTAATTGTTCATGAAATTATCCCTCTCTTTCAGGAAAACAAACTTTCCAGAATGATATGGTAGCTCTAGTTTAGTGACTCATTGGAAACGTAAGCACAAGGCACTATTTTTTCCTGGAACGTTAAAATCTTTGCTGAGGGTTTTTTTTCTTATAGCAAAGAAAAGTGATTTGTATTCCTTCCTTGCCATTTAGTGCTTACTGTCTGATATAAATTATATTCCCAGAGAAATGGAAAGCATATTATTCTGTTAAAAGGGAAGGACTGAATTTCTGGAACTAAAACTGGGAGGCACAGCAAAAGTGTTACAAATCACAGATACTCTATTAAAATATGCATCCTGCCACATGGTTCACTGGAGTATGAGAAATGCAAGCCTGGAAATGTTGACTACCGTCTCTCAATAGTGTTAATAGCTCAGGCTATGGTTCTGATTTTGAAATCAGCCCTGTCAATGCTAGTGCCAGTTCTGGCTCAGAGGTCTTCATTGCTCAGTGTAAATCTGGCCATAGATCCTTTTTACTGATCATAATTGTCTGTACAGTCCATGGCCTAGTTGAAATTTCTCAATTGCCATTATTTTCACCGTGGAATCATCTAACTAGTAGGATAGTCTTTTTTTAGCATGTTGCAGAAAAGCGTTGAGATACATTACAAATGTATTCAATAGGTAATCGGACTTCAGAACTGTAATAATAATTATCTGTGTGCTAGATTGTGATCTCAGTTTTGGTGGCACAAGAATGGAGTAGCAGCGCTGTGGTCTGTGTCATTCCGTGCTTCGACACTGGTGTAATAATGTAAGATCTGGTCCTGTTGTCATGCATGTCCTTGCTGATGCCGCAGTGTGACAGTGAAAAAGGTTTGGGAGGAATGTATTTATTTAACCCTGAATAGTTCTTTTGGTTTACATTTTTATAATTCCTTAGTATTCCATAGGTATATTTGAATTCAGGCTTTGTTGTTAGTGATACCTTCCTGGGTTTGTTTTTTTTGGTTATTTGTTTTTAAACTTTGCTTCTGAACTTGAATCACACCAGATTATTTTCTTAAAAATTTGCTCACAGAGTTGGAATGCAGAGCTGATGAAGGCAAGTAGGCATACCAAGTAAGGAGGCATAGTAATAACAGGGAAACTGCCTCAGGAAAACCAGAAACCTTGAAAGAAAATTCTTTGGAGAATTTTTAAAAAATCCTCCACTGAGCTACTGAGCTTGATAAACGGAAGACAGTGTTTTTAAGTACTGCTTACCTGAACGGATTCTGTAGAGGTTGACAAACCTGATACTACCTAATTACCTGGGAACCTCTGGGACTTACAGCCTGCTCTTAAAAAGAGAAAAAAGAGAGCCTTCATTATATTCGGTATCAACAAAGTCAGTGTATATCGATACTGAAGTGAAGTGTGGTGCAGCAAGGGAGTACTGTGCCTCATCTAGTGCATGGACTGTGTTGAAATTGCAGTTTTAGAGTACAATTCCTTCAGTGTAACTTAGCTATTAGCTTTTGAGGCCCTCTTGCTGTTCTCTATACCAAGTACTTTAGTTAGTAGAAAATTAGAGCAGTAACATTAACGTAACAATTTGATACTCCAGTTGCCTAGCGATCCTGGTGTCCATGAAGCAATATGCATGAAATGGTTATGGAAAATGTAAGAAAACATAGCTATTCAGCAAGTTGGACACAATTCTTTCTGAAAAAAAGAAACCTTCCTTTTTCCTAGACATGGTCCAGCATGAAATAGTGCATGAGAAATGACATGTGTCAATTCAATTAGCCTTTGAAATATCCTGAAATGTTAGTGTTAAATCACCTACAAAAAGCTAACAACTTTCATGTTACTATACAGCAAAGCATATGCAAGTGAAATGCGGAGAATATAGAGCGGCCAGTAGTGTTTCCGCCACTGGGATCATGGCCAGCACAAGTAGGGGAATATCATAATTCTTTCAGGGGCACTGAAATTCACTGCCTGACTCTGTGCAGTCTTGCAGAGAAGGCCCCATGCTTGACCACAGTAATTGGTGTCAGAGCCAGACGGATAACTGACATCCGTTGTTCTTCCACCTATATTTATTGTACTAATCATAGCACTGCCTTCCTTTTACCCTCTTCATAATCAGTGTGTAATTTGCTCATTGAGGAAATCAGATAAGCAGATGTCAGAGAACTCTACATTCTTTGTTTTGCTGATGTGTTATCAGAATGGGAATCGATCCCTTTTGCCTTAGTGAGAAAGCAGTCTGGCATCTCACCTGAACATGGCATGCCATGCTATGGCTGTGAGTTTTGCTGACCCCACAGGGTTGTGCTGTCAATTACACTCTCAAAATGTTTGTGGGTTTGTGAAAGCTGGATTCCAAATATGTAAAAAACCCCTAAGTATGAGCCTTAATTAATATTCAGCAAACAAAGAACAGAGCTGAATAATTGTTTGCTGTTTCAGTGAGGAAGAGCTAACCACAACAAGGGAAGGTAGACCCCTTGTAGCACACAGTTGCATGCTTGAAGTGATGTGAGATCTCACCAGTGCCCTGGACCTTTGTAAGTACAAAGCTCAGTCTGACTGGTCAGTGGCCAACAGACAAAAAAAGCTTGTCTCCTCGATAAGCAAAGCCAGAAGTAGAACTTACCCAGATTTTAATCAGAGCAGCACCAGTGCAAATTGTGGCTTCATTTGCCAGTGTTGGGGTTTGCAGACTAATCACTTATTTCTGAAATTGAGCCAGTCCCCAGCAGAGATGAAACCTAAAATTGTGTCTGCCTAAACTTAGGTTTCCCTTCCCACTTCTCTGTTCCATTCCATTAATGTAGCCTTAAGCCTTCCATCTTACAGCTTCCACCGTCTCAGGCTTGACTGCTTGATTTACTTTTTCCGTCTGTAGGAAACTCACAGATCGGGAAGCAGATGATTCACCCTAGTTGCCTTTTAACTGCAGAAGGGATCTGCATGAAGGGAGTTATTTTTTCCTGAATGAAAAGATCATCCTATGTGATAGTGTTGCTGCTATATTGTTGCTTGTTTGGGGTTTTTTGATATATGAAATTGCACCATGCATTTGTAGAACATACCAGCTTTATAATTCATATGAGTCTTTTCTCTCTATAAATTATTGTGTTTCTCATCTGGTAGAGTTAAATCCAGATGAAATTTTAGGCTGGATTTAGGTAATCAATAAAAAAACTTCCTTTTCTTCTGATATTTTCTATTCCAGAAAATTCAATAGCAAGTATTACCTGCAGCCTGGGTATCTAGAGATGGAATGATTCACTCTTACACAGTCTGTAGGATTTCCAGGTAGCTCAGAGGTTTGGCAGGCAGCTTTTACTTGGCATAGTTGGGTTTTAGGCTGAGAAACATCTCTGCTCCTTTTTTGTTTATTCTTGGGTATGTTGATAAGCTCAGAGATTTATCTACTGCCTAGGCAAAAAAGTTGAGAGCATTATTAATTGCTGAAAAATACCATCCTACCCAAAAAGAAAGTAAAATTAATGTCAGGGACCATTCGGCAACCAACATGAATGGCTTACTGTGAAGACATAGGTTAGCATTTTTTGAAGGATTGTGGTGCTGTATCACTGTCATAGCTATGCATTGTCCTGCCTCGCATAGTATTGTTTGTTTGTGTCCTCTTCATTTCTTTTCCTGCCCCTCCTTTTTTCCATTCCTCTTCCATTTTCTCTCCTGTTACCTTACAGTTTGTCTCACGTTGTTTACATGCAGATTTACTTCTCATGCTTGATAGTAAGGTATTATAAGAATTGCCTTTTGTAAAGCATGAAAACTGGAATTCCCACAGGGTGCCAGTCTCTTTGGAAAAGAGCAACTAGTGCATGAATTCTGATTTTTATCTTGGCTAAAATAAATACTGTAATCAAGTATGAAATTTAAAGATACTAAACTATGTATAGAAATTTTATAATACATTAATCCAATTCAAAAAGCCTTGTTAGAAGCAGGGAGATACACACTAAAAGCTACCTTGGCATGTGGACGTAGATTAGAGACTAGATGTTTAAATACAAAGTTTGAGGCCCAGAGCCCCATGTTCACATGCCCTGAAGTCTACCTCAGTCTACGTACTTAGTAGTTTCTACACACCAGGAAGTCATTTGAGCGATACAAAAATAAAACAAATGGCACCATGACTTTAGTCCACCTCAGTCTCATTTCCAGAGTTAAATTCACCACTCTGCCACGCCTTCCCATACGAGACAAGGAAACTGCTGGCCAAACCAGGATAGGAGCCACCACAGCCATAGTACTGGCTGGGAATGCAGTTTAAAACAGTTGATGTTTTAGTGAAAATACTGTCATGTTCATGACTAGTAGTTTCCATTCTGTCCTGGGCCAGGTGACCTTGCTAAAGGCTTCAAAGATTAAAGGCAGTTCTGTGCCCTTGTACTTTCTTACAAAAAAGGAGCGTTTAGCCTTGTCTTTCAAAAACTGAACCATGATTGCTTTTCCTAGAAACCAACCAAAAAAACCACAACCCAAAACCACAAACCCAACCAAAACCAACAAACCCACTGCAAATGAAGCAGTTGATAAAAAAGAAATCACCATTCAGCATTGGTATTCAGCGTTGGTGCGGCCTCACCTTGAGTACTGTGTGCGGTTCTGGGCCCCACCATTTAAGAAGGGTGTGAAGGTCCTTGAATGCATCCAGAGGAGGGCAACGAAGCAGGTGACAGAGCTGGAAGGAATGTCCTGTGAGGAGTGGCTGAGGACTTCGGACTTGTCTAGTTTGGAGAAAAGGAGGCTGAGGGGTGACCTCGTTGCTCTCTGCAGTTTCCTGAGGAGGGGAAGTGGAGAGAGGGGTGCTGAGCTCTTCGCCCTGGTATCCAGTGTGGGAATGGTTCAAAGCTGTGCCAGGGAGGTTTAGTCTGGACATCAGGAAGGATTTCTTTACCGAGAAGGTAGTCAAATGCTGGAACAGGCTTCCTAGAGCGGTAGTCGGTGCCTCAAGCCTGTCGGTGTTTAAGAGGCATTTGGACAACGGCCTTAATACCATGCTTAACTTTTGGTCAGCCCTGAAGTGGTCAAGCACTTGGACTAGATGATAGTTGTAGGTCCCTTGCAAAAGCCATTGTTCTGTTCTGTTACATATGCTTCAAAAAACTGGAGTGAAATATATAACCAGGAAGCTGTTAGGTGGTATTTTTTTACTGTACTATTACATAGAATAATTACCAACTAATTAGTTGGAAAAAATGTATTTTACCAAAAACACCATGAAATCAAAATGAATTCTCATGGGAATGTAATATATTTTTAACCTCTGGCAGAGCACGCCACTGAACAGTGGGCCATTGTGGACTGATACATGTAGATGTTATGGGCCACATCTTGCACTTATAGAAATTTAGCAGCTATGTTACAATCAGTAAGCTGATGCAATTACTATGCTTGAAGGTCTGACTCATTAATTTGTATCATAGAGGAATAAGGTTTTGTCTATAAAATGTTGAAAAGGGGCAACAGATAAAGGCCATTCCACCATTGTGAGCAGCAGACCTCATTTACCCATCTCACTCAGCCCTATCTTGTTCATTATGTGGTCCCATGGTATGGCACAGTTCACTGAGCTAGTTATTTGCTGTCTTTTAACTTTTTAAAGTTGTCTTCTACCCTTTCCCCCCCATTTGGAACTGGATTTCTTATTTATGAAAGTAAGCTGCTTCCCTTTTCTCTTTTAAATCTCAAGTTTTAAAGTCTCTCAGACTCATCTGGATGTTTGCACCTCATTTCATCCCTTTCTCTGTTTCTTATGTTGCCTCTATCTGTATTAAAATACTACACTAAAAATTCTGAATGTTTTAGAAACAAGCACTAAAAAGTTAGTAAATAGCACTGTTGAGGTTCTCTGCAAACTTAATACACTGTATCTGAATAATGTATCATTATATGACCCCTAGAGTATATTTAGCAAGCGGGTGTGTTTTTTCATGGTATCTCAGTAATTGACAATACTAAATCTTCTCGCACTGCATTAAATAAGTACACCTTAATATCCATACTGCTTGCATATATATGCATACTAATATGTTAGTGTTTCCATAAAAGAAAACAACAGTTTAAACCAAATCACAGAGCGGCAGGGGTTGGAAGGGACCTCTGGGGAGATCATCCTGTCCAACCCCCCTGCTTGAGCAGGCACCCCCAGAGCAGGGGGCACAGGACCGCATCCAGGCGGGGGGTGAATGTCTCCAGGGAAGGGACCCCACAGCCTCTCTGGGCAGCCTGTGCCCCTGCTCTGGCACCTGCACAGGGAAGGGTTTTTTTCTCACGTTGAGGTGTAACTTACTGTGTTTCAACTTGAGCCCATTGCCCCAATCTAATCAATGAGTAGATTATGGTTTTTATTTAGGGTAAGAGAAGATTTTAGAGTGGATGATTGAAATGGTTCTGAATAGTTTACTGGGTGTCTGATCAGCGTATAAATTAAGGCAAATAAATTGATATAAATGATTAGAGTATCATTTAGGTGATTACTCTTTTCAAAAGTGATTTTCCTGTATGAATCAAGTATCTTTGTCAATTATGTGCAAAATCTATTCAATTGTCTAAGTCTGGTTTTTACATTACGTTTATTACAAGTCCCATTCTAACATTCTAAGTGGTAATAACTCCTACAACAGATTAACAGTAGTGCACTGCATTAATGACGAAATACGCGCAATGACTGTTGGATGTTTTCTCATCTATTTCTCATGGTTTACATTATCTGATTAGAATTAATGTATCACTCGTATCAATTGCTATTTAAATTTGTCATTCCTGTAAAGACCTTACTCGTATCTGAACAGCAGTGTAATTTGTGCCTAACAAGGTATCTTTGCTGTTAAAAAAATCATTTGGTAGCAGTGTTCATAGACTGAATCTTGTATGATATTTGCTTCTGTTTCCTTCGTGTCCAGTTAAGTTCAGTAGTTCAAGTGCAGTGGTACTCTATCAGTACTGTTTCCTGTGCAGACCAGGATTAACTTCAAATAATTCCTTGTGTTCATCTGTCTGACCTGTTCTTAGAAACATCCACAGCTGGAAACTCCCCGGTGTCTCCAAGCAATCTATTCTACTCCTTCAATACCTATAGAAAGTTGTTGCTAAAACCCACCCCACGTGTCTCCTTATGGCAGCTTAAAACACTTCTTGTCTGGTCGAGGATGTGAAGAACAGGCTATCTCCTTCTTCTTGTTTCTTGTATACTTGAAGACTGTTTCTTTTCGTATCATGCTCATGCTTGTTGCAATCCTTTTTTACAGCTGGTTTAGTTTACCTCCTTTTGGAAGTGTAGGGCCCAACACTAGATACACTACTTCCAGTGGAGGCCTCAGCTCTGATTTGATTAGAAGGCTTATTTTATACGGCTTGCTGACTTCGTTCCTGCCCATACTTAGAACTATCTGGTTGCCTTTATTTTCAAGAATGTGTCAAATGCTGTTTCCTATTGAGCCTGTGATCCACTGTCATTCTTAATGCTTTTCTGTGGAGCTCCTGCTTATCCCCTTAGTTCCCATCTCTTATTAGTACAGTTGATATTTCCTGCCTAAATTCAGTACTTTGCATTTGTTCCTACCCTCCCTCCCTTCCTTCCTTCCGTCCGTCCGTCCGTCACGATTATGTTACATTTTAACACGGGCTTTATAATCACAGTCTCAAGAATTGGGTATTACCTACAGATTTACTAAGCCCACTGCTATTCCATTCTACGAAGTTTTTGTGAAAATATTTGGCTTAGTGCAGATGCCTGTTCAATTCTACTTGATAAACCCTGTCATTCTGACTGACAAATTTTCGTCACTATTTTGGAGTATATCTTTTTAACCAGTTATGTGCAAACACTGTCATAGGTTCATCTAGAACCTACTTCTCTAGCTTACTTAAAAGAAAAACATGTGAAAGCATACAAAAATTTCTGCTTCTCTATCCACAAAGGGGCATTATTCATCAAAGAAATAAGTTTGATTGTTTTGCCATGACTTGTTCTTGATAAATCCATGTTTGCCGTTACTCTGTTTCCTTTCAAGTTTTGCTTTCTTTTAGCAGCAAGCATCATTCTCTCTGTGTAAAGATGAGCACTGATGAAGAGGCTGCTCAATATGGCTTTTGCCATTTCACAGAAGCATAAGCTCTGCTTCATATTGTATAGTCTTGAATTTAAAATACAGGTCTGTCCAGTTCATGGGACAGACCTCTGTTGTTCTGTTGCCTTACATTTTGTGAGTTGCAGATTAATATCACTGAACAAACTACTCTTCATGTCAGAGGCTTAGACTTTAAAGTGTTTAGTTTATTCATGAAAGGAGTATAGCTTCATCCTTGCTGTCCCACAGCTCTGGTTTGTGGAGACAAGAGAATATACTCACCAGGGTCCTATTCTGACCGCAGCTTTGGGGGACCAGTAATGTAGACAGACAGACCTCGGTGAGGTTGGTGCAGTTATGCACACACGTACAAGTTGGAATTCGTGTGCCTTACAAACCCTTCCTCTATTGAGATCCCTTGGCCATTACATCAGCTACATTCAGTAATGCCCAAAGCTGCACTAGTTCATCAGGAAAATTTCTTCTCATTGCCAAAATTAAACTTTTTCAGGAGATTTGAAACCAGATCTAGTTCTAATACTTAACTGACTGTGAAAGAGTTTTACTGAAAGTATTTGTGTGCCTGAGCAGCTTCCACAAAAACTTGAAGTTATGGCACCAATGACAAACCAAAATAATTACATTAATACTTTTATAACAAGTATTTATTAAGGGCTTTTTTTTTTTCTTTTCATGGAAAAGGTCTTTGTATTCAGTTCTGTTATAGTAAGAAAGACTTTTTTTTTCTGTTTTAAACCCATTACCGTGGAATAAAATTATTGCTGGTCAGCTCCAGATACTGATTGAATTTAGGCTGGTTGTGGTTAAATCATATTTAGTTTCATTAGTTCTTTTAGTTCACTTACTGTTCAAGTCAGATAATACTGGAGATCTCGGAAAGACCAATTTCATTCCATGCAACCAAGCAAGATTTTATTGAGTTACAATTGGCTGCAGTTATTCTGCTTTTTATGTACCTTAGTTAAAAATAAGGGAAGTGGGGTTTTATGGTCCCTAGATGAGCAGTGAGCACCTCCAAAATTCCCTAGTTGTTTAAGCAAATGCACTCTGATTTATTGCAGCTATAATAATCAGAATATTAGAAAATATGGCCTATGAGAAAAATGCCAAATGGGTTAGTCTTAATTAGCCTAGTGAATAGAGTAGCAGAAGGGGAGAGAGAAGGGAAAGCTATGATAGCCATTTGCAATTACATAAAATGTTGTTGCACAAGAAGGGAGGAAATCTGTGTTACATGTTCATAATGGATACAAAGAGAATAAGCTCTGACTACATGGGGAAAGATTCAGTTTAGAGATCAGGAAAACCAAATTTCCTAAGTAATATTTTGTTAAATTTTCATAGATACTAAGGCTCTTTGTCTGTCTTTGCATCATTTTTATCTATGGCAGTCTGTGTTTGTAAATTACAGAGTTAGGTTGAATATCTCCCCTTCCATTTCACTGGCCAGTAGAGGCTGTCAAAGATGCATATTGTGAAAAAATATGCAAGGGGAAAATATTGATCTGAATAAACTTCTCATTTGATGTGTTAGAGGGGAGTATCCCTCGCTGCCTTGTTTCACAGAACTTTGTAATGAAACCTTCCCAAATTAAATAAATAATTTCACATACAAAATCAAGAATTTTCCATAGACTGTTAAATGCATGATTTTTTCAGAAACAAGACCTGAAATAAGTGTTCTTTTGAGGGGTGGTTGCAGGGTGTGTGCAGGCGTGGTGGTGGTTAATTCCACTTCACTTGGGGAGCCTACTTAGTAATAAAGGCTATCAGCCTCTTAAAGCAGAATCAAATTACTGATTTGTGACAGTAAGGCTGGTTTTGACAACGATGTGCTTAATGGGTTATTTAGTTCCACATCAGCTGGCGCTGATCACTCAGTTGAACAGTTATTGGTTACTGAATGACTAAATGTGGGTGGATGCATGTTCTGGGCACCAGAAGCTTCTTGATAATTAGAAGCAGGAATGGATATAGGATTCACAGCTAAGGTGGTTTTATTTTCACTGTCTTAGTGTCTGGGAGGAACATCTGTTCAAACTGAGAAGTTTACATTTCAACAAGAAGTCATAGGTGGGAATGTGTGGGAAGGATGACGGTAGTGTTACCTGTGCATTCAGAAGTGCGCTGTGCATTAAATTCTGTATTTTTACAATTATGCACAAGTTTTTGATTGACAGGCTTATTCTGTGTACCTTGTTTTAAGATGGTATACCATACTTAGAGGTCAGAGAGTAGAGAGGGTTGGTTGAGACTGAAGAGACTTGAGAAGATCTTGAGCTTGTGGATAATCATTTCATCCACTGCAGTTTGAGAAATGTACTTATCAGTGGCAGACTTTTGCTAAGGGATATATTCATCTATCCAAGGGATTTTTTTTTTTTATTGTGATCATTTAGCATAATTCATTTAACAGAAGGAGATGGATTTGGCATGTTAGAGTGTTGTGGTTTAGCCAGCAACTCAGCCCCACGCAGCCACTCGCTCACTCCTCCACCAGTGGGATGGGGGAAGAATCAGAAGGGTAACGCTTGTGGGTTGTGATAAGAACAGTTTAATAATTAAAATTTAAATGATAACAACAACAGCAGCAACAATAATGCAATGGAAAGGAAAACAATGAGACAGGCTCAAAAACCTGGGGGTGGGGAGGGGGGGAAGGGGGAATGAACAATCAAAACAAACTGCACATGATGCAGCCGCTCACCCCCCACCGCCCCAACCCCACCAGTCCCCAGCCGCAACCACCCCCCGGGTGCCAACTGCTGGTTGTGGCATCACATGGTATGGAATGAGCATCCCATTGGCCAGTCGGGGTCAGCTGTCTTGGATGTGGCCCCGCCCCCGCTGGCCTCTTGCCCACGTGGCTGAGCATGGGAAGCTGGGAAGGTCCCTGGCTAGGATAGGTGCTACAGTGATGACAATTAACTCTTTCTTGGCCAAAACCAGCACATTTCATCCTCCCACCATGCACCGCTGTGTGACGTCTAGCTCCATCTTCCTGATCATCTCCTCATGGGTTTTGGCAGGCTGCTCTTAGATGCCCTTAGATGCCCTGAAGCCACCTGGTCTCTAGGCGCAGAACAAGCTGTGTTCCCTCAGCCTCTCCTTGTAAAATGAGTGTTCCAGCCACCATCTTGATAGTCAGAGGACCTCGCTGCAATCACGTGTCTTCTCTGTATTGGGTGGGGGCCAAAACTGAATGCAGCATTCTGGGTGCTGTCTAATAAGAGTCAGATAAAGGCAGATAGTCACTTCCCTCAATTTACTTGCCTTGCTGTGGTTCATAGGGCCCAGGATGCTGTTGGCATTCCTTGCTGCCAGGGCATACTGCTGGCTCCTGCCCAGCTTGCTGTGTGCCAAGACTACCAGGTCCTTTTCAGCTGATCTTCTCCCTAGCCAGGCAGCGCCAGCTTGTTTTGTAGCAAGGGGTTCTCCCTTCCCAGCTGCCAGAGTTGGCATTTATCCTTGGTGAATTTTCTCAGTTTCCTGTCAGCCCATTCTTACAGCATGCATAAATCCCTCTGGATGGCAGTCCTCCCCGTAAGCTTATCAACTGGTCACCCAGTCTGGTGTCATCTCTAGACTTTCTGAGTGTGTACTCCATCACCTCCTCCAGACCCTTGGTACAGATGTAGTACAAGAACAGGTTTTAGGATATACTTCTGTGGTACTCCTGTTGTTCCTAGCCACCAGATATAGGGTAAAACCCATGAACCATTGTCCTCTGAGCCTGATCATCCGACCAGCTTTTATCCATCTAGTCGTTCAGCCATCCAAAGTCTGATGTCCCAGCTTGGTTACAGAAACTGGGAGATGGTGTGAAATGCCTTTCTAAATGATAGCCACTGTTCTCTCATCCAGAAATGTGAGAAAAGGTAGTCAGGTTGAAGAGGCGCGATTTACCCTTCGGAGATCCATGCTGATGGTTTATAATCGTAGCTGTGCCCTCTGTGTGCCTTGAAGCATGTTCTAACAGGAGTCAGCCCATGATTTTCTCAGGGACTGAAGAGAGGCTGACCAACCTGTACTTTCCCAGTTTGTTCTTCTCTCCTTTTTTGAAAATGGGAACCATTGTGAATATTTGAAGAGTCAAAATGCAAAGCATCTGGTTGCTTTAGGAGTTAGCCAGTCGTACAGTAATGACGTTCTAGACTACTTTTAGTTCATACAGATGTGACAGAGAAAACAAGTTCTACTCTCTTTTCATTGTTGGAGTAACGTTCAAATGTTGGAGTAATGTTAATAAATAAAATCTTTTATTTCAAACACAACAATAAAATTTGTAGGTCATGTATAATTTATAAAGATTACTGGCAAAAGTGAGAACATGGCTCAATTGGCTCTTCACTGTCTGTTTTCAAACAACCTAAGAAGTATTTCCGTTATAAATGAAATATCTTAATTAGCCTCCCACTAGATGGAGCAAACGTATGTGAACCCAGCAGAGGAAACAGGGAATATATTTTCGATCAGCAGAACAACAAATCACTCATATTAACAATGACTATTTAGTTCTCGTTAATTATTAATTGTCTTAGTTTAAAATGGAAGCTTCTAAGCCGTCTAGTGAAGCTTCCTACTTAATAAGCGTAAGCAAAAAATACACTTTGCATGGAGCTGTGTATCAGTTGTCGTGATTTTCATGGAGTGAAAACAGGGACTTTGGTTACAACAGAGGTGTATGATTGTAATAGCTGTGTTTGGTCATATTTTCTGTTGTTGCTATTTGGGATTTTACATTCTTTTTAAAAATGTCATACCAAAAAAGTGCTTCTTTGAAATGAAATAACTGGAAGCAAGTAAACAAGCTTTCAGGTTCCCCAATGAGTCCTCAGGTACCTGATGAAGAATTTGTACTCTTGAAATTTTAGCTTCTTTTCTGATCACGCTGTTTCATTTTATCTGTAAATCTTATCTTCCTTGTATCTTTTGACCCTTATGGTTACAATACCGTTACTAATTGTGAATTTCAGGCAGCTTTCAAGTTTCCCCCAACTTTTTAGATTTAAATATGTGTTCAGTGCTTTTACAACAGCATAACTAGGTCAGTATTTTCAGGAGTAAAACTGCCTTCAGATTGTTCTAGGCATTATGCAGGAGTGGCATACCTATGAAGTACCACCAGTGCTTCAAGGGGTACAACCAAACCTCAAGAAGGAATGAAAACAGGGCTGAAGTACAGGTTTCCAGCAAGAGGTGTAACTTAGGATAGAAGGTAGATGCTAAAACTCTCTGTGCCAACTTACTCAGCTGTAATAACTTCACAGTTTTCACTTTTAAAAGGTGTTCAGATGGCAGTTCTCAAAATTGCACTTTAAACTTCAATTACACTCCTCTGCTCACATCCTTCCTATCTCCCAGGCCGTCTATCGAGAAGACTGTTATCCTAACGTACGCTCAGTGGGAACTGAAAACACAGGAATTGTCACATGGAGCCAGACTATTAATCTGTCTAGCTGTTTCTAATGGTGGTTGATCTTAACTGTTTTGTCTTCGTCCCCTGAGCAGAATGTTTTAAGTTGGCTTATTGTTAAATGAACAAACAAAACCTCCTAACATCCAGTAGTAATAAGGTAACTTCTGTCCCATACTATGAGTTCACAGCATTTATTATTTTTAAAACCTCAACTTTTTACCATATAACACAATAATTTTTTTTATTAAAAACTTTCATCTTTCAGTGTTGAAGGTCATAATTTATTCTCTTCATTAATTAAACTGTTTGGTTTTCACCAAAGGTTATGTTCTCACCACTAATCTTACCTGAAATTACAGCTTAAACATGTAAAAAACCTTTTGCACAATTTTCTCTGTTAGTATCAAGAACTGTTTGTCATATACATTTGAAAATGAACTATCTGTAATGTGTACAGCCTGTGGCAGGATAATGATTTTACTATTATTTGGTGACAAATTCCTTGCCAGCAGCTGGTGACAATATTGCTATCAAAGGCAGAGTTCTGATCTCTGGTTTAATTAATCATTTGTTAGCTTTATATGCATAATATCCCAAATAACATGGTGTGCAAAAGATGTCATTTTAAGGGAGGTGCCAAGAATAGATTTAAAGAAGAGACATGTGATCATTTTTTATGATAAATACGGGGGAGGGTATTTGCCATAGCATTGAGATGTCACAATATTGACAAATAACATAGGATTTTAATTAGTCCCGTGTAATGTGGGGTTTTATTGTTTTCAAAATAAAACTCAAAATAATTGCTTTTAGCAAAAACCTGAAAAGGGCATTTAGGGAATAGATAGCAACAATTACCTGAGATTCTTACTAAATCAGTCAGGAAAAATAAATAATACTTGTGATTTCTTGTTCTCCCTCTAGTGCGTCAGACCTCTGGCAGCCTGACATCTGGCAGAATTAAGTGTGGGATAACGGTGGTATTGTGGCTAATACACAAAAATATCAGACACTAGCTAAATATTTGCAGAGGGCCCATTTGTGACACATTTGCCATAGTTTGTTACACTGAATGGCATGCTGGTTGACATGAAATTTTCAAAATACGGCATTAGTCAAATGTCCAGAGTAGAACAGATAATCTCTTTAAATCCATTCTGTTCTCAGTGAAGACATAGAATCAGAATAGACAAATTCTGATGCTCCTAGAGTGCATAAAAGCATTTCTGTTGCTGCTGTAGTATTTACATACTGCAAATAACTTTGTGTTTTCAGTGACATAATAAAGACATCACTTACCAACTTAGCTCCTGTATTAGGTATTAGTCTGCACTGAATTTTAGTATTCGTTTGGGAAAAAGAATGACTGATAGAGGGTGTTGAAACCAAGATAAGATAAAGCGTCAAAGCATAAAATGATAGTCTAAAGGTCAGCATTTAATTGAATGTTAGATAAGAGGAGATAGTTTCCTCATTTCACATCACGCTGCCTCTTTGTCCATTTACACTGTATGTCTTGAGATTTTAGATTTGGCTCTGCAGTATTTTTTAACAGCTGAGACCCTTTATTTGTAGGATTGATGATTTCATGGGTATATGTGACCTTTAAAAATGAGTGATCTAGATAAAGCTGTTAGGATAATCACTTTCGAGGAGGGTTTGCATAAAAAACTGTGTTGGAGAAAATGCTGTGAAACCTAGTCAAACACATTGTTCTACAAAGCTTGGATTAAAAAGCAAATAAGCCAAAGAGCACATTTACACCCAGTTTGGAAATACTGGCAGAGATCAAAAGAATAAGGCCAGGCCTTAGTTTTATTAATTATTCTCTTTAAAAATCTAGTAGAAAAGCAAAATAAAAGGTTTGTCAACAGAGAATGGTTTTCATTTCATAGATGAAAAGGTAATTCATACCCTGAGATCACCCATGCACAATAGTAATGACTTTCTATTGCAGCTTGAAGTAGAATACCAGCAAAGTGTAAAATTCATCAATACTAGGCTTGACTATAAATATGATTTCTAGTCCTCAGCCTGAGCCTTCAGTAGCAAAACCATTGAGAACACAGATTTATTACAAGCATTGAAATGTGGAAAGGAATAGACACTACTTGTATAACATGTCAGCAATAGTAATGTAATTATAGTCTTAAACGTACAGGGCCATACTTGAATGCATTTATGTTGGCATCGGCAAAGGCGTCTCACAAATGACCAAAATCTCTCCCAGAATCGTGGGCCAGGAGACGGGCAGGCATCCCGTCCCATCTCACGCCTCTGCTCTTTCAGGCAGCTGTTACATAACCTTGGTTTTATGCTGCTCAGACTTCATCTTATGATTGATTCCTCCCCTCCTCCAGCACCCCTAGGGGAGACTATTCAAGAGTTCTGCTCCTACGACTGCTGGAAACCTTCTTCTAAATTTTCCTGTTTGAATTTATTTCCAAACCCTTTTTACCACTGTGCTTCACGCATGAGTTTGTAGTGTTATTGCTGGCTGGAGTCTTGCACAGGACTTAATTTTACCTCAACATTCTTCCTTGTATTTACTAGAATTTCCATACTTTGTATGTCTTAGTAGTAAATTTGCCATTTATGTCTTGTGTACATCCTGTGACTCACTATGCATATCCAACCCTCTTCTGTCACTTGCAGTTGCTGAGACTCCGGTTTATGTCAGAGGTTATGTACAGTTTATGTCAGAGCCTGAAATACTCAACCTAAAATGATACTTTCAAATTCTTCCCATTCTTCTTATTCCAATCCTCAAGCTCTGCTGTTCTTCGTGTGCAAAATTTCTGCTTATGGATGACAGCACCGTATTTTGTGTTACAAGCCCTGCTAGTCCATACCAGTTCAAACATGCAATAACATTTTCTTACTGTAACATTCAAAGTAAGTGTAGAATTCAAAACCAGCAGAGAGCTGCGTTATGTCCAGTTCTCCCAGTATGGAATATCCATATGTTCACATATGGAATATTCATATAAGCAGATATTTAATAAATAGATTTTAAATAAATGGTGGATCATGAAAGCAATATGAAAAAATCACAAATCTTGCATTGAATTACATAAATCAGCTTCCAAGGAGAGAAAACAATTGTGTAACTACTATTGTTCTCATTCTTATGGTGGGTGTTTTTTTCAATTTTTTGCACTTTGTGTCTGAAAATGGTTTAGTGTTTGTGATTTAAGGTTTGATAAATCAAGAGCTTCTTTCTGCTTGAAACTTCGTCCTTGGTCTTTAATAACTGGATAGGGTTTTTTTCTGAATTCAGTAGTACCAGTAGCTCAGAACCTGGCAGGTCTGGACTTAGGAGAAAATTACTTAAGAAGAACTCAATGGGAGTGCACTCTTCTGGCTAGGAAAATGGGCTCTCTGCAAGAAAATTCTCATCCCAGCCACAAATAAACATTACAAACCTGCAAAGGGCGCATGCATTATTTAAAAAAAAAATAGTTTTCTGACAACGTTTGGGCCAAGAGGGCTCAGAGATGAACCAGCTTGCACTTAGACTCTGACCCAATGTTCTGAATATGAGTGAAGAACTGGAGAGTGCATCCCTATGTGAGTGCAGCTGGAAAGAGATCTCTGTTCTACAATTTGCGGTTTTGAAAGTGCCAAAACAGGTCAATAGATTGATGTTTTCATCTCTGGAAAGCTTACCTGAGACTGTCAGTTAGAGATGTCTTAACACTAGTGTCATTTTCCTGTCCTCTTTGCTCTCCAAGGTTTCTACATTTAGGCTGTTAATATTTACGTAGTGCAACTTTACAGGAAAACAGTATCAATACAATGCTACAAAATTCTCTCAATGCCTCCTGAAATAATCTTTTTGTAAACATACGCCGTTTGTTGTGGGGTGGTGATTGTATAAAGCTCTTACTGACATGACCTTAAATTCATGTACGAGTAACGTGACTGTTGCAAAATTGTGAACCGTTCTGCCCTGTCACAACATCTTGTATTCTATGTTTTATAGAAGTAAAACAAACTACCTTGAAAACATGGGGTTGGCAAACATTCCCAAGACTGTGTTAACCTAGGAAGGAATGGTGCCCGGCTATCGTGAATCCAACTTTATGATCACTGGGGGAAAAAAATTGGACCTACTGTTTAGAAAAACCTAAGAATTGCAATATATTTCTATATGTAGTAACCAAGTATTGTGTAGCTTTAAAAAGGAAGTGATTTCTTTTCTCTTAAAACCTCTCACTGAATCAAGGCTATTACCTGCCTGAGGGCCTGATCAGTGTAATCCTGAGAAGCTAAAGTTATTCCGTTCTAATAACCTTTCTGTTATTGGTCCTCTAATAAGACTGTCTGTAAGTGTTTCAGTTAAAGTGAGTTTGTGATAGTTTTTTTATTTCATGGATATCCACCCACAACTAAATCTGATTTTCCTTCTGTAGTGCAGGTTTTCAAAAAACTTTTGCATGGTAACAGCTTTTGGCTACTGTGGAGTTCTTACTGTGTCTAATTCTGGGAATAAAGCTGAGAGACTTCATCACACTGTTAGTCTTTGGCTGGAAAAAAAAAAAAAAAGTTCATTTTCCCTGCTTTACAAGTGTAGTATTACGCTCATCTTAGCCCAAAAAATTGATTGCCTGTCTGTTTTCTTGAGGAAGTCTAGGTGTATTTTTTACCACGAGCATTATAATTCTGCCAGCTTGTGCACCAGCTTTGAGTTCTTTATTTCTTACAATGTTATCTCATAGAAATTATTGTTATTTTGTTCAGTGAGTGAAATTTACTTGTGTGCTCTTGAAGTAATGGAGTGCTATTTAAACCTTGTTTCAAGGCTGACATTGAAGTCTAGCGGTTTATATACCACCCTCTGGCCATAGAGGCGCATTCCCAAATGATACGAATGTATGCAGGTGAATTTATTTAGTTTAATATAGTGCCCTTACCATGCTACACACCCAGAAATAAAATAACAGAACCCTACAGTCTCTCTCTCAACAGGTCTTGTTTATATAGAACTTGACATTAAAAATAAGAAGGTGAGAACATATAGCAGTTCTGGATTGTAAAAAAAATACATTTGACATGATTGAAAATCGGGTAAAAGTAATGACCAGGTGTTTTCCTGCCTGCCTTTTTTTAGGATTGTCTGATAGTCCTTCTTTTGTCATGTTTCTCTTGGCACGTCAGGCTTGGGATAGTAAGAATGTCAGGATTTCCCTCTAATTGGAACTCTAGATGTCAAGCTGGTAGTAGATCATTCAGTAGTAGATCTGTCACCAGTTATGTATTGAGTCTTTTTTTTCTTTAAAATGTGAATCTACTTGATAAAGGAAAATTATTTTGAGTGTCCTATTGCATCAGCGGAACCAATATTATTTTTTAAACGGTTCATAATCCAGAAAGTTTAGTGTGACTCATTGTGCAGTGGTTTGTTAATATGAGTAAAGTTTCTGTTAAGGTTTTATTTAGTGTCCCTTATATAGCCATGTTCATAATGCTTTTTAAATAAAGTTATTTATGATAAAATTCAGAACTCCAGCATGAGGACTTTTTTTTTTTTAATATGTTGATAATTGGGAAGGAGGAAATACATGTGTAGGCCTGGATTATGTAGAAAGTTGCTCTTGTTGTAAGTTAAACAATGTTTTGATGGAGTTGCTCATGTATGGTTGAAGAAATCAGTACCCAAAACCTATGTTACCAAAACGGATTCTTTTAGCTGTGGGTACATTACAGTACCTATTGTATACACAGCACAAGTCATAGACTGGCTGAAATCTATCATTTTTTGGAGTTTATGGAAAAAAAAAAATCAATGGAGAAGAGGAGAATTTGGAGAGCATATTAAGAGAGGAGGCTAAAAATAGAATTTACATTTTTTCCCAACTTGTATAATAACTGTTAGAAGGATAATAGTTTAAGGATTGTGAAAGCCTTATATGCTGAATAAAGTATAAATGTAGTTACCTAACACTGTTGGAATTAGCTTTCCTTTGTTGAGAAGATGGCTTGATATCATTAATTGATACCTGTAAGAACTAATTCTTCCTATCCACCTACAGACAAAAACCAGACAGCACTAAGAAAACATCACAACAGTAAAGGATAGCAAATTATCATAATGCAAACATGTATTTTCATGTAACAAACCGGTGTTGCTTAAATGGCAGATGAGGTGACTAGAAGGAACAGACAATAGCAAACGAAATAATGCCATGTATACAAATAGTAAATTAGGGCCACTTAATTTTTCCCGTAGTGCAGGAACTTCTGCTGCTTGATAGAATTGAGAAGTTACACTTTCAAAATGGGGGAAGAGGTGTTCTATCCCTCCCCGGCACATAGCTGACTTGGAGCACTTTGTGATGGCAGTGTAGCAACAACAATCAGCAGGATTCTGAAGCCTCTAACTCCCACTGACAAAATATTAGAACCTTTCCAGTGCTTACTAGATATACTGTGTCTAACATGGAGATAGGAGAGTGGGTATACAAGCGTTTCTGGGCAGGGATGAGTAGAGTAAAACTTGTAAAAGAGGTAGAAAAATCTCTTGGTTCAAAAAACATAGGCATCCATTCTGGTCATGTAAAGGTTTCTTTTAAGATACCTTTGCTAGCAGTGATAATACACTGTTTAAATACAAAATAACTTCCCTGAGTACCAACTTTAAAAGTCAGTGCTTTAATTAAAACATGGCTATTCTGAACTAGTTTATTGCTGTCTGACACAATTAGATTTTAGTTAGCATTTACTAACCCGCACACTGCTAGAACAGGACTGGATTTTGTTTGGCCCATTTTCTTGGGCCAAATTATGTTATTGACATTAATACCAGAGTTACTCAACATAAAAGACAATAACCCATTTCTACATCTTTTTCCCAGACACCAGAGGAGTTGGAAGATGTATCTGACCTTGAAGAAGACCATGATGCTTGTAGTCGTACAAGTATTCAGACCGAAGGGAAAACTGACAGAGTACGTATTACACCAGTTTATTTAAAAAGCTATTTGATTAGGGGAAAAATGCTACTGTACTACTGTTTCTGTGAAGCCACTTAAATTCATGTAGTCAATCATTAAAAGCTTGTTCAACTCTGAACAAATCTCTGAAAATGTGCAGAGGGCATAAAACAATGTGTATGACCTGAGAGAGAAAAACACAGTGTAATTAAGTTGTAAATACTTGGTGAAGATGTAGAATCCTAGAATCATACACTATCTCAAGTTGGAAGGGACCCATAGGGATCATTGATTCCAACTCCCTGCTCCTTGCAGGACTACCTAAAACTAAACCATATGACTAAGAGTGTTGTGCAGATGCTCCTTGAACTCTGGCAGGCTTGATGCCATGACCACTGCCCTGGGTTGCCTGTTCCAGTGACCACTGTAAAGCAGACAAAAAAATTCTTACACTTAATGAAATTCTAACAGATTACAGTTTCATAAATGTGGCTTGGTCCAACACAAGCTAGGTTAATACGGAATTTTTTATATCTGGGCCTGCAATGTGTATTAACCAAAAATAACCTTTACATATGAGAAAGCTTGCATGCACAGAACAGAAAGGAGTGTACCTGGAATCTTAGCCACGGCAGCGTGTGAATTACAGACATCTCCTGCTGTGTTCATGTGTGAAGCTATTTTATTGCTTAACTAGTGAATTCATGAGGAAGTATGAAAAACTTAATACAGTATTTGACGATTTCTCTATTTCTGGAAGTTCTGATTCCCGTTTTCCTGCTGTACCATCATTTAACCTGAGAACTTCACTACATTACTGGTTATTGTTAATTGTCTACAATCAAACATTTTTAAGAGCCTGAAAACATTTCTGAGATAGGAAGGGGTTTCTTAGTGCAAAACTGATGTATTCAGCAAACATTAATCTTCTTTATGTTTCCATTTTAAATAGTGTTTCAGCAAAACTCTATTCACAACTTTCTGAAGTGGAAAGATCCATGGAGCCAGAAATGTCTATTTCATTACTTGTTTGCTCAATACCTGGAGCAGTAACAGATCTCTCACACTTGATTGATTCTAGTATTGTTCCCATAATGGAAATTAAAAATTATAGAACTACTTGGGAAAAGGCAAAACTTTTCAATATCAAAAGAATTATGTCAAGAAAAAGGCATTTTAATTCACATTTGTTTTTCAGCAAGCACATTTTTTTATTCACCAAAGACATACTTTCTTTATTAAGACCCTAAATACTAGTGAAAACCTACTAACCAATGTGAACACTGTTCAATTGGATTGCATACGTGCATATCAATTACCTGTTAATTAACCGTGAGTTGATTCTGAAAACATTGTGAGAAATGTAACAACTGTGTGAAGGATCACCTCATACAGTCTTATTACTCAATAAACATGATTGGCAATTAAATTATACTAGCTGCCCTTTTCAGTTAAAATTGCTCTTTGTAAATGTTAGCACATTTTCCCCATATGACAAGCTAAAATTTCTATTGTAGTTAAGGAAGGCAAGGTTCTCCTTCAAAATGTTGTCCATATAAGATGGTATGGATTTGTTTGGAACACGTACGGCTGGTGTGCTTGCATATTTTCATAATTATCTCATAAAGAATTGCACTTGAAGGTGTTCTGTCACTGGGAAAACATTAGTAGTAGTTTGTAGATGTTTACTATCCTGATGTAGTAACAAAAGATCCACTAAAGCTTTGAAAGATCACGTCACACGTGGTCTTCCACTTCTCAGATATATCAGAATAATGCTTTAAAAGGAATGTTATTTGGAAAGGAAACGATAAATAACACATACTTCAGATGTCTCCACAAAGCAAGAATTAAATGCTGACAACTGTTGTAGGTAGGGAGCCGGCTATCAAGAGTCAGAGGCATAGGTTATTGCTGTGGAGAGATCTCTGGGGTACGCTTTTCCTTGTACTACACACACAATATATAACCTGCACTGTCAGTGAATTTGGTGGAGAGGAGGAAGGGACAGTTAATTGTACGTAAACTATGGTTAAAACATAAAAATACGTAATACCTAAAGCAGTATTTTAACACTACGGCGTGTACATTTCTAATTTTTCTTCCGTTTATCTGCAAAATAATACAATTATTTTAAATGTTCATTTTTGAGGGATATTGTAGAAGTCACTAATTAAAGCCTGATTCTATATCTTTACGTGGGAACAGTTTTCCTAGTTGTCACATTATGGTACCAGGGCCATAAATGGCACATTACCTAGAAAAATAAAAGAAAACTATAGTTTTGACTAAATGAGATGCATACCCTCTTAACCTAAATCAACATGTTGACAGAAATCTTCACATGTATTTTTTTAAACAAACATTTGAACAAATCTATTTGCTGCTACTGCAGCAAATGTGAACAGTGATTGAAGGCCTCTTTCTTTGGGCTGCTATTTGGTATTGGTATTTGAGGATTTATATAGAACCTGTTGAAAAATATGAAGAATCGCTATAGGGAAGATATATTTTAAGGTTTAGACAGGGATTGTCTTTTGTTCTGTCCTCTGCAGCAGATTTCCTGTGCTATTGTGAGGCTTTTGGGTGCAGTAGTAACACCAAGAATGACTGTGTTCCAGAAGTGGCATGGCAAGATTGCGGAGTAACTTTTTTCCTCCTTGAGTTCTTTCTCTTGGGCATGTCCACTACAGTACTTCAATTTTATTTATACATGCCTGTCTTGATACTAGTTCTGCATAACAGCACTCTTGATTCCTCTTACTTTGTCAGGAGTGTCATTTTTTCTTCTGTGTCACATCTCTCACTGCTCCAACAGGGAATTGGTGCCTATGAAAGCACCTTTTTTCTTTCTCTGTTTATCACAACATAAAAAAACATACCACAGCATGTAAAACCAGATGTGATGTGTATATGGCACTTGTAAAAAAGGCTACCTCTTAACTAGCAAATCTCATTTTCCTTATGCAGGAAAAATTCATTATTAATTATAACATCTTCAGAATCTCTCTCTCTCTCTAGAGAGAGAGTATAAGTTAGTAGTGAGAGGATGACAGGATGAGATTTGATCTCTTGTTTATGCTCCTGACTCTGCAAGTATTTAGGTAATCTTGGATCTTGCTCTCAGATAATTCCATATCTTTAAGATGAATATGATAGTGCTTACGGCACCGTCCCACGCTGTGGGATGCAGGTTAACTTGGGCAATGTGCTGTGAGATCCCTCAGTAATTAAACTGGATAGCCATACTGATCAGTATTTGTAGGGCAGTTTTATATCCCTGAAGAAGATCCTTAGGACCAAATCCTTAGCTGCTATAAGAAGAGTTATTGCTTGTGGATCCAAGGACTAACGCAGTTTTTCTCAGCTGAAAGATCTTCCCTTGGTTGTTGTGTCTGATTTATGTAGCTACTCTGCAAGCTTATCACACAGTAATTTTGCTTGAGGAAGTTAATTCCATCATGATCAGTGTAATTCCAATGAGGTAGTTAGTGGCTTATTATCATGTGATTTTGCATTGAAGAGAAGGTCAAGAAATGTTTGTCCAGTTAATTTTCAGACTTAGAAGACAATGTACATTCTGATGGTAGGAGAAAATTTAAGTGTTTAAAGTTACTAAATTAGTGGAGAGAACAGCTTAGCTTAATTTTAAAGTTACTGCTACAAGTTAGGTGTTCATATTGAAGAAGAGGTGAAATGTTTTAGCTCATACATAATCCACTTACAGATAACAAGAGCAGTAGTGCTTTCAGGCAACCACCCATCCACATTTTTTCTGAGTTCTGCGGACTGTTTTGTGAATGCATAGATAAAAAAAATCTGAGAATAAGACCTTCTTTTATAAAGATTTTTTGCATAGTATGTTCACACAACAGTTCAGGGCTGATGAAGGCTTGACTCAGTGTATATTATATTGTGAATGAGAACATCCAGGCTGAAGTACTTTATTGTTTTATTTGTATTACACCTTAAATCAGCAATCATTAATATATGTCTAAAAATATATTTAGCCTTGAAAAGATAGCCATATAAAAGTCTTACCAAACTGTCTAAGAATAGAGAGAATCGATATAAAAGCAAACACCAGGAACATCTATTAATAATTGCATAAAGCAATACTTAGAAGGGAAGCTAATTTGCCATCAAATTAATCAGCTGTTCTTACTCAAGTAACAAGTACTTTAAATCTAAGTTCCTACATTAGTATAAATGCTGGTATACATTAACAGGAAGCATGAGCTATTGTGTTAATAAAAAGTCAAGTTTAAAATATTTTGCACATTTTTATATAAACCACACAGAAGCTTGAAGTCCTCATGATAAGAAATCAAGCTAATGCAAATAACTAATGTAGTTTTGAGTAGGTTCTGCTAATAATAATTTTAACACTTAATAAATGGCAAAAGATTCTCTGTCGGGAGTCTTGATATATGTAAAGTATTTAATTTCCTTTCTAATTCCTAAGTTATACCCATTTCAGTAAGAGGAAGAGATGAAGTTAATGGAGGACTAAAGGTTGTAACAGTATCATATTATATGCTATTATAAAGTAGGACTGGAAAGAGACCCAAGAAGTAGGCTGATCCAGCCATTTTTCCCGAGGTAGAATATATACTTCTTCCTGACATTGCATTGCTGTCTCTGTTTAGCTTATTACTGGAATTGATTGTTTATTGGAAAGTTGGAAAGTTTGTTTTTTATACCTCATATGTTGTAATTAAGACTGTTAGCCTTCTCTTCAATGGACACAGAGGAGCTGAGCTTTACTTTTTGTATTTCTTTTTTTACTTGTAGATCATTATTTCATGTCCCCTCTGTTTTCTAAACTCCAGATTAAATATCTCCAATAACCTCTATTTATCCTTTAAGACAGTGCTTTCTGTATGTCCTTTTGCTGTTTTTCTCTCCTGTGGACGCTCTTCAGCTGGTTAATGACGACTTTAATTTTGTGTCCAGACTATTCGTATTGTTAAATGCATTACGCCAGCTGTGGTCTCAACAACAAGCACTAGGATAATGTATCTACAATTTTCTTCTGTATGCACACTTTAGAATGAGTTTTGCCAAAAGTACAACATTTCGATCAACTACAAATCCTCACCCACAGAACCACTGATAACCAACTGGTTGTGTCTCAGTTTTGTGTGTCTATTGGTGTTTTTTCTGAGGTGTAAAACCTTGTACAGTCTCAGCTGAAATTTTTTTTTCAGATCAGTTCTCAGGTTTCTCAAGATTGCTTTGCATTGTAGACGAGGACTCTCATATGTCAAACCAGGCCTCTTACACGGCACATGTGTGATGTGTACTCTTGGTTCTGTCATCCACGCCATTAATGAAAAGACTGAATAATGCCAGTCAGGGCAGGTCCCTTTGGATTTTCACCTCATAGACCCCTCTGGTTTGGCATGCGTTCTTGAGCAGTTTTTGGTGAGCAGTTTTCTAACCGGTATCGCATCCACCCAGTGGCAATTACGTCTAGATCATATTTCCCTAAGATTATATTTAAGGATAACATGAGAACCAGTGACAAAATCCTAGTGAAGCGCAGATTCATGCCATATTGCTTCTTCATCTATAGGTCTGTTACCCTAGGACAAAGAGAAATTAGATTTAATATGACGCAATTGCCTCATCTAAGTCAACCTTTTTAGCAAGTAGTTACTCCCTGTGTGTCCTCTATTTTTATCATTACATGGACAATTTGTTCTGACCTTAAAATTGTAGTATCTGTGGTAGCGAACTGACTGAAACTTGGAAGGGGCTGAAATGAAAATAAATGCCAATCTTACATGGTAAGTCAAGTTGCAAATGGGACAATGCAAATGAGACTCCCAGCTACCAGGGATAAATAGCATTCTGAAGAGTTAATGCAAGGAAAATAAGGAAAAAATATATATACTGGGCATTTTGTAATAGAAGAAAGAAAAATAAAAAAAATATCACAGCTTCTTTCGCCTAGATTTAATTCTGTTATCTGATACTGCAATAAAAACCATTTTGTCTCAGAGGTAATGAAAAAATCATTTTCTCCTGGCGGACAAAATAAACCTGCACTCATGTAATAGCAGTCATTCAGTTCAGATCTTTATTTCACATTTACCATTATGTTATCTATTTTGATACAAAATCATATTTGTGCCTAAAAGGCTGTGTATTCAGTTGTTTTATTTTGTTGCTGTACATGGTTTTAAAGCAGTAGAAAAGAAAAATTGAGGTCAGAATTGTATTTCCTTTGTTCCAGTGGATAATGTGTCTCATTCTACCTGAAACTCGTTATTGTTGGCACCTGGCAGATTACTCTGTGTCACAGTTCCCTCATTAAAATTGATCTTTCTTGTGGTTTCCAGATCTAGGCTTGTGTTCATTAACTCAAAACAGTATTGAAGATGGGGGCTAGGAAATACCATAAGCGTCCACCAACCAGCAAATATCTTTTATTTCAGAAAATGGGGAACTTCAGTTCTTTGGACTTTGTAGCTCAACTCTTTGTCTCTTTCATACCTTTCCCAGCAAGCTTATCCTACAGCCATAAGGAAAATGAGTCTTGGTCTTCTCTGGTCTGTTTTAGTTCTCTTTTTCTATTTCTTTTTTTTTTTTTTTTTAAACAGGAAAAGTATTCCTTAAAATAGTTACACTTTCTAATTCTGTGACTGTAATTATAACATAGTTATACTTCGCGAGACCTGTAATTTGCAGTAATTCAAATAAATGGGAAAATTAACCTTGTGACAGAGTTATTCAAGCATAAATAAAACCTCTGAAATGGCATGGCTTGAAAAACATATGCATTACATACTAAACCCTGAACTGTTGTACTAATTATAAATAACTCAGACACTGCCTTAACTGTCTATTTTATGGATGGTAGATGTTTAATAAACAAGAAGAAGTCACAAAATATTTATTGTTTAATTGCCACATAATTACAGTATTAATAGTTGCTGAATGTAACTGGGAGTTCCTGATGGCCTGCAGTGCAAGAGGTGGACCACTTCACAGAGAACTTGATAGATAAAAACTGCTATGGCAGTAGAGTCATCAAGACCAAAGGCCAAAAGGTCTCCTTGCTTCCTGTGGTAGAAGGTATTATGAAGGACCAGGACTGCTATATGGCCACATATACCTTAGGCCCTGTCTGCTACCTGGGCTGTTTCTGACACAGCAAGTATATCTGACCTTATGTGGAGCAGACTGATAATCTGGCTCATGAAGAAGAATATTGAGTAAAATACTTCTCTCACCATGTTGCATTTTCAGAAGTTGTTTCACTATTTATTAAATACTTTGCTAACGCTTAAATGTAGGAAGAATACATGCATTCAGTAAAAATGGAATGTTCTGATTCCATAGTCTGAACTTGCACAAAACGTACCACTTTTCTAGCTATACTAAACCTTTAGTTGAAACAGTTTTAGCTGGTGGAATGTTTGCAAATAGCCCAATCTGGAGCCACAGCCAAGTACAGAGCTGTGTCCTCCTCGAGCCCGGTTTGGCTGTGGCTTGTTTTGGATATTGGATGTTTTCCTGTCGGCATTCAAGATACGTTTTGGGTAACATTATTCACACACTGTTTTCTGACAGGTTAATCTGTTTATCTCATTCAAAGACAGAAGATGCATATTTGAACAACTAAGTTTTTCTCAGTTCTTAAAATGACATTGTAGAACCTTCCCAGGACAGACAGCAAGCATACCTGAAAGTTTTAGGACAATTAAACCTTTTCCTTTATTCGTTCTTACCTGGAAGAATATTGCATTTTGTAACTTGCATACTTAAAAACACTTAGGCTCCTTCATCCCTAAGAAAAATGAAAATATATCAGTCATATTTATAAAGGCTTTTTGGAACAATTTAGTCTTCTTTCTCTCACTGTGTTAATATTAATGGTTTCACGGATACCACTGTCCCCATTACACTGAGGTAATTTATTTGGCCCAACACTATGATAGCATACAGATTTGGAAATCTAGAAGTGCTCAGGCTGGAATAGTTGGCTCAGCCACAGTGTGTTTAAAATATATATTTTAAATATCCAGTGATTGTGTTAAAAAAAAAAAAGAAAAACACTCTGACATAGGCATTTCGCAAATCATTTTATGTTTCAGGCCAAGATGACTCAGCTGCCAGAGGCTGAAAAGGAAAAGATAGCTGAGCAAGTGGCTGACTTCAAAAAAGTCAAGAGTAAGCTTGATGCAGAGATTGAAATATGGGACGATACCAGCAATGACATCATTGTTTTGGCCAAGAGGATGTGTGTGATCATGATGGAGATGACTGACTTCACAAGGTAATAGAGCAAAAAAAAGGGACTTAATTATTTATAAATGTTGGAGGCCATTGTCATATTGGTATGGCAGGGCATACTGAGTTCTTCATTTCAGGTGGCAGTGTCTTTACAAAATTGAGTGGCTAAGCTAGTGTAGGTAGCTTTATCATACTACGTAGTAGTACTGAAATGCTGGGAGGTTTGAAGTTTTAAACTATGCTTATCCTTAATTTTTTTCTCCTTTGTCCTTTTTTATTTGTTTGGTTGGGGTCTTGGCACATTTTTAGTGCTTTATTTCTGCTCTTACTGAAAGGGAAAAAGTAAGAAAATTGTCTTAATTTTAAGCTGTAGCTCCGTCTCATCTTTCTTCTTGCTCCTTGTACCATACCATGCTGTCAAGCATAAAACATCCTGTACAGGGCATATGTCTGGCAGTACACATTCAGACTCATGCATATTTTATAGAATCACAGAACCATAGAATCATTTAGGCTGGAAAAGACCTTTAAGATCATCAAGTCCAACTGTTAACCTAGCACTGCCAAGGTCCACCACTAAACCATGTCCGTAAGCACCACATCTACTGTATCATATTACTTGCTGTTACTTTCATCAGAACTGTATCATGCTGCTATATGTAGTTTAGAGAACTGAGTGTCCTACAGCAGATAGCTTTCAAAGCTGGTGTTTCTCTTTGCCACCAGTATATGTTCCGTTATACTTGTTTACAGGAAGCAATCTTAAATTCAGTTTTATCTGCCATGCGCTGAATAAATGTTCAGTGAATTTCATCAAATTAATAGTACTGGTGCTTGGTGGTTGTGTTTTTTTTTTGTTTAGGTTTTTTTTTGTTGTTGTTTTCATCTGGTTACTAATAAAATAGTTGCTGATAGGTAAGTGAAGCCTTGAAATACAAGATACAAAGAAAAATCTAAGGTTCTTGGACAAGTTCTTCAGGTGTGTAAAATAAAGAGAGTTGTATAGAGCTGAACCAGCTAACAAAGTTGGGGTCTGGCTTAGGTGTGTTCTGGGGAAGACAGTTGTTGTATTTTATCACGCTAGCACTTGCCAAATTCACCTCCATGTGAGGCAGATTTCAAGACCTATATGTTGAACTCTGCAATCCTTTAACTCTTTTTAAGAGTATGTGATTTGTATTGAGACCTGTGAAAAAGAACATATTGTTCCATAAAGTCAGTCTACAGCTAATCTCCCTCACCAAAATTCTTTAAATTATTAGCTTTCAGGTTAATCAAGATTAACAAAGCCAGTTCATAGTCTTAATTTTGCATCTGTGGCTCTCAGCTGAACACAGCATAATCTGCAGTTTCGAGTCAAAGAGCAGCTCTTGTCCAATGTTGCCGATGTCCAAAGAGTCCACAGAGAACTCTGAAATGACGCTGGTAAAATCATAGAATCATAGAATACCAGGTTGGAAGGGACCTCCAGGATCATCTGGTACAACCTTTCTTGGCAAAAGCACAGTCTAGACAAGATGGCCCAACACCCTGTCCAGCTGAATCTTAGATGTGTCAGATGTTGGGGAATTCACCACTTCCCTGGGGAGATTATTCCAATGTCTGATTGTTCTCATTGTGAAAAGTTGTCTTCCTGTTTACAACTGGAGTCTCCACAGGAGTAACTTGTACCCCTTACCCCTCATCTTTTCCATGTGACTCCTTGTAATAAGGGAGTCTCCATCTTCTTTGTAGCCACCCTTTGGAACATGGTGTTAAGGTCTCCCCTAAGCCTCCTTTTCTCAAGGCAGAACAAACCCAGTTCCCTGAGCCTTTCCTTATATGGCAGCTTTCCAGTCCTTTTATCATCTTTGTGGCCCTTCTCTGGATCCTCTCCAGCCTCTCCACATCTTTTTTTGCATAGTGGAGACCAAAACTGAACATAGTATGGCAGGTGTAGCCTGACAAGCACTGAGTAGAATGGGTTAACTTCTTTATCTCTGCTGATGATGCCCTTGTTCATGCAGCCCAGCATCCTGGTGGCTTTCTTTGGTGCAGCAGCACACTGTGCACTCATTTTGAGCTTGTTGTCCATGAAAACCCCCAGGTCCCTTTCCACAGACCTGCTCCCTAGGTGGGTAAACCCCAACCTGTGCAGCACTCCTGGATTATGTTTTCCGAGGTGCAAGACCTTACAGTCGTCCTTGTTGAACTTCATAAGGTAGCCCACTCTTCCAGCCTATCCAGGTCTTCCTTCAGGGTGGCTCTCCCTTCTGAAGTGTACATTTCCCTGCTGAGTTTGGTATCATCAGCAAATCCCATCAGGGTACACTTGATCCCATCATCCAGATCACATACAAAGATTCAAAAAAGCTTTGGGCCCGATATTGATCCCTGGGGGACCCCACTTGTGACAGGTTGCCAGTTTGAACAGGAGCTATTTACCACCACCCTCTGGGTGCAGCCTGTCAGCCAGTTCCCCAGCCACCAAACAGACCACTTTTCAAGACTCTAATGCATCCATTTCTCTGTGAGGAGGTAGATCCAGGTGGATATGTCCACTGCTCAACCCACATCAACTGAGCAGGTTACATTGTCATAGAAGTTGATCAGGTTTGTCAAGCATGATTTGCCCTTGGTTAATCCACGCTGGCTTTTCCCAATCATGTGATTCATATGACTTGTCATCGCCCCCAGGAGGATTTGTTCCATAACTTTCCCAGGGACTGAAAATAGACTGATAAGCCTGTAATTTCCTCGATCCTCCTTTAAGCCCTCCTTGTAGTTGGGGGTGACTTTAGCCTTCTTCCTGTCTTCTAGGACATCCCCCGTTCTCCACGACTTCTCAAAGATTATGGAGGCCTCGCAACGACGTCAGCCAGCTCTCTTCACACCCTTGGGTGGATAATGTCAGGTCCCATCGATTTGTAGGAGTCAAGCTCCTGTAATAGTTCACATACCAACTCTTCCTTCACTGACGGTGGGTCTGTGTTTGCACCAGCCTGGAATTTTGTTCCCAAGGCCTGGGCTCAGTAGTGTTGGTAAAGACAGAGGTGAAGAAAGTGTTAAGAACCTCTGCTTTTTCAGCATTGTTGGTGACTAATTCAGCTCTCCTGTTTAACAGCAGGCCAATGTTTTCCTTCTAGTAACTTACTTGAAGGTAAAAATAAAGTATATTGGGAAGGGAGAGCAGAAATCCTAGTCTTCAGAGTATGGTAGGGAACTACATTATTGGAAGATGGATTTTGATTACTCTCTTCCAAAAATCAGGAAATGTGTTAATCTTTTTTCTTAATAGATGTTTAGACTATAATTTGAGATATTCAAGTATATACAAGTATATACTCCTGTATTATCTGTTTGATGTTTAAGTTGTAATTTCTTGGGGGTAGGGCTATCCTACCAAGTCTTCTGTTCAGTTTCTAGGAGTGTTAGTAAGAGAAACCAAGGTCAGCCTGTAATGCTGTATACACAATAATGGTCTTACAAGATACTTTTGTCTTACATAACTTTACCTCACATCTTTAGAAAGCTGGTTTTACGTAAGACCATCAGTAATATGTCTAAAGTTTTGTTTCTTCTTTCATGATGCCAGACAAAATCTTGTAAATGAAGGTTTGTATCTATCTAAACAATATGTGAACTCTTGTACATCTTTCCCTTCTTCTTACCGTTGCTGTATCAAAGGTGGCCGTTAAGTGCCAAGGAACACAGCTGGCTTTCTCACTTCCTTCTCCATGAAAATCTGGAGATGGGTAGTGCAGAGGCCGCATCAAGCACCAGCTCACCTTAGGGTTTCATCTCTCCAGTCAGTAACTCCAAGTTCTTGGACGTGGAAGTAATAAAAGATTCTGACATTTTGTTTTTGTTACAGCAAAAGCTACTCAGGCAAATAGTAAATTTCTGTATTTGAGTCACTTGTTACCTAAGCAGATGTCTGTTCTCCTTCAAATGTATTACCTTGCATTCATTTTTATTTCATCTCAATGAGTGCTTTCCAAAGCTTTCGTTGTTCTAAGTCATCATGGCATCTTAGTGTGTTTGCACGTGTGTGTCCTGAACATTTATGCAACAGCTGCATATTCAACTAAAACCAAGTTAACATTGGTATCAATTAATTATTCAGACAGAAGGTAGTAGGAATGAGGATGGCATAAAGTATTGATGTGTATGCCTCAGGTCATTAACAAAAGGCAGTGATGATCAGTGATTGCTCAGCGAAAGTTAGGACTGGTCTAAAGAGTAACCATCTAAAGTAGCTTGTTATGGCGGAGCTTCCTTATTTGATTATAGAGACAGATGCCTCTGCTCTTTTTATACATCTTGGCAGAGGGGACCTGCAGAACATTATTTGAAACAATTCTTGTGCTACTGAACTTGCATGAGCATGTCCTCTGCAGATAGACACTAGGCCAGGCTACTGTAATTTTATGTAACACACATTTTTCCAGCTGTCTTTACACTTTTTACACGGTACATGACAGAAGCTTACTAAAACTTGATGATGAACCTTGCTGTGGTGAACTATCCTATAAATCATTGTCACAGAAAACTTATATACTTGACAGATGGAAAAGTAATTGAGCAAGAACAGAAATCTATTGTTGGAAGTTTGTATCAGCTAGCAGCAGCTGCTAATTGGTGGTATCAACATGAAAATCAGGCCTGTTTATGCAAAACTGGTTACAGTGCTTACAGAAATCTGTTAAAATTCTGTGAACATATTGTCATATTTGCAGCAGTAAGCTTTGGCCCTGGCACGCAGAGGTGGAGGCAGTGGATAACAGGTATTTGCTCTACTGGAAGTGTGGTCCCCTGTTCCCGATTGGACTCCACCAGACTTGTTGCTTGTTGGAGGATAACATATGACGTTCCTGCCAGTTTTATTCTGTCTGCTTACTGAAGGTTGTTGCTGCTAGAAATAAGAGTTTGAGGTTTCTTTACTGAATTTTACTTTGCTGAAAATGAACTGGAATTTAGGTTTAGTTTCTTTAGAAGGCCTACAGCGAATAAGACAAAAAGGAGTGTGAAGTTGTTCCTATATTGCCATGGCTTCAACAGCAAAGGCATTCAACGAAGCTAAGAAACAAATGAGGTATCAGTGGGTCTGCTGACATTCTGAATCTGTCTTCAGCCTGTAGCTGCAGCCCCATTTCTGTCTTTCTCATGAAATACCATCTTGGCTTGGCTCTGCTAGCTTCCCCAGTGGTTGACCAGAAACCTTTACTTTTCTCTCTGGCCTTACGCAGAAATGAGCAAAGCCTGGGAGACAGTACCCTTGTGCCAGTCACTCATTGTCCTCCTCTGAAGGTTCAAGACAGGTGCTTTGTGACTGCTCTGTTCAAAGGGGCTAGGCATTTTCAGAGCACCTTTTTGGGTTGGGATCTATCCAAAATGCATATCTGCATTTCCTTCGAATGCCAGCTGTGCAGAACTGTACACAATAGGGTTGGTTTGTTTGGTTTTCTGATACCTTAGGGATTCACTCAAGATAGCAGGATACTTGGTTTCTGGCTGGAGGGGATTTAAACTTACTTTTCATTTTCCAGAGTAATAGGCTATGAATTATTGGGAATTATGGGAGATACTTTAACACCATCCCATGGATACTTCCCTGTGCAGAAGAGGAGTTTGCTTGGCTAGTGTTTAGGGGTTCCAGTTGCTGTTCCAAAAGCTGCGTATGTATTTGTCTGTTAAATATTAATTGGATAGTTTGGGAAGAGAAAGATGCATATTAGGTTCCTCCTTTCCACAAAGCCATAATTTCTATAGTCCTCACACAGAGTGTACCCTGTAGCCTAGCAGTTATGACAGTTCTTAGTGAGAGGTGGCAGTAGACATGGATTTATATTTCTATGCACTGAAGTCAGACTTGGCCCAAATACTGCCACCGTGGTGAGTGTTGATCAGTTATGGTATGGAGAAGGGAAAGCAGGAATTCAGTTCTTGGTTCAGCTTTTGCAAGGCTTCTGTTTCCTGGGTGAGGATGAGATACAAGGATTCCTTTGTCCATAGGTTTTCCTATTGGCCACCTTAGATGACTTCATGATGAGCATTTTGGTTTGTGTACATCCCATTTTGAATTGCTTAACTCTCATTTACAGGGTGTCCTACTGTCTAACAGTGCAGTGTGTGTGATGTGGTGATTGCTGAAGATGTATTTAAGTGCTGGAAATTCACTTAGTTGCACCTAAGTCCCTTTGAGTCTGATGGCTGAAATGCCATAGCTGTACAAGGACCATTACTGACTTGAAAACTCAGTCCAGTACTCTTATGCCTACTGGTTTCAAGATAGAAATAGTTTGTTCCGGTTTTGAGCTTCCACTTTTCCAGCAGTGACTGATCTGTCCTGCTGTGTGAGAAGATACTATTTTAAAGGAATCGCTTCTGTCTTGACAATGAATGAGTTCTCTTCCTTTAAATTGAGCTTTTAAGTGAACATAATTCCTGGAAAGAATCTATATAAACATAGAATAGTCACTTGTTGCTTAGACTTCAGTACATGTGATACTCTTTCATTGTACTGATGGGTGGTATCTAAACGAAAAATTAGAAGAGAACTGGCATCTGAAGAGGCAGACTCTTGGGGAAGTAAGAGGAGGCTAGTTTGGATTTGGGATGTAGGAGCTATCTGGGAAGCAGATACTGTGCACTGTATTTTAGTTTTAAATCTTGGCCTGTGAACCAGTTGGTTCACCCCAAACAAAAGAACTCAAAAAGATTTGGTATTAAAGAAAAAGTTTCATAGAACAAGGAGCTCAGAAGCACTTAAAAACAACTACATTAAGGTACAACCAGTATATGTGATTCAGAGTTGTCTTAAGAAAGGCTGGTTAAAATTTTTTAGGTAATTAATTCAAAGCTGTCCTCTGACTTTTAGAGTTACTATTTTTCAAAGCTGTATTTTACAGAAACTGAACAAGTAGCTAATAAACAGGCTTGGATACATCATTGATTGTGTCCTAAATGCACTCATTTTTCCTCTCAATAAGAAAATACTTTTCTCCCAAGTTTCTAACCATTTTCAAATTACAATACTGGTTAGAAACCTTGCAGGGCTGTTGAAACAACTGCGTATTTATATGGTTATCTCAAATAGAGGCATGAATTGTGTTTTTAAACAGATGAAAAAGTGTGGACAAAATTACCCCAAAGACAGCACTGGGTTTGGGAGATTCACACACGCGCGCGCACACACACACACACACACGTGTGTGTATATATATATTCTCCTTAGGAATTGATGCTGCTATACAGTAGTCTCTATTCTCCACCAGTGTTTTGAAATGTACAACAGACAGAATTATCTGTAAATGGAATGGAATAGGGATTTTGGTACATATAAACATACATGGGTGCTTATATAATTTAGATTATTTTTTTTTTCTTCCTTGTCTCCTGTCACATTACATTTCCCCAGGGCAAAAGCATGAATATTCACTGATTGAAAATGTCTAAGTTTAAAAAGAAGTTAGAGCATTTACTTTTGTGGCAAAAATGTATTTGATCACATGGGTCAATCACACATCAATGTTCTGTCCTTTTGCTACGTCTTCTGTAGAGCTAAATAGCAAATTGCCTTATCTGCTACAATAGTTTTAATAATAGTCTCATGAAGGTATTCTAATTTCTTTGTTGATTGACTAAAAATGTACAAGAAAAATCCTGGGCTTGTGGGTTTGTTTTTTTTTTTCCCATTGCCACAGCAGATTCATAATTCAGAGGGCATTCACCAATAAACAGATACAGATTCCTTTGTATGAGCAGAAGGTGATTTGTATCTAATTCAAGCAGTGCTTAGGATCAGAACACAGCACTTTTTATTTAATATTGAGAAAGTAGCAGGAAAGGGTCAATGGTTTAAGCAGAGAGGGAAGTCTCTCACAAACTTGTTGAGAATAGTTTTAGCGAAGCCTTGCTCACCAAGGAAAGTTCCTTCATAACAGAGGACTGCAGGATGTCTTCACTGCAAGTTTTTCACAGCCCTTTGCTGATAGGAAGTATACTATCGGGTCCTCAGGTGACATTCAGACATACAAGGCAGAGCTTGCTGCCATGTCTGAGGTGATTTTTAAGATATGCCAGGGAGAGACCAGCTCTGGTAACTAACTTCTGCTAGGCTGTTTCACAGCATGTCCTAATGGCATGTAGCCCATGGGGTCAGGCTTCACAGTGCCTGGCTGAAGTCTCTCTGACAATCCCTTACAGCTTTCTGTGGTTTAAGCAGTAAATGAGAGTCATTTGGCTTTTACCCCTACCTATTTTGTAGGTTTGTTGAGATTTCAAATGGGGCCATGTGAATGCTTTTTTTTTATTTCTACAGAACATAAAAAAAGAGTGCAGCTCTCAGCAAACTGCTCAGAAAATCTCATATTTGCTTTTGATACCTGGCATTTGTTTCTAAAATGGCATCAATATCAGAGTTAATAGAATATTAGAAAAAGAGCAAAACAAATTAATAAGACTTACAAAAATAGGTCTAGCGAAGTCATCCCCCAAAGCTGTCCCCCTTTATCCTTGTAGTAAGCCTTAAATATAGTTCTGATTATAGCTCTAGTACTTCAAAGGATGGCAGCTTAGCTTAAAATTTTCTTTCTGGTAGTGTTAGTTAAGACCAAGTGCAGCTGCCCAATCCAGCAAGTCTCCTAACCTGAGAACAGCCATAGGCTTCAGCCTCAAAACTCATCTGCTCTCCCTGGTCTTCTAGCCTTAGCTTGGGAAAGCAAGAGAGGCGAATCTGAAAAGAAGATGGGATGTCAAGATGGCAGTTCTGTGGTTACTGGGGTTTGAAGAGACTTATGTGACAAAAAGATGATGGAAGAGGAGAGAAGAGGGGTTCTATGCCTATTCAAGTTTAGCCGTGAAGCTCCTCACCATAACTCAGTATTCGATTTACCTTTCTTGGTGTCCCTTCCCACTTCAGTTATCCATGATCCTGCTAGTTTCCCTTCAGCAGCCAGATGCTACTGAAATACTGTGGAGCTTTTCCATTGCACCATAAAATCCACTGACTTCCTTGCCTTTTCCTGGCCCGTCCTAGCCCTCAGATTTCTATCAGTTCCATCCAGCTCCTCTCACCTATCTGGAATTCACTGACATGTCCCATCTCTCCTACTCAGTCTCCTCCCTGGTCACCAGCCCAGTCTGTCACTGCCACAAAAGATAATGGTACCTTTATTGCTAAAAATCTTGAACTGACTAAATGCCATTACATCTGCAGCTCAACTTCACATACGTATAAGAATTTCCCCTTTCCCTCCTCCCATTACTCATATTAGAGAATTCCTAGGTCGGCATTATTTCATTAAGCAGCCTGGGATGCTTTTGTGAGCCTATAGCAGCCCTGTGTTTGCATCATTAGATGCATATGAGAACAAACAGCTTTAACTGTAAAATTAAGTTTTTTATCAAAAATCATCCAAAGATTGAAGGTCTTAAGAGTTTTGTCAACAGTGGTGACGTCCAGCTGAGTAGTCAGAAGGGACAGGGTTATTTTGGACAAAACTACTTTGGGCAAAGTAGGTGAACCCTCCTTAGGATTCTATTGTAAGAGCAACTTTTCCTAGAGTTAAATATATAAATTTATTTCTGAAGCCAGTACAATTTAGTTTTGTGTGCATATTTACATGTGTTTTATCATATGTGCTGTGATAAACAGAACCACCAGGATTTACTTGTGACAACATAGTAGATAAAGCAAATAATTGTACTGTTAAAATGAGCAGCAGAATTGCATTAGCTAGAGTAGTGTAAGTCCTGAGATCTTGCAGTACTTGCAGGATACTGACTGTCCTGCCAGAACTACATGTAGTAGCCTCAGGCAGTTGTTACCCTCAAGTAGAAACATGGTCTCTCAATCTGCGATGAATTGTTTAGATGTGTCAAGTTAAACTGTATCATGTAACAGAGAATCAGCTGATATTGTTCATTCTTCCTGAATGTCACAGAGCTTGTAAAATGTATACAAATTCAACTTTCACAAATAAGTGATGATTTTGAAGGCAGAAATTCCTGTATCTGTCCTCTGGCCCATCCTGAAAGATTTTTTTTGCTGTCTGAATTTCATGCATAATACTGCGGTATCTTTATGTAAAATATCTATGTAGAATATGATCGTTCATATGATACTCTTGTGGATGCTCTTTTACCACTTTTATAGTAAAAATAGTTTCAGCTGATTCCTAAAGATATATACCAGCAAATATTTAATCAGAAATGGCAGCCACTACTCTGGCAGCCTCAATATAATACTAAAAGATAAGTGCTAAATACTCATCCTCTGATAGTAGTGTATTTTATACAGCCATATATTTCAAAGTGATAATCACCTCGTGGAATGAATTCTCAGAACCCAGAGAAAAATGTTTAATGCAAAAATAAAGGTAAAAACTTTTGCCCTATTACTCAAAGTATTTAGAAATCCATTTTGCCTGCAAGTTGAGTGGATTTTTTCCTGTAGTATGCATAATTAACATCAATAGTACTATTATGAAACAAACATGGTAAATTAAGCATTCATAGTCTGTTTTAGATATTTTTTGTTAGGAATTACGAAGCCAGACTTCACATTTAGACTATGCAGCTAAAGAGGAGGTTAGGTGAGAAGAATAACAAATACGACGTTAAGATGCTTGCTGTTTTGCAGTCTAACAAAGCACGTTAGATACTTGTAAACCAATACAGCAAACAGCTAATGACCAAAATGAGCATAACATCGCTTTCTTTCCTCTGCAACATTACTGTGACAAAACACAGCTAAACCATGTATCACTACTTTCAATAAACCATTTTTTGCTATTGCTCACAACTGGACTAGAGATAAAGGGAATGGCTAAACTAAAGCTCCACAGCAGCATCATAGTAGGAAGAGGGGAGGTACATATGCATGCCTATACGCATTGGCTTTGTTTTAAATCTGCATTTTTACAGCCTCCTGTTTCTTTTGTGTTATCTCTATGGTTCCTTTAACCACAGCCTTTTTACACACTCTATTCTCTCCTCTGCTGCATCAAACAAACCACCTGCCTTCACTGTCAGAACCCTTAAGCACACCTCTTTTCCCTCATCTCTCACTCAGTACTGCTTTTGTCTCCAGTCAGCTCATAACTTTCATAATACCAACTTACTCCTTCAACACATACTAGGTTTCTTTTTTTAAATGGGTCCTTTCAGTGCTGTATTGTGGAACCTCATTACTCTCCTCTACATCACCAGCCCTCCAGAATGAAAAGTGGACACTGGCAGGCACGTTGGTTTGCTGGGGTCAATTACTATCCAGGAGTCCAGTCTCATTCCATTGCTTATCCGTTTGTTTCTACCAGTTAATAGAAAAAATGAGGTCATCTAGTCCAGCCTCTTCGAAGAAGATAAATTTTTGCATTTGATCAACTTTCTCAGGGATTTGTCCAGTAAAGCATTGAAAATTCTAGCAAGCTCAGCCTCTCTGGGCAATCCAAGTATTCACCACCCACAGTAAAGAGTTTTTCCATCTCCATCTAACAGGAATTTTTTGGCTGCAGTTTGTGTCCCATGCACTTTTTTAAAACTGTAAATATCTGAGGGAAAAAGTCAGTGTCCTCTGTGTCCTCCCCTTCAGGAAGTAGAGGAACGCAGATTTGACCACTCCTTTGCCTTCTTTTCTGGAGGCTGAAGCTTTGTTCCCTCAGCCTCTGCTCCATACATCATATGCTCCAGCCCCAAATCTCTGGACTATCTTCAGTTTGTCAGTGTCTCTGTAGCACTGAGGGCCCAGTATGAGGCAGAGGACTCAGGATGCAGCTTTGCAAGGACAAAGTACAGGGCTATCACTTCTCTCAGCCTCTTTGCTATGCTTTTAGTAATGCAGCCTATGGTGCGGTTTGCATTCTCTGTGCAAGGGCTCACTGCTAACTTATGTGAGGACATTTTATGCAAAGTTATTACCTAACCAGTTAGTTCTGCCTCTGCACAGATACGTGGAGTCATTCCATTCTAGGTACAGGAAAACGTGTTTTATTTTGTTGAACTGCAAAAGGTCTGTCAGCTCATTCTTTCAGCGGTCCTTCTGAATGTCAGCCCAACCATTCAAGTATCAGCTACTACCTCCAGTTGGTATCATCTGCAGACTTCTGAGGGTGTGTTCTGTCCTATCAACCACAGGGAAACGTAGCTTGTAACATTCATCAGTAAAACTTTGAACACTGACCATTACACTGTGAGACTGACAATCCAGCCAGCTTTTCACCCACTTTGCAGTCTACCTAGCAGGACATGTCTCGTCAGGTTTTCTGCACGGATACTGCAGGAGACTCAGAAGCTTTGCTAAGGTGGTCAACATCCACTGCTGTCCCCACATCCACAGAACAAGCCATTTCATCACAGAAGACTATTTGTTTGGCAGACCCACAATTTGCCCTTTGGCCTTCCTAAATCATATTCCTGTCCTCAAAATGCCATCTGTGAGGACTTGCACCATAATTTTCCCCAGGACTATAGCGAGGCCTTAGCCTGTATGTCTGCAGGTCCTCCTTAACTTTTTTGACGGTGAAAAGACTAGCTTGGAGTTGTCTGTTTTTTCTTCTTCTGTGTTAGCTTGCAAGTTCCTTGGCACCAGGTGCCGTGCCTAGCATGTACTCCAGTGGGTCCAGGGCAGCGTCAGGTTCATGGTAGTAATTGCTGTGGTATCTGATGAGTAGCTTCTGCTTTTTTTGACATTTAATTGCACATTATTGTCGCGGTTTCTTCCCAGTCTCTCAGGTTCATTATGAAATTTTAAGTTACAAATGTGTTACTTAAAACAAAAAGCTTCTAGAATACAGCAGTAACTGAAGGTCCCCCCATGAATACTATTAACTTTCAATAATTCAGTTAACATATGATATATTTTACCTAGTAACTCTTGGTTATTCAGCTGCTGCATAGGGAGTTGCTTATGTCTTTTCTGAATCCTGATCTTCTCTTCAAGCTTTTATGCTTCCAGTGCTGGAAGGAAAGAAAATTGCTGACCCAAGTTATGATTTCAGAGTAAGGCTTTAGTGGAAAGGATTATTTAGGGGTAAGCTAATTTCACAAAATTTGCAGGAACTGTTCTACTACTGAATCACTGTTGGATCTGTGTGAGCTGATGTTTTCTTCCCTATATGGGGAAAAGGATAGACTTACAAGTCCCTGAAATTGTTCACTGAGAATTGTTCACTGGAAAAACACAAGCTCTTCAGCAGAAGGTTAGGACAGAAGGATGTTCCATCACAATTTTCTCCTTCTCTCAATGACATAACTACATTATGGATCTCTTTGTACCCTGTGATCATGTTTAATTATTTCATTGTTTTTCTAACTGCCTCTTTCCTTGGGAGGGTGAGGCATCCACAGTATGGTCTTTTATTTAAGAACTGTATTTTAAAATATACTGTTTGAGCAACTTTCATTTCTCTGGATCACAATTGAAAGTGAAAATAATGCTGTTTTTACATCAAGCTTAATAGCTACGATTTTGATAGAGAAGTTGCAAAAATTTTCTGCTTTACATTCTACCTTCCTAATCTTTTCTATTACCAATGCTTGCAAACCATTTTTATTTCTTTTTTTTTTTCTGCAAGAAAATTAGGTATTGATACAAGTAACAGAGCTCAGAAATGGAGCCTTTATCATGTAGACATAAAGTTCTTTTAAAAAGATGTTGGAATCGGTTGGAAACAAAGAGTCATTTGCCAGCTGGAATAGAAAATAACTCTTAAATTTCATATATACAGGCAGAAATTCTGACATATTGTCTCAAAGACAATTCTACTAGTCATCTGATTAAAAGTCTACGTACATCTCCTTAACTTAAAAATTCTAAGATGACTTGCTTTTGTGATGTTTTATCTTCACTTACTGTTGGACTGTACAAAGCCATTTCTGAATAGTTTCTTTCATGCTGTAGAATGCTTCGTAGTCATGGAAGCAGTGAAGATTAATTCCTCTGATCAGAGCGGTTACATGCTCCACATCCTAAAATAATTATATAAATTTAAGACCAAGAAAATGTATTCAATTTTAAACAGTGAGCCTCTTAATTCTACTGTTTCTGTAGAAAACCTTTGTTTGTGCTGACATGTTAGCTATACCTCATGTATAGGTAAACAAGTTGCATACATAGGACAAAACAATATATTTTCAGACCTCTCTGTCTCAATATCTAAGTGTAACTATTATTTCCTTAAAAAACAACGGGTCCTCAAGAAATCAGATAAGTAACAGTTGTTGCTACTTTGCTATTTTTCCTCTACTCTTCTGCAAGATTTCAATTATTTCCTTGCATTTTTAGCAATCTTGATACCAGTACTACAATCCTTAGCATCAAAGTTGAGGCAAAGAAGTGATGGGCTAAAGAGATGTTGGTTGGGCAAGGAGGTTAAAGAGGAATTAATGTCCATGCCTCATGCACATAGCTAAACGCAACTTAATAAAATTGGGACATACTCAAATATAGCAAAATCATGATGAAGGCAGATAAATTGACCTATCTAGACATCAGTATCAATCCATCCAGGACTAGAAGCTAATCACGTACAAAGTCACAGCATACATTACAGCAAATACAACTTGTCATTAAAACAGGATTATATCTCTTGTGCCAGAAACGGCCATCTTTTGCCTTTCATCTTTAGGGACTACTGTACCCAGAGAACAAAATGAGTTCAGGACTCCTAAGTATTAGCTCTGTCCAACAGACATATAAGGAGTGTAAAGCAAGAAGAGGTCAGGCAGTAATTTAACAGCTTCTGGGCCAGTTTTCATAGGCAGCTGGGAAGCCTGTGGCAGGGCAGTCTCCTTTGGGTGTGACAGACCAAGGAGAAACTGTACCTGTGTGAGCAGCATTAGGCCTAGCATAAAGCCAGACGCAGCGCCACCTCAGCAGTTTAAGTTGTGCTCTGTAGACACGCACAATATAGCAGGGGTGGGCAGAGGTGGCATCAGCTCCCTAGCAAGGGGAAGCTGAGCACCCGCAGAGGTCATAACTACCTGCCCATTTTCAGGCTTCTGCAGGGTCAGCCAGCACCACCACTTTGGCTGGGGCTGCTCAGTTTCCATCCGTGGTCATCTTCCTCCTTGTTCTTGAGGCAGCAGGAGTGAGATCCTGAGGTTGTGATGATGTAGGCCAGTGACAGGGAACAGCAAGGGCCAGCTGTTCTCTAAGGAGATGAGCCCAGATCCAAGGGTAATCCCAGTGCAGACAGAGCTTGCACTGAGCACAGCTCAGTCCAACAGCATCTGAACGTAACAAGGAACATAGGGTGCTGGTAACAAGATTCATTGGCAGTCCCAGGCAAGGTAAGCAGTGAAGCAGCTGTATGGTCCATTTAGGAGAAGAAGGAGAAGGAGCTAAAGCCAAACTCCAGCATGTGCATGAGGGGTCTGTCCAGGAGACAAGCTACTGGCAAGGTAGGTCCAAAATCCATCCAGAGTTAGGGCTAGAAATTGGGCTGAAAACAGGCATACCTGTGATTGAGACCCAGGCTTAAAGGGGGTGGTGGCCAGAGCTTAAATGGAGCTCTTGGGCCAATGGGCAGAGGCCATGGGTGGAGGCCTCAGGTGAGACTGGTCAGGACCATTAAAGCCTGTTGGTGCACTCGGGCCCATGGTGGCTGGAGCGGAGGAGAGATGGTTCTCTATCCCTTTTCTTGGTCCCTTCTGATGGCTGAGGCCCAGCTGGAAGGGGAAGCCAAGAAGGCAATGGCCAGAATGGATATGAGGTCACGATTAGAGACATATTACATTTTGCTGTTCTTATGATAATGTTCAGGGAAGCAACAGTTTTTGTAGCATTCTCCAGTGGGCGTGTCATTGAGCCTCCCTTTTGAACTATAATGGCTTGATGCAAGACTTGTTTTTCTGTTTATTTTGCACAAGCTGTTGTTGAGTAAGAGCACCCAGCGATGTCCTCTAGAGAAATAAGGAAGTAGGCATTAAAAAGGCTGGATCTCCCAGGTTTTTTCCCCTTTAAAGTGTGGGCCTATTTTTATTGAATTTATTTGCTATATTTTGTAGATGCTATATATTTTTTGCTATAACACCATATGTTCAGGTTCCTCCTGAATTAATTAGCAGAAATTAGAAGCCTAAACCTTTGGAGGTTTTCCAAGAAACAAAGACTGGAAACTTCTGCAGTTTATCAGCTCCTTCATTGGAAGTATAGACACATCAGTGAATTAATTATGACCAGACATTTGACATACAATATTAGTTACTTTGTTTTCCGTGAATTTAATGCCGAGTGAACTGAAAGTTTTGCTTACTTCTACAAGAGATCAGTCACATTCAGAGTATGCTGTACATCTGCATTTCTCTTGACTATTTATTGTCCAAGGGTGAAAAAACTGGATTTATGGCAGTTACTGCCCTCTTGACCTGGCTGGTGTTTGTGAAATAGAAGGCTGGGGATTAATTGCCAAGGCAGAGTTTGTGAGCTTGATAACACAGATGGTGCCCGGTGTGGGTACATAAAAATGAGTAGTAACTGTTAAAAGAAAGAAGGTAAATAGTATTTGCAGATAGTGAAATAGAAAGGAAACAGATCAGTGGGATGTTATTTTATTAAGCAAAAGGGAGTGCTCTCGATGCTGTGGAGGCTTTGCAGTGCTGGTCACCACAATTTGCAGGCACCGCTCAGAGGTTTGCTCATGATTGCCAGGATGAGATGAATCCAGTAAGGGGTGTTGTTTTCTGGGCTGCTGCTCTGATCTTAGTGAGGAGGCAAGTGGGCAGTCTAGAGAAAGGGGAACAAGGAAGGCTTGTAGTCAGGGACTTCTCTGCCATCTTCTTCCCTCTCCATTACCCTTAGAAGCAATGCTATAAACTTTGTATTTCAAGGCTTCTCTATCAGAAGGTAAAACATGAAAAAATTTTGAGTCCGTAACTCATATTTTCCAATGCAAAACGGTTTTGTAATATTTTCTTAAGAATCAGTTAATTAAGCAAAATATCTTGTTTTACATTCACATTGTCAGTAAGTCATAAGCATTGGAGAAAAATGTGCTTTGGTCCTTTGTGTTCTGGATATATGCCATAGCCTTTAACATGTAGATGAGGTGAAGGCACAGCACACCCTAAAAAGCAGGGTTTATGGGGGTACCCAGCCATATCCAAACCTGCTGGAGTCCTTCCAAATTGTGTGCCTGGCTTTGGTCGTTTGGTGTATCAGAAGGAAATTATAGGGTGGGGAGAGGAAGTATCATCTGTGCAGTTGAAGCTGTGGTTATTTCAGAGAGATAAGGTCTTCATGAAATCAATTTACCAGTCTTGTTTCTCCTCCCCCTGTTCATCTTACCAAATGTCTGACCTTCTCCTGCCTTGAGTGGTCAATCCACAGGAAATAATTTAAGTTGAACCTTTCGTTTCTTTACGGCCAAGAGTGAAGCTAGGATGGAGTTGACATCTAATAAAATATAATTGTTCACAGAAGCTGCAGGGCTACAAGCAGCCTTACTGTATTTTCTGTATGATTAATTTTATTTAGTATAATTTTAGTTTAGTTTTATTTTTTGCATATGCATACTTCTGAGAAAAAATATTCACAAATGCTCACCTTGGGAGCATGGTGAACAACAGAAACAGTGCTGAACTGCTGTGTTTTCTGCTAAAAATATGACTGGAGTCTGTTCCAACCTTTTTTAATTAAACGAGGACCTTTCAGGGTTTGCACAGCCTGCCAATGGTTTTCACGCTTTTTTCTTCAACACTATACAGCATTTTTAAACACATTTTTTTATTCAGTGCCTTTAGTGGCTGCTGTTTTGGTACCCTTGGGGATTAAAACTCTGTCTTTCGCCTTAAAATGGGACTGGTAGTGGCATTCAGCTTCTCTTAGTATGCCTCAGACCTGATGTAGTACTACTGTTCATAAAGGTTAGCAAATAGTTTTGCCTCTCCATCCTATTATATTCTTGACATCTTTGAGGCATAATACTGTAGGGCAGAAAGAGGCATGCCCATGCCAAGCCTCTGTCCCAAACTCCTGACTGCCCTGACACCAGCTGAGAACAGATTTCAGCTTTCTTAGTATAAAGGTGCCATTTCCCTTCTCATGGCCTGTGTTCTCTGTAGAGATGTACCTCTGGTTTGCTGGAAAGAAGGTCAAATGAGAGATGATGGACAAAGCTTGTGTTTGGATGGACTGGCTTGTAGCGCTGTATTTTCTGTAAGCCAGATGACCACCAGTCACCATTATTGCAGTGAGGCCTGTTCACACAAATACCTGCTCAGAGCATGGTGCTGCCGCCCTGCACCAGATCTTATTTTCATCAGCCAATTTTAAGGACAAGCAGAGTAGGTGCCCTTCTGTCTGCCACAGACTATGTGGTCAGGGGAATTGTTGCTGCCTCAAGGCTGATTTGTAGAATAACCACAGCCGGTTGACAACTTGGAGGTCAGTATCTGGGCATATGGAGGGTGTGTGACCTTAATGTCAGTAAACATGATATAGTAATTTGGGAATATCCATGTCATGCAAATTTAGTCTTAATGTAGCATACTCCCGACAGCAGTAATACCATGATTTCTTTACTGAAAGATTGCATCATGGCTGTTACCTGAGCTGGTGGAAGATGGCAAAAGATCGAAATGTAGAGGGATCACAGATTGCAAACATTAGATTTTATTTCAGAATATTTTCCCTTACCTCTTTCAGTCCTGAACTGTTAAGGACATTTGAGAGCTATCCTTACTGTCAGCAAATGGTGGATCAAACAGTTCCACTAGTTCTGTGTGCTCTGAGGTGGCAGAGGGAGTGACACTCTTCAGTATACCCTGGGTGGGTGAGAGTTAATGGAAGGAGTCTCAGGTTATCTTCATTTCATGGTAAACTTAGTGAAAAGCTATTGTTACTGATACATGCTCTAGTCATACTCGTTTCACAGACCATTGAAATCATCCCTATATATGCACCTCTGTTATTCCCCTAAAAGAAGGAGCTGACATTGTCATTGAGGTCATCTCTAGATTTATGGAAAGGCCAAGTGTCATCAACATACTGGGAAGAAAAATAAATACAACCAGAGCTGTAAAGCAGGAGGGGAGGGGGGTTGTGAGCACTTTTGGTGCCATATGCCTAGCCCTAGGGACGTCTGGTATTCTGGAGATAGTGTGCTTCTGATGAGTGCTGTGTTAGAGAAAGAGGAAGCAGAGGAATACAGTTTCTGCTTTTCACCATTTGGGTGAGCTTCCAACTTCCACTTGGATGACTTGATCATTAGTTCTCTTGCTATCCTGAGGTGGGTCTGTCTCTCTTTCCCTAGAGTTGAAGGTAAACTGTATAAGCTAGGACTAAAAATAAGAAAATACTTGGCCATTTACACTAACACCTTTGATTTATAGTTAGCATTAGGCAGTGGTATATTTTCAGACTTTTGTTCATTGGTTTAAAGATCATCTTTTTCCTGTGGCTGAATCATCTATGCAGAGCAGCATATTCTTCAGTGAGTAAAGGCTGAGAAGCCTCTTCTGTATGCGTGGGCCTGTGGTAATTGCTAGACATATTGTAATGCGCTGCTTTTAAATATTTTTTTTTTGCTAAATAGTTATAAACAGATCTTAGTTCCCAGTTAATTTAGCACTTCAAGGTTTCTATACTGGTATATACATGATTCCATTTCTCTCTCTTGATTGTCTTCATTAATGCAGTCTGGTCTCTGCCTATATTGATTTTCAAGTAGGCCAGTCAGAGGTAGCAGATGAGGATAACATGAATATTCTAAAAGTGATTTCCTTAAAGAGCTCTCAATGCTTATCCAGGAAGGCATGAGCTGTAGGTACCAGATGCTAGGCATTTGTTACTAGCAACTGTGAGAGCTTGGTGCTATGTAACACCAAGGCTTTTGCTCTCATAGTGTGGGTAACAGGATATGGCAGGAAAAAGTTGGGCCAAAGTAGTTAGTCCTGTTGGAAGGGATATTGCAAGCATTCAGTCAGTATTTCCTCTGATTTTCCTTTTACGCCTCAAGTGTGTTTTTTGCATTTCTAAATATGCAGTGGCTATAAATGTGTAGGTCATACCCAGGTTAATCATTGCAGCTTATCTGTGTCAAGAGTGTTCTGTTTTCACATGTGGGGTTTTTTTTCATCTTTCCTTCACACAAGCCATCATTTTGCTTTTGGGACTTGCAGTTCAATCTAGATTAATAAGAGAGTCAATGAGTTACTCTGAGGATCTTATCTTTTCTTTTACCTTTTTTAACTGACTGGGGAATTTGTTTGGGTTTTTTCCTCCAAAGACACTTTCAGAGTGGTCTGAAATCTTTCAAGAGCAGTTCTTGTCTACAGTATGGCAGGGCCTGTGGCCCCACCGTAGTCATAAAGCTCTTTCAGTGGACCTCACGTGACATTTGGCTGGTGTTCGAACAACAGCCAGTTGTTGGGATTGGGAATGCACATCACCTCCTTGCTGTCCTACGTCCCCAAGTGAGAAGGACTCAGGTAAGGTCTCACCTTGGCTTCTGACAATAGGCAAAGCAAACAGGAGGTGGATGGAAGGAAGAATTATTATGGAAATACTGTAGAGGGAATTCCCCACTGAGTTTCTCAATCACAGTGCCATTCTTCTTTACATCTTTGCTGCAGTGTGGAGCCTACATTTTGTGTTTCCTTTTCAGAGTCAGGCTGTGCGGTGTTTGACTGAGTGAATAGTACTATAACAAAATTAGGAAGCTAAAAAGCTATACAGCCCCATAATTCTGCTTGTGCCGTGAGAGAACCATTATAAATGTATAGATAAATATATAAGTAAACATGCCTGTTTAATGGGTTGCTTAACTGTGATAAAAGCAGCTTTTCTCATCAGTAAAGCAGGGTTATTAATACAGAAAGAGAACTTCTCATGGCCTGGGACAGAGCACAAGCCTCAGAGCAGAAATCCTCATGATTTTGCCAGGATTTCAGTGAACAAGCAGCTGTCTGTACTCCATGGCCTGCCAAGGCAGCGACTTGTTCCAGAAGTTCTCTTCAAATTCAAGTCCTGTACGCTGAGGAAACAAGCTTCAGCTATGGTTTTAGGCCTTAGAATAAAGTATGGTTTAATTCAAATGAAAAAAATAGTGAAACTGGCGTTTTTATTCAGGCCTATCATGTTACTTTTGGGGCTTATTGTATTCAACGGAAATATTCTCGGAGGATATTTCCTCCTTTCATTCCTAGGAAATTTCAACAAATGATGTAAGTTAAAAGTGTTATTCCCCAGAGAGCCTGTGCCAAACATGTTTTGCAATGCTTTCATCTTGACATAGCAAAGTGATAGTGGCACTTGCTGACGGCGAGTAACTTGCCCTATTAAATTGTGTTAATTGTGTTGAATATAATTTTCTGCAGCAACTGTGTGTCCATTAAGAAAAGTTTCCAGCTTTCTTGGTTATGAAGAGAACCTTTGAAGTGCATAACTAATAAAACCAGGAATGGTCTGTCTTGCTGAGGTTGCACCAGGCAGTTCAAAACAGTAAGGAATGATCAATGTAAGACCCAAATTCTGACTCTAGTTTGCAGTCTGTGCAGCCAAGCATTTCAGCAGGTGAGTTCTTGCATCGCTGTGGGGAAGGAAATCTCTTCCTCACCCCAAGCATTCTGCAGCAGGAATGATGAATGCTCTATTGCCAGTCAGTAGCAAATTCCTTATTCTTCAGATGGCGAGAGGAAAGAAGTGAGCTAAGCAGCTTTGTACAGCACTATAAGCAGACATAACTGTCTGCTGGAGGGTATACATTGTAGCAAACAGAACCCATGGTAATAATTTTTTCCACACTTTGATGCTTTTTTTTTTTTTTAATTTTTTTGGCCTCAGTGATGGATTCTAGCCAGTGACCATGTCCTCTCTCACACTACCGCTTCTCTGTCACTACCATGTGGCTGCAAGAGAGCTTTCCTACTGATGTTTGAAGAGCAGAACAGGAATTAGGACCTTCCATGTTTTAACGGCTTTTAGACTCATATAGTCAGTGTTGACACACAACATTATTAGAAATCTTCTAATTACTTTCTAATTACTTTCTAAGTAATAATGTACATTACCTCATGACTTGGCACTTGAGATACGTTAGCGTAGGTGAAACTTCCAGCATTTTTTAAGGAAGTTTCATGGTTGTTGAGGAAATCCTGAAGATGTGACCCTTGCAGGCTTGGAAATCAGAAAGTAATTACAAAGAACCTCAGATTTAGTATTTCAAGTCTCATGGTAATTATTCCAGTTCTGTAATATTTTTGAGCCTGACTCATGATATTTGAATACTTCAGGCTGGCAATACAGAGATTTCATTCACGCACTCTCTATGTTACACTGTGTTTAAACACATAAGTAGTTAAGGGAGAGACCACCATGAAAAGTGTGGCAGATTTGGGAGGATGTGAACATTGCGACCCTTTTCCTTTGGTGCTGTAGGGCTGCTCGTAACTCTTGAGTCATCAACATTATGAGACTGAGAATGATTATGAGAATTTGTTTACTAACTTTTTTTTTCAAAGCATGAACAAGGCAAGTATCAAACTGATAAAGTACAAAGAAAAAACAATACAGTCTGTCTCTAAAGCTGTTTTTTCTTTATGCAAAGTATATATTTTTATTATAAAAATCTGAAATGTGTTTCCTCATTGCACAGTATTTCAAAGCCAGGTACTTTTTTAGTAAGAGTCAAGTAAGTAGTGCAGTCATGAAGACTACCTAGGACGGAAATTGCTTCTTCTGGTCATGACCATTAGGCAATTGTAATATGGAGGAAGTAAAAGGTAAAAAATGTTTACGGTTTTTACTCAAAAAAAACAAAATACAAACAACCCCACCATCCCTTAAAATGCAACAGATAGGATGACACTAGGTGGTGTTTCAGCTCTGAAGAGTTTTATCTGAAAGATTCTGATCATATCTGATGTCCAAGGCAACACTTTCAAGAGCTTCTGTTATCTTTATTCTGATTCTGTGGCAGTGCCACATGAAATGGCAACTTGTCTAGGAGAAAATAAATGGGGCTAATGTGGTATCAGGAAAACTAAGGGAATTTAAAAATTCAAGCTCAACAAGTCCAGCTTCTTCACCTTCTGTGAACTTACTTTTAATAAAGTAAGCTTTATCCATACCTTCATAAGGGCTTAGAAATTAAGAGAAGAGTTGGTAAGAGAGTATGTCCACAATAAAGGTGAGTACAAATGCGTAGCGTCCACAATAACGGTGAGTACAAATGTGTAGCGGACATCAGTAGTTTATGGCTGGGATATTAGAAAAGGATACAATGATCTTTAATTTAATAAACCATTATTATTTCCACAGTTTGAGGAATCTTTAAACACTCAAGTTCAGCTGTGACTAGATAGTTAAATAATTAACTGAATTGTCTAATTAACTCTCTAACTAAATGCCAGCATTTCAAATAAGTGCCTGATCTGTAGTGCTCTGGCAGGAAGACATGAGATTTTCCATTCAGGGATTATGAACTTGAACAAGAAAAAGAAATTAGAAAATCAGAATCCTATTTTGATATGGGGAAGTTTACTCATTGCCTCTGGGCATAAGAACCAAGCTGTGAGGAAGAAACAGGTTGCAGGTTGCAAGGCATATACATTTTAGGGTGGGCTACTGCATGAGGAAGTAACATTTAGGTTCTATATATTCCTGAAGATAACTGGAAGGAGTACTGTGCAGCTGAGTGACCTGTTTCGTGGTCACCAGCCTTACCATAGCACTTATTCTTTCAAGAAATATCTCATATCAAAACACATTTCTGTTAATTTTAGCTGATTTTCATTCTAGTTACCCTATTAAGGAAATGTCTTTAAAATAAGTCTTTCATACAACACACATATTATAAACACATCATGTTGTAACTATTGCTATGATAGAATTGTACATTGTTGTTGAAAGAAAACTGCAAGTTAACGGTGCTTTTCAGAGGCCATAGAGGTAAAGAAGTAATTCTTTGGAAATATTTTGATAATTCGTTCAACATATAATCAGAAACTTGTGCGGTATTTACATGATGAATTATTGAGCCATTAGCAATCTAGCAATATGATTAGATATCCATATTAATAAACATCTGTCACAATGGCATAGCAGATGTGCTAGGTGCATATATAACATAAAATGTAAATTTTTGATGAGTACATTCTTATTTTTTACTACAAAATGTTTTAATTACATTATATATCATGCCTTTTCTTTCAGTTTGCAACAGTGAAAGTGCTTTTTCTTTAAAAACAAATCTATGAGCACAGTTTTCTAATAAATTTTAAAATATTACTCTGCTAATTGAATGAACTAATTTTGAAAGGTGAGTTTTATTTTCTTCCACTACCAACCCACAGCCTATCATTACAGGTTTGTTGCAGCATTTTGATTCTGATAATCTTGATTTTGGTACCTCCTTAGGCTCAATAGCATCTTTAATTCCAATTGCTGTTGAATGTATAATACATAGGATGTTGACTGCACAATTTCATTACTCCTGTTTTTAAACGTCAGATGTCACAATCAGGCAAAAGTTGCATTGTTTTTTGAAGAAGAAACTTGAAACCCTGATGAATGCAATTTTAAAGTATGGTAGTTCAACTACCAGAACACTGGCTCCCTAACTTCAAAGATTTCTTCCATTCGCATGTTCTGTGCTAAACTTCATTCAACTTAAAATCCGTTTATCATATTAGCAAAATCTTGGATCATTGTGAATTTTTTTTTAGCAAAACACTAGATGAGCACAGTATTGCAGTATTTTTACATACCCTTAGTCAAATACGCCTTTTTCAGGAAAAATTGTTAGCAGGTTACTGATAGCCCAGGTGAGTTTTTCTATCAGACTTTGGTAATATTTGTATTTTTGGGGGGATTTTTCAGAAGACTGATTCCTTTGTTGTGACATACTGGGTAGTTAAAATAATAGTTGTACCAGTGAGAGGTCTTGCTCTTTCAAGCATCTTTAAAAGCTATTAATGATAGCTTATAGGCAGAAGTGTTGGAAATTATAATTATTAATAGCACGTGTTAATACCAGAAGTAGGATAGCACATGTAAACTCTGAAAATGGCATGACTGCTGGTTAGCAGGATGATACGTGTAGTAAAGGCATTCTGAAAGATTCGTTTTGGAATCAACGTTTCAGTGGAATGATAAGCCTTTCCATAAAGAATATTGCAGTAGGAAGTATTGACAAGAACTGGAGGTAAAATGATTGTGCTGTGAATCCAGTTAATGCAAAAAATGTTATAGGGAAGGTGAAAGAAAAGATTTGTAGAGGCTAACTATGTAGAGTAAAACAATGCCATGAGACAGACCTGACTGTAGCACGGCCTTCTTTCTAGCCCATGATATTACTACCATTAATCAGTTTTGCCAGTTCTGTCAATTTTCTTCTGCATCTAGCAATGCAAGTTTCTTTTTCTTTTTCCTTAAAGTATCTGCTTCTGAAGACCTGTGGGTAGATGAGCCTGTCGGGGCTCTGCTTTGCATGTGAAGATATTTGTTGCTCTTCCAGCCATCATCTTTCCCTGTTCTTACAGAGGTGTCGCAGTGGCCTCAGCCATGGCGCCGAGCTGCAGTGCATCCGTGTCTCCTGTTGCTACTGCCTGGCAGGGTAGGGATGCTGGAGAGGATGGCCTGTAGAGAGTGGCCACTCATCATAGCTGTCTGTGCTAAGGAAGCCCTTGTTTTGAGTTGGAGAGAGCCTTAAACTTTATTTAAAGGTAAAAAGGTTTGGCCTTTCATGATTAGAGATTAAAAGCTTGAAGACATGACCAGTGTGCAGCCTTGAGCTGTAGAAATAAAGCAAGCTCAAAAAAACCCAAGTGGCATACTTTTTGGCCAGCCTTGTGATTTTTGAAATCCGGAGGAGTTTTTTTTATTTACTATGATTGAAGATACAGTCAAAGTGAATGAGAAAATTGGAGATAAGAAGGGTTCAGAATTACAACTGTATGTTGTTGATATAGCTCTTAATTGTATTGAAAGACATCGGAGCAGCCTGTGTTCACACCTGCATGGACTGCATAGCTGGGTTCTGGCTTTCTTTTCTATCTTTAGGTATTCTCTGACATACCCTCAGCAGGAAACATATATCTTATGAGGAAAGGTGATTAGTTATCTCCATCATCCATTGATAAGTCACGTTTTCTAAATACCTGAAAGCTCCTAAGTGGAATTCTTTGTGTAAGTGCCAGTAGACCATAATGCCTGTGGTGTATTCAAGGCATATCTATTGTGTGTAGGCAGTCCTTGTGTCAGGATGGCTGCACGCAGCAATAGACGCAGTCAAGAAAACAGCCAGACAATTAGTGGGTGTAGGGAGGCGCTGGAGGGAGTTGCCAAGTGGGTTGGTGGCGGGTTAATAGTGCTTCGCCTGCTAGAATACAGAGAATTGCCTGGAGAACATTGTCCAGCTCTCAGTGCTTGTCCTCACCGCAGTTTCATAGCTGGAGTTTACGGCAGAGTGGGACTACCATGATTTTCCTTCACCAGCTGCATAGAATACCTGCGTTTGATCCATTGGCCAAAGATATTTCCAAGGAAGTCAGGTGGAGGATAGTGGGGAAGGATCCCGCATTTCATGTATTTATGTACTATGTGCTGTGTTAATCTGGGAGATATAATGAAAGCTGGAAACTGTTAAGAAAGCAGGTCAATCTGTGTGTGTGTGAGACAGGTTTCCCAGACTTTCTAGTTTGTTTGGCTGGTGTTGAAATATAGATAAACTGTCTTCACTTGCAAGGTAGTCTTCATGTAGAGGCAGTCAGTCCAAAAGGTATTTAATTGTGTTGCCACAAAATATATGTGATGTTTAATGATGTAAACTATGACATATGTGAGAGCAAACTGAATTCATTGATCTACTTTCCTTTGATATATCTACTGTCATGTGAATAGTGGGATTGTGGTCAACTGGACTAGGGAAAAAACATCAAAACTGTAAGATCAGGAATGACAGAGTGGTCACATAGTGCGTATAAATGCAAAATTACTGCTATCTGGGTATATCATGTAGCTGTCACTTTTATCCCATATTACTGAATCAGAGGTCTCATTCTGTTATTTCAGTTCTTGACAAACTCTTTGTCTTACCGTTCATAAAAAACCAGATCTCTATGAACTCCAAGTTTGGGTTTTTCAGTTTTTATTTTTGAATAATGAATTTACTATCTCTTTTGTTTGCTTTCATGATTGAAAATCTAAAAATCCATTAAAATATGGTTCTTTACAGTGTGCACATCTTCTTTTGCTAACATCCATTTTCTCCCCACCAGTATGTAAAGTGTACCATGTATTTTACTCTGGGTTTGTGATGATGTAATTAAAAGCTTCTCCATAACTCCATGTCCAGAGGGTAGGCGGCACCTTCAACCTTTACCTCGGTCCTTCTGAACTTACGTGTTTCGCTATGCATCTGCCAGAGTTCTGAATGGTTTTCTTCAAGTAGTTAGTGTTTTTAAATTGCAGCAATTTATTCTGTATCAGCTTATTTTCTACATCCAGAGATGATTCTGCCTGCTTGAGGCTAGAGGGAGAAGTACTTTCTGCTCGTTCATATATGCTGTTCGTTTTACTAAGTGTTTAAACACGTGGAGTCAGATCCTACCATGGACTCCATCCCTGCTTTGTTTTATAACAGAAAAGCATATGACAATTCCGTGTTTCACAGAATGTGCTAGTACATTAATTGAACTGTGTGTGGTCTCCATGTAGTCATCTTAATCCTCCAGACAACGAATGGCCTTGGAACAGTGGGCTGAGTGTAGACAAGGTGACTGACTGAAGTAGCCACCCACACTGATAAGGAGGTAACCAAGTGGTACAGGAGCTCTGCGGATGGGAGTTCTAGAGTGTCCTTAGGGTTTCCCCAGGCAGCTCCTGCTGTGTTCAGAAACAGCTGAGGTGGAGAATCTGACCCGTCCAGGCTCCCCAGGCAGTTCCTGCTGTAAAATTGATGAAACTGTACGCAGAAGATAGTTGTAAATAGCCAGCAGAAACTGTTGCTGCAGATGCAGAAATGGTGACTTCGGGCAGCCCTTTGTCCCCCACTAAAGTCGTGAGGATGCGTGCAGTTTGGTTAATGGATAGCAATGGATTGATTATGCACAGGCCGGAGTACTCATGTAGGACCACAGGCCAGCTGAATGATAAAAACTCAGCAGAGGGGTGGTTTTGGAAGTCTCTCACAATCCAGCTGAAGATGCTGTTGTGAGGACACTTGCAATAGAGAGTCCAGAGGAAGATCAGCTGTCCTGTTTTAGAGAGATGATTTCCCAGAAGAACACTACCCTGTGCCGAGATCCCAGTAACTCGGTTTTAACGCTCTGTTCATGAGTGTCTGTGCGCTGCTGTAAAATTTCAAAAGGGAAGGTCTGCCATTCTTTTTTTTAATGACACAATTAAACAAGAAATAAATATCCTCAGAAAATCATAGCATAGTGGTCATAAAGCACCAAAATAAAATGTGCTGTTTGAATTTTAACCTCTACCTTTTGGGATTAACTGAGTTTTAATTGCTGTAACAGGCCTTGCTACAAGGCATGTTCTGAAACAGTGAGGAAATAGTGCGGATATATATGCGGCTGGATTCTTTTTTAAAAAAAGTTAATAGAAAACAGATGCAACAAATGATTTTCAGAGCAATTAATTTGCTTTCTCTCATTGGAGAACTGAAAACATACACTTTTTAGAAAAAAGGGAATGTTTCTTTCATTTTTTAAAGGTAATGGCATAGCAAGAAAGTTTTATTACACCATATTTACTTATTTAAGTGGCATTGCTGTATGTTTGCACTGTACTACTTACATTCATATTTTGCTTCATTAGTTACCCTCTGATGGCAATTTTCTGCTTCCAGGCTGTTAGGACTTGCTTTTTCTAGTCCATGTTGTAACTCCTATTGAAAAAATCAACACATGGTCTGCAAGAGTGGGAAGCAGATGGGCCACTCCGCGGTGGGAGCCCTTAGAGATAACGCCAGCTTTCTGACTCGGCCATAATTCACCTCTGAGCTTTGAGAAAGTGCAGATACGGAGCTGCAGTGCTGTTACATTTGAAACATACTCCACATAGCCGAACATCTCCGTGTTCGCTCTTTCAGCTCTCACAGGAGACAATCCGAAGTACCTCTGCAGACAGGCTGTCAGTGCCTACAGAAGTGTCATGGGCTGTGTCTGACCTGGTCACAAAGGATGAGATTTGACATCTCCTTTTGCATTGTCCACTTTGTTGCGTAATCCAGTCAGACTGCAAGGGAGCTGTGCTTTTATTAAGATGTATGCATACAATTTTAATGTCACTTGTTCATAATTTGTTTCAGTTTTGGAAAGGCTTGGATTTTTAAAATTACTGAAACACACACTCTCCGAGGCTATTGCATGGTTTCTTATATTAGAGGTGTTGAAGTCTCTGGGTAATCTCTGTTCATGACAGGGAAAACAGGAGAAGGGAGATTGATGAGGCAAATAGCAGAGACTTCTGTGATCAACAAAACAGTAACTATAGATATGTAATGTAGTGATTAAAAATTATAGACATCCACATTAAAGCCCATGACTGGTAAGATCTGCTGGCCTTCCTAGCAGCTAAAAGAATCAAAGTATCCTTTGAAAAGCTGGATTTGGAAGCAGAAAAAAAAATGGAGAAACATCCAAGAGATAATTAGAGGAAAAAGAGGTGAGAAACAAATAATTGATGCCTGGTTTGGATACCAGAACTCTCTCTCTGGTGATGTTGTGGTATTCTCTTACATTGTACTGATACTGTTGTGTATGGATCTGATAAACAAATCAGAGGGAGATTTAGGGGGGAGCTTTGTGGTGGCACAGGAAGAAGTGGCTCTGAAACAGCTAACTGGGGGAACCAGTTTCTACATCTGCAAACTGTTTCCTCTGTAACTAAAAAAATGCGAATCATTGAGCTTCAATGGATGGCATCTGCTCAGTAATGGCATCATCAAATTTTTTCAGTCGTGCTACGTTGTACAAACTGCTGCTTTTGTTACAATTTCACCTCTAGTTTAATAAACTGCTACCAAACACAGAAGTGTTTCTACATTTTCATGCACTTACAGAACTGAAAATTCTAGAATTGTGAGCTCTTTCCATACTCACATGGGTGCACGCAGACGGACACCCTTGGACAGTTCAACTTCTCTTGCAGTCTTTGATGAAATGCATCATCAAAGTGGCCATTTTATACCCAGTTGAGACCTTCTGCAGGGCAGCCTCCTGTCTTTCTACTATTTTTATCACTACAGGCTTTTGGCATTTTTTTCTTTTTTTTTTTTTTCTTTGAGTCCAATATAAAATCCACTGATGATTTAGTAACAACAACCAGCTCTGCACTATGAAGTGCTTTTCATCTTCTGATCACAAGGACAGTTTTATACTCTTAAGATTTTCTATAAATATACATAAAATATATATTTAATCCTATGGTGGTTTGTCTGTTTTTATTATAAACACCTCCTGCAGCTGGTCTCAACTGGGTAGAAATGGGACATTTTCATTAAAGCATTTCATCAGGGTTGGCAAGAGAAGTCCAAGCATCTTTAAGAAGATTTGGACTTTGGATTAATAGGTGAAGGGCAAGGGTGTCTGTCTGTGTGCACAAGTGTAAGGATGGGAAGATCTCACAGTTTTTAGATTTTCATCTCTGTAAATGTGTGTAAACAAAGACACTTCTGTGTTTGATGGTTGTGCACAAAAATATTCAATGCATATACATACACATCAGAGTCAGACACGTACAAACATATCCTTTTGATGCTTTGCTTTCCACATTCTGTTGTTGCTGTGATTAGTTTTGTCAGACTTCTGATATAAGAACTTGTAGTCAGGTTTTCAGCTGCTCTTCTGCCTCCCAGGCTACACGTACAGCTCCTCTCCTGACATACCTTCTTTTCTGTTTGCATTTGACTTCTGTCTCATGTTCTCCTCTCTTCTCTTCCATACTATATTAGGATGTCGTTGCAAATTATGAAGGATCTTTGACAAGTAACATAATGTTCAGTAACTATTCAAATAATACCAGTATTTTTTCCCTACTATTTCAGGATTTCTCAGTTTCATAAGTGTCGTGATTAGGATGATGGAGCAGCACTCTGCTATATGGGACTACATTCAGAAGCAAGAATTCCTCGATGTTAAGCCATATGCTTTGTAAAATGGGAGACCAGGAATAGCACTTCTAGTGACAGTTATTTTGCAATACTGTCATGTTCACCTTTACCCTGCAGCCAAGTTTTAGTGCCTGGAATTTTCTAACAAAGTTTATACAGCTGACAAAATAGGATATGTGAGCTTAGAAACAAAAGTGTTTTGTCCTCATGTTTAAATAGCTGTATTTATACTTCATTAATTAAAGCAGAGAGAGGAAGAAAACACGGAGGATCAATAATAAAAGGTCTCTTCTGTGTTTTAATATTATAAAATAGTTTCTTCAAACGCTAATACAAAAGAAGGGCATTTTGTTTGTTGTTTTGCAGTCACGTTGTCCTTTGAAGAGTCAGAAGTGGCCTGCTTTGGGAAAAGTATGAAGAGGTGAGGGGCAGACACTGTCAGGGATGGACCTAAGGGCTTTTTCAAACTGGTAGCCAGGGACCATGGCACTTGAAAGCTGGGGGTGAAGGAGGGGGCAAGGCCATGCTATTCTGCGTCAGAGCACCTGAGGGGAAGTGGTGGCCCGCGAATGAGAATCGCTATTGCGCAGGCAGGGCACCAAAAATGAACTACAAATATACCAGAGAGTCTTCATGATGTTTTGTGAAATGTGATTTTCTTCAGTGACCACACAAGTGATCATGATTTTAGTGATATTCAGAGACTATTGGACATCGCTCACAGAATTGAAATTGGTAGACACTAAAGGCCTTTGAAAACTTGGCCTCTGTATTGTCTACTAAGTGCTGAAAAAAATTATGATTGCTCTATTTTGGTCTAGGGTGGCAGAATACGGGAAGTAAGAGAACAAAAGGAAATAAACGACTGGGTTCCTCTTAGAGCAAAGCCTTCTAAATAATAGCTTTATTAATTTTGTAAAGCTGGTGAAAGCAAAAGGGATTTGGGAAGAGAAGGATAACCTAGGTAAGAAAATTACCAACATGAGATCAACAGTGAAGTATCTCCATAGTAGAATGTGCCACAGCACAGAAAAAGAAGGAAATCGTAGGACTGATATAAACTTCTATTGATGTAAAAAAAAAATCTGGTAAATAACAGTACTTCCCAATTTCCATTTAACTGCCACACTGGTGTAAAGGATTTAACTACTGTGGATTATTACACTGGCCTTCATTTTCAGTATTTCTTTAGCCACAGTTGCATTATCATCCTGTAAAGGTCTGGGAGAAGAGGGAAGCACAGCTGGCCTCCTGCCAACTTAACTCAAAGGAAGAGTCTGGACTTTTGAACTGTTTCTGTCTTTAGTATGTTTTCTCACTTCTTTGGTTTCTTCAAAACGAGTGCTTTAGAATTTGTTGGGCTAATTATTGCAGGTTCATCCAGAAATTCTGTGTCACTTCCTACTGTTCCCTGGAACAGGAGGTGGCTGTTGTCAGAATAGATGCCTTTGAGATGAGACATGCATGATGTTAGCCAAGAGATCACTGTTGATAGACCGTGTAACCATAAGACTGTGTAAGTGCCATATAATCCTGTTGTGCCACATAACCCAGTGACTGCAGTTGAAGAGGCATTCCCATGCCAAGATTTTTAACAGAGCCTTACTGCTTATTCCACCATAGTAAGCTGAAGCTTTAGGAAGGAAACCCAAACCTAATCTGTTCCATTGGCACTCAGTCTTTTCTAAATTAAGTCTTATGTCCTTCCAGTTGTCCTACAGAGACCTCGCATCTGTAAAAAAGAGCATAAGTGTTACTTCTCCTGGGTATTTACCATTTTCCCATTGCCTTTTCTACTGCAGCATGCTGGTATTGTTTCCTGATGGATTTGTAATCCACTGAAACTCCAGATTGCTTCTTACTGTCCTCTTGTGTAGGGACTGACTCTCCACTTCTATCTGTGCATTTCATTTTCCTACCTGAGTGCATATATCCTTTTTCAACTGCAATGACTTTTTCTTCGATACTTTTAAGGTAATACTTAATTCCAAGTCTGGCCTCCCAGCCTATTTCCTTCCCCTTCCATATCAGTATCAAGTTTATTACGCATTCTTTTTCCTTAATTAAAGTCATAAATAAAGAACTGAGCAGTGCAGAAATTAAGGCAGAACCCAGCAAAACCAGGTTCCTTCCTATTTTTCCCTCAATTGTGACAGCAGCCCATTGATAACCAGTCTCTCGTGGAGCATGCTCTTCCAAGAGTTTTGCATCTGTCCCCCTGACAGTTATTTTGTCTAGACCACATATTCTTTAGGTGATTTATGAAAGTACAATGGGAGACAGTTTCAGAATCCTATCTGAAGATACATGGTATTTACAGCTTCTCATCTTTCTAGAAGCCATGAAAACTTACTTTACATTGCTCTGACAATATTTATCCTTGAAAAATCATGTTGGCTGTTACTCCTCTCTCTTATATTCTGCACATTTCCAACTTGTTTGTTTGATTATAAATTGATAGGATTTATTGGCTTTCAGCAGACACCACTTGGAACTGATAGACAAAATGAGGTCAATTGCTCTGCTAACGTTCATACCAAGAGTCTTTGAAGGGCAGCACTCAGCACTCCCAACAGGGTCTGTGGCTGACTTCTGTGCACTCAAAGGCACCAATCCAATAAAAAACAGTCTTAGCCAGATCAGCCCATGTAATACTCATTTACCAACTATGTTAGTTTCATAGATATCACCCCACTCGTGCTGTAAAAAACCCTATGCTGCTGGACCTCCTCTCCCTTACTTGTCTGTGAGGGAGATGCAGACCTGATATACTGCCAGTGCAGGAAGGCAAAAAAGAAGAGGGAAGATAAATTTCTGTCTTAAACTCATTTTCATTTCCAGAATTCTAAAATATTAATATATGAGCTGTGTTCACATTACCTGGAATGTCACTGACCCATTCCTGGGTCCATTTAATCCAGGTATTTTTGTAAGTCTTAAATTCCTTTACTCACAAAAAGTATTCTTTGCTACAAAATACTGTTTAATACAGAGAGTTTACAGTCATTTACCTCACACCTTTTAGCTTTTCACCACACTGTCCTTTTCTCATCTGGCTACACTTTTATTTATATAACATTTATTTTGTTAATGAGTGGAACTGCTTCAGCCATTGCATCTGTAAATGTTGAGTGTGGGTTTGGCCTTTAGTCAGTTATGCTGGCAGTTTTGGTGGCCGTAAGAAATTTTTTCTCCTAATTTCCCAACCTGTAAACTTGGAATGGGATAGAAAGTGAGTGAAACTAGAATCCTTCTTGCTCCTGTGTCCACAGCTGTAACAAAATGGTCAGCTCTAGCACCCATGTGTACGCTCTACAGTTACGCTCTCCCTAAGTGACTGCCCTGAGGAACTCTGCTGCCTTCTGTTTGTCTAGGTATAACTGACAGAGACATGCAGCCAACTGTAATAAAAAGGGATTTTTGTTTAGAGCCTTGATGCCAAAAAGCATAATTTTCCATCCTTGAACACCAATCCCTTCACAAATGGCATCTAAAACCATGCACATTGAGCTGAAAGGGGCAGACAAAATTACCGATAGAAATGTTAAACGTGAGGTTACATCCCTCCTTCTGGGGGGGTTTAGGCTCCCCTTTTCAACTGGGGTCTGTAAGTAAGTATAATTCCAGTCATTCCTTACAATTAAAAAAAAAAAAAAAAAGACAAAACCGCAATAAAATATTTGTTTAAAAACATTGCTAGGAGAGTAGTATATTCTAGTGATAGATGGATTAGATTAGGTATTTATCTAGGAACTGGGAGTTTCACTTCCTTTCAGCCTAGAGGGTTCAATCCACATCCAGTCTCCAGTTAATCTGATCTAGTGGCATTATGGATTTGCTGATCTGGTGCTAAATGAGGAAAACTGGGAACTCACAAAATGCACAGCTGTACCGATAACATTAGAAGGCAACATGCATTGGAACTGGTAGTCACTCACCAAACAACATAAAACTTCTTTATTAGATTAAAAGAAAAAAATCATCAGACTGACCCACTGCAATAACCTCTGTATCTTTTTTGAAACCTACTATATAGGCTGTATCTCTCTTTCTATGCAGTTGTTTATGTCCAAATTTAGAGTTTGCAGTTGTCCCCTTAGAAATTTCATTCTGTTTTTTTCTGTCTGGTTCATCCGTTTGGCTGGTGATTCAGCACATTTGGCATACTCTCCTGGGTATTCTTCTAAAAGTATTTAGTGGATAGCATTGCCAAACATCATGAAGTGGGACTAATGGCTCATTAAGCCATACCCCAAGGCAATTAAACCTGTAGTTTATTTAAAGGGGTCTGGATTTTACGTGAGGGTGAAAAAAGGAGCACAGGTAGTTCTTGGCTGTGTAGAAAAGGAGCCCTCTTTGTATGTGTAATTTAACATGCTGGTTTTTCAACACTTTTTAATATAAGCCCAAGACATTCATAAACACTATTTCTGAGCATTTAGTTCAAGACTTGGTATGGTTTATAGCTCATAAGCATCCTGCCCCACATTTCTTAGAGAATGTAGTACAGAAGAACTTGAACCATTGATGCAATTAGGTGGCAAGTGGAGCAGAAGTCTGGGAGTCCTCGTTGCTAAGTGTTCGTCTAATGGCTCTCGTGGTGGCTGCATTTGTGGTGGAAAGAAATACTTCCTAGTCATTTGTTTGAAATGTCTTTCTTGGATACAATTGCTTCATTCTGTTAGCCAGATCCTCTGAGGGACTTGCACAGATACAAGTAAATTGCTAGTTTAATTGAACAGCTTCACCTTCAAAATACTCAGCCAGCATATCTTGAGATGTCAAAAAAGCTGCTGGCTGGTACTCACAAAAATTACCTAAGCAGAAATTACTTGCGCTTTTGTGCCATGTCTCCTTTCCCAACTTCTTGAATTATGGGTTATGTTCACCTTTTCTGGTGCAACTTTCCAGGAGAGTACTGGACTGCTTATAGTTTGTACAGCACCTAAGGGGCACGCTATGGAGCAACTGACATAGCTTGCACAATGCAAATAGCAATGAAAAGGTAATCGGTGGGCTGAAATGGTGGGGAGGTTCAGTATTGCAGTTGTATGAATTCAGTTGTGCAACGAAGGGAAAATACCAGCAAAGGCAAATGAAGGGTATGGTCAAGTTTGAAGTACTTAATCTGGACCCATGGGATTGCATTTGCAAATTCATTTCTCACATACACTATTATTCTTCTGTAAAGTCTGATAAAATAGCTAAATAGGTTTTCAATAACAATAAGGTACCTTTTTGTAGAAAAATAAATTGTAAAATATCTAATTCTAGGTTGTTCCACATGTGGGCTTCAAAAGTTGGGAATAAGGAACTGTAATTTGTAAAGTATGCTTTTTCCCCAGGGATCAACAAACAGTTCTTTGCTAAGCAATGTAATTAATCAAGAAAAGAAGAGATTAAACATTACCTGCCACATTGTGTTGTCATCATTGTCTTTCTACTGAGTGAAATGTTTCTATAACTACATATGATAATATTATTAGCAAAAATGATTTTTTTACTGGAATGGTTTGTTGTCTTTGTACAAGAAACCATATTAGGTTCAAGGAAAAGAGTCTTCTCATTTGAATAAATACAGTCATTTTACCCTGTGTTTCCTACTTCCTTTGTCCATTGCAGAACTTGTAATTCCTGAAGGCCTCATTTCAATTTCCATGTTTATATAATAAAACTATGAGTATTCTTGTCAAAGATGTTAAATGCAAAGTTGCATTTAGCAGGGTTGCTCACTTTATGCATGTGTGAAGTATATAATCAAGTGTTGATTTTAGTTTAGCTGAAGAATTTCAGCATTGAAGAAGCTGAAGCATGAGAAATGTGAAGATGATGGTTGTCAATATTACTTATCTTAAGTAGCCACAATTTACTTCTTAGGTTGTAGAAACATGCTCATGTAAATAAAGAAGATTTTTGCGTTTGGGTGGGGGCTGTTTGTACAACAAAAAAGAGGTTGGTTTCTTGACAGACTGTTCACAAGAACTTTAGTTTCCCTAACCTGAAAATTGGTCTTTGAATAATTTATGAAATGACTGGAAAGTACTTTGAGATATGGCATTTCTGTATTTTCAGTTGTATTTGTTAGTTTTAATTGCAGGATTTCCATTCTTGCATACACCAATTAAGTAATAAAAAAAACCCCCTTAGCTTTTCTGACCAGATGTCTATAATGAGTCCCTGAATACATCACTGAGCCGAACTTTCTTTGAACGTGTTTATTAGAAAATTACTGGAAGGGGAAAGAACATAAACTTCATATAACCATGGGAAAAGCAAACGGCACAACTACACTCTTAAAATCGGTATCCTCAGGATTTGGCATGGGTTGTGCTTCCAGCCTGAGAAAACTGTGTGGTATCTTTCTGGGACTTCTGCATCCAGTTGATGCCAAACAATACAAATTTGTGGGACATGAAAACAAAACAGTTGGAGGGGCGGGGATTTAATTAATGTTGCTTCTGTATGGATTAGTTGTTTTATTCAGTTGAGTTATTCTGTGCCTAATTTGCATGGATATGATTTATTCTTGCTTTTTGAATAATGTAATAGAGTTCTTTGTTTCATTTGAAGGGGTAGAGGACCACTGAAGAACACATCTGATGTAATTAATGCAGCAAAAATGATTTCAGAGTCAGGATCAAGGATGGATGTCCTAGCACGGCTGATTGCCAATCAGGTAGGTTATTTATGCAGCAACGCATTAAACTTTGTCACAGATTAAGCCATCCACAGAACCTCCAACACCTAAGAAGGTCACTTATAAAAGCACTTGCGACATTTTTATATCTAATTGTCTGATTTTCCTTTTCTTCTCATTGTCTGAAGCCATGGACAGGATCCTGTCTTAATTGTATGTGTGGAGACGACTCTTCATACATATCAATGTGTCTGTTTATATACACTTAGAAACACATAAGTGTATGTGTACTTATAGCACAGATTTATATATACATATATTTATATACGTACGTATTTGTACGTACGTGTATATTTGTGAGCTCCTTTAAGCTGTGAATGCAACATTTAGAGAGCTATAGTATATATGAATATATGTATATATACATACATATATATTAGTAGCTCCTTTAAGCTGTGAACACAACATTTTAGATACATAGCATAGTCCATTCGTGACTTCCTTGGGTAAATTACCCATAAACTCAAGTTGTTTCAGGTGAGTCAGCTTAGATGTGGGAACAAAGGCTTGTTGCGTTGGCAGAGAGTTCTGCTGAGCGGGCTGCCTGTTTTGGACAGCTGCTAGGTCTCAGCACCGTGCTTTGTATGGTTACTGACCTTCTCTGTCTTTGAAATGATTTGTTTTTCACCCTAATCTCTATCTATGTTACAGAATCTGTGCTTTTGCTATACCTAGGTTACCCTTCCTATCTCTCCCCGCCAATACTGGCTGTTTCTTTGGAGCATTGCTGTCAAATGTTTTTCCATGTAGATACCCTTCTGGATAGTCAGAGTTTTGGCCTTTGCATACCTGCAGTCTCAAGGTGATTTTTTTAGCATTTAAAGGATATACATACATCATCAAATGCAAAGGGTTAGAGCTATAAGGTCTATTTTACTTCCATTGGATTTTTAAAGCATCAGATAGCTCAAAAAAACCCACCAAAAAACCCAAAGCAGGATCTACATAAATCGATAAGCATGCAGATTTTCCTGGTAAGACAACTGCGTAGGAGCTTAGCAAAGGAATACACCAAGCAACTCCTCACGTGCAGCCCTCTGTACTACGTCAGGTTGGTTCTTTTACGGCCAGACGGTGAGAACAGAACCGTAGAGCGAAATGTCAGCGTATCAAATCTAAAACATTATGTTCCTAGTCTTTGTGACTGCCTTTTAGGCCCAGGGTAGCGTGGTATAGTCACTGTCTTCCACACCCTGACATACTGTCTCTTTTCCCCTCGCTTTTGATCATCATATACAATGCTTGCTTTTCTAGTATCTGTGAAGCAGCAACAATCTGTTAGTGTTTTATGTCGTACGTCTCTCTGAATTCCAGATAACAAGACAAAGAATTTCTATTCCCTGTCTATACAGTTGTGACCTGATTTGTGGAAAAGCTAGGTAAAATGCCTTCAGTCCCCATTTGTGATCTTGACAGATACTCTTTCAGGGCAGCTCTCTTTTCAAGAGCATTGGAGAATGTTTCCTTTCAAGATTTTATCAATTGCAAATTAAGTTCCAAAACCGTAACTTGTCACTGATCTATGGCAGAAAATGATGTGACATCAAAGCCAAAGGTATGGGTCATCTCTTGCTCTTTTTAGTCTCACTCAGGCTCACTGAGGTATTTCTTTTCTAAAATTTTCCTTTTTCTGTGTTATTAGTGACTCCAGACTAGAAACATGAACAGATTACTGTGAGGAAAACTAGCCAATAATTAATAGTGCCCATAATTTGTGTGTACCCTCGTAGCTGCTGGGAAATTTGACATTAATCAAGTTATTTTAACCTTTTTACTGGATTCAATCAAATAATTTCCATGTGTAAGCTCAGAGCTTGCACACAGTTGGTACCCGTGAGCCATTGACCCCTGGTATTTACTCCCTGTGGCATCTTGTATGGTTCTGGAAGACACTTGTCAGTTTTAGGTGTACTTTAGATGTAATTACAAATTACAAGCGCTAGATGATAATGAACATACACAATTTAGGAAAAAAAAAAAAAGAACCAAAGCAGCCCTTACGGTACCTCTGTGGTGAAGACAACTACAGTCATCGCTAGACGTGTGTCACACTTAATAAGAGAATCTCACCTTTACTACTCTGTTACAGAGATGCTTAATGTGATCTTCTCATTCCTGAGATGGCTAGAAATCTTTCAACATCTATAACCTTTTTCCCCATGCCAAATTATCCTTTAACTGTTTTCTTTTACTTTTTTTTTACTTTTTTTTTTTTACTTTTTTTTTTACTGTCCTTTAACTCTTTTCTGACAATGGTGGTTTTTCTTTTTTAATCTCCAATGTAGTTGTAAAGACCATTAATTCCTTTCTCAGCTGTTATTTTGCCAAATTTCCTATGCCTTGCTGTCTTGGGGTCCTAAAATGAAAGAAACTTTACCTTCCTCTGGGCTACTTAATAGCTGTTCTCTGAAGTTGGTCCAAACTGAAGGAACCCTTCAAGAATTTGGTGCCCAGGCTGGAACATGATTTCTAATGAGGTTTTATTAATGCCTTTCTCAGCAGCATTAATACTTGTTAGAGAAATAGTTCACCTCTTGCCTTTCAGTAACATCTAAATTATGTGGAATTTTTATTCCATGTAAAAATGAATTTGTATGATTTTCTTCAAAAGTGAAAATTTATAGCTCTACATTGTACCAGTTTTCAGGTAACTCTTGCAGGGCCCTTGCATTCTTCCTGCACATACATTCCTTGACAGTTTATCACCACTTGCTTAGGCTGCCCTGTAAGTATTTGCTACCACTTCGGATACTGTCATTTAATTAGGCCGCATCACTTTACTGTTCACAGTTGTCCCATGAATCTGCCTTTGCAGTTAACAGGACCACATTAATTTATGATAGCATTTTGGGCATTCAAACCTACACGCAAGGAAGAAGAGCAAAAACCTTGCTCTATTTCCTCCATCTAGCTTCAGACCTGAGCAAGAACCTAAAATAAGCAATCACTGCATAATGAAGCATCATTGTCTTATCTCTTTGACCTTTTCCTGTTCATAAAACATTTTCAAATGAATTTTTTTAGGTTCACACTCCATGTAATTTCAGAGAATCAAAATTGAGAACTGTGGAATTTTGTCATTCATACAGTTTTTCTGTTAGGAGGGGAAAAAAAATACCCCATCCTGAAACTGTATTTGCAGTATTTTATAACTCAGCAGCCACAGCAGCACCTCTCTGGTACATCGGCCTTCATTTCAGATTTTTAAAAATCCCTTTTCCTGTGTTTGAAGGAAGGGGACATGGTGTGGTACAAGTAGCAGAATTCAGTTATATTTCAGTCCCTACTCACAGCATTTAAAATGACTCAGAGTTAAAAACGGTGAAAATAATCACAGTACAGCATCAACATAAGCCTAGGCAAATTAATCTCAAGTACATTGATAATAAATTTAGTTTAAATTAAGATTGTTGCAAATTCTTTGTCAAGCTGGTGACCTGAAAGCCCTAAGATAATTTAGGCAGTTAGCGCATCCCAGTTTTAATGCCGTGTGCTCTAGGTTACAATCTTTATTAAAAACCTCCTCAGTTTTCCAGTTGTTTTGCACCAGGAGGTGCTGGTCCGTGCCTCAGACTCTGTGAGGTGTCACTTAAAATGCTATTTGTCAGGACTGTCGCTGTAAGGAAAGAATAGCAGATAATCTTACATCCCTTTCAGTGGTGGGAACCCCAGGTGGTGTAGCATCGAACGGCCCTCCAGTCCGTGCACAGCATGCTGGGCAGACCCTGTCCGTAGAAGAGGTTCCCCCATTTTGGTCATTCAAGCTATTACAGACTTTTCTTACAAGGAAACAACTCTATTAATCTTTCCCACTGCCAAATGGGATGTTCACAAGAGAACTTCTTTCTGCAGTCTAGATAAAGGCAAGGACACGCAGCGGGTGGCTGCCCGCAAGCTCCCCTGCTGCCGTATGCCACAGCGCGGCCTGAAGGCCAAGCAGTACGTGCAGCGCTGTGCAGCACGCACCTGGCCCTACTCAGGTTACTGCTGCGTGGATCAATAACACCTCCATGTACAGTGGTCTCTTGGTCAGGATCAATACATCAGTGCAATAAAACGTTAACAACTTTTAGATTCTGGAAGTATAGGGATCAATATGAAGCATCTCCTGCTATAGAACCAGGTAGTCTCCTGACTTAGAAGCTGATTTCATGTACTTTAAAAAAGTTTTCCTGAAAGTATAAATAAAAAGGCATCCTTTAAAATGATGAGCTGATAAATGCAATCGAAGCAGATGTTCCAAAAAGATCTCCTGATTACAGGATCATCTTACCTAAAAGCTTACAATAAACAAATAGTTGCAATAAATTATTCATCTATATTTATAGTAGCTGGTCTGTGTGTGATTAGACCCCAGTATTAATCACCATGAAGACAGATACAGATTCTAGAGAAATGCTACTGACTTTGTTAGCAAAGGGATGAAATCAAAGTAAAGCAAGAACAATCTTGTTTGCAGTCAGAATCTCCTGCAAATTGTTTGTCATGATCTTTGTGCCACTGCTGTGCCAGTGGCATTTTCATTTGGATCGTGAATGTTGGTTTCACTGTGTTTTTAATCACTGCATGATTTACCAAATCACTTTGAGGTTTCTGTGGGTGTTACTTCTTTTAGGTAAAACACCACTGCATCTTTTGGATGCAAGTCAGTTCTGATCCTGTTCTTACAGAAAGCTCTTGTGAACACCCCACTACCTTCGGTATCTATGGGAAAGAACCTCTCATCATTTGCCAGGGTCTCTAGCTAAGAATAGAATGTGAGGCATTAAACTAGTAACCATCAATTGCCTCTGGAATGATTAAGCTCAGAATTTATTAATTGTCCTTCTGTTTCAGCGTAGTGTTTGGTTTCACTAGTAAGCAAGTGTTGCTTGTACCAGATGCTTCTGAGCAGTATGTAGAAGATTCCTTACGGAATATCCTCTGTACAGATCACATTCATTTCTAACATCTGTTTATGGTTGATTTGGATATGCTGTATGGCATGAGGCTTTAATTCTTTTGTAGTACTTTATCCTGCTTAAAGTAGTGTAGAATGTTATCTTTACCTCTGTAAAAGCCTCTTTGTATTGTGTTGGTCCCTGCCTTATCTGTAAAGTTTTATGAGTTAAGTACGAAAACAGGAGCACACTTGATCAGTCCATAGGTTCTTTCAAGCCAATATTCCTGTTGCTCACAAGAGTTAATAGTGATTATGTACGGAACTTGGTGAGATAACGGCATGTGTTTCATCATACATCTACAAAATGGTCTCCCATTTCTCTCCAGCAGCCATTCAAGAATTTACTTAACCAAACATATTTTTGATACACTTGATGCATTAAATAGATGTTGATATTTTTCGTTATTTTGTCCAGTAATTTTTTTTAATGCATGTAAGCTTTTTGTATAACCACTCTGCAGCAAAGATATCTGCAACTTTACAACACAGTGTTAAGAACAGTCTCCTTTTGTTTTGAACTTTTAATGACCTCTTAGCTTTGTATTGGAGAAAACAATACCTGTCTTCATTAAAATCTTTGTTGTCCTTTTCCTGTTTTCTTATGTGCCTTGTAATGGGCAAGAGAGGGGAAAGATGCACCGCACCTACACGGGGTAGTAAAGCTGTGGGTATAGCACTGAGTGGTACAGTTGCATAATTACAATTCAGAGGTCTTTTCCTAATAATGCCTAGCATTTGCTTTTATTTAATGCTACTGAGCACTGAACCAGTGTTTCCACAGACCTATTTTAAGCTCAAGGTCTTGTTCTCGAGTGGCAGTTTCCTAGTCTTTGATGCATGTCTTCTTCAGCATTCCTAAAATGTTACGTGTCTTCTCTAATGATATGTAGGAAGGATAGTAATGTGACTGGCCTGCCAATATAGAGAGTAGTATACAATAAGGTTAAGATATTCTTGTATCTGAACTTCTGTAAGTGACATTGTCACGATTTGAAGTGGCTGGGATACTGTCTGGGCACCCTATCTGTCCATCTTTTGGGATTTTCCTGTGGAGAAGAAAAGATCACTGTCACTGAGATACCAGCATTTAAATACTGATTTGTGCAGTTATTAAAGCAGTGTTGAGTAAGGAAGAAACAAAGACATAGTATAGTTTTTGGTAATACACTAACACTTTGAAAACCTCACACATAGGAAAGAGAGGGTGTCAAGAAGCTCTTCAATTTTTCTTCTAAACTATGCTAAAGTACAGAAAACATTTTAGTAACAGATCTAGCAGAACATGAGGTAAGGACTGACATTTTTTTCATATTCATTATTTTAAAATTGTTCGCTTTAATTCCTTGTTATCTTTTCCTAAGTCTAAAAGATGAACTTGTTTGCTTAACCAAACATTTCTATTCTATTGCATAGTCATGAAGAGTAGAATCATCACACTCCCATTTTAAACAAGTATTAAATTTCTTCAGCAAAGCCAGTAGTTTAGGCAAAAGATTTAATGAATTAAGTAGAACCGGTGCTTTTTCTAACTTCTGGCAGGTATTGGATTTTTATCACTACTGCATTGACCACAGTTCCGTAAGACCAAAGGTTTAATAACTGTACAAAACCACAGATGGTTGTTGCCACTCCAGTTGGTGGGAATGTATCTTTTCTTTTTTAATACTCAAAGCTGAACACAATTTCTTATCAAAAGAAAGTTGACATATTTAAATGTAAGTACAGCTCACAGGCTAAAAACATGTCCCTGATCTATGTAGGGATCTATTTCTTATTTACCATGATCACTTTTCAGAGCTGTGGTAGCACAATAAGGACTCACCATTCACCTTAAGATCCCTTTATTCTGGCAGAGGAATGCAAAGCAGCTTTACAACAAATGTGTGCCAGGCCTTAGGTGTCTAGCCTGATAATCACAGAGCAGTATTTCCCCTCCAAGTACTCCCAAGAACTTTGGGAGTTCACAGAAGTGAGGGTAGAAAGATGCTATTGTTATAAAAAATGAGGTCTTGTCAAAAGTATTGAAATCAGTGAGTTTTCTGTAAGACATTTTCCTTTTCCCACTGATACAGAAGACCTGTGGATCAAGGTGAATAACACCAATAGATTGTATTATAAGATGAAGCATAATTTCATATAAATGTTAACATTGCTTTTCATTTATGTTTACAATTGCCTACATAAGTAATACTGTTAACGTAGGTATCTTCTTAAAAAGAAATTATAATCTCTTTGGAATTGAATGGAACATAATTATTCTATACAATAAAAAATGTGTTTAGAAATATTGCTAAGGCAAGCCCAGCAGTGTTAAATAAAAACTTAATATGTGGAAGTTTAGGATTATTCTGAGCTTCTCCAATTATTTTGTTAAAAAGCTTCACAAGAGGAAAGAACCATGCAACCTGATACAGCTGCAATGAAAAGCAAGGCCACACTCGCGTACAGGTTGAATGCTCCTCAGTGAACTATTAACCTGATGTCTGAGACAGGTTGCTGAAAGGCTTTCTTAATTGTTATTTTCTTAATCTTCAGTGTCCAGACCAATCGTGCAAACAGGATTTGTTGGCTTACCTAGAACAGGTCAAGCTGTACTCCCATCAGCTCAAAATCTGCAGTCAAGTTAAAGCAGAAATCCAGAACCTCGGTGGAGAGCTCATCATGTCTGCTGTAAGTACAAAAATGGTAAAAATTATTACGTTGATCAAAATAAATCTTAAATATGAGTTGTGCTTTCCTGTGCCTGCAAGATATTCCAGTGTAGTCCTGAATTTCGTTTTACTTCCGACTTTTTTACACTCATTTAACACAGAGAATCTAAGACAGTGAAGCATAAATCTGCTGGCTTAACAGGAATAGTAATCGCTTGTGGTTTTTTGTCTTTTAATTTCTCAGAACATATTGCTCTTCACTGTTATTCTGGAGTAATTTGGTTTTAAGAACTGTGACCCAT